>NC_092522.1:28157890-28492890 GCF_037038585.1 Patagioenas fasciata | reverse complement strand
AAGTTAACTTCTAGCCTAAAAGAAAACCCTGCATGTCTTTAGGGGGGTGGGAGGCCTGGAAGGTAGTGGTTTCAGGGGTTTCATGCTTCCTACTCCATGGAAAAGCAGCATCCCCTACCTGGAAAACTTCCGTATGCACAGGTAGAAATTGAACAGCAAAGGCTCAATGTAAAACCCAGATTGTGCCTTTCATGCTTGAAGTTGTCATGGGTGTAACCATGTGGGCAGAAGTAGGACTTTTTGCATCTGGACTTTATGCTTCTCATGCTGGTGCTTGTGATTGCCTCCCTCCCATCTCCAGCGATTTGAAAGGGAAGAAAGGCATCTAATACAGGTCCTCTGGAGCGGACGCTGAAATTGAAAGGTGTGAACTTTTTTTCTCAAGCACAAAGGCAAAAAGCAACCAGTTTTGCCCTTGTGAGCTAATATTAGTGTGTGTACCAGAAAGACGGCTATCTACTACATTTCTTGCTTTCTAGTAACATGTAGTCAATGACTCCTTCCTCTTGGTGGGCACCCAGCAATACCAAGGGTGATGAACAGCACAGGAGCGGTTGTTTGGACTGCCTGAAACGAAAAGTGTATCATTTTTTATCACAATGCAAGAATGAGACAAGCGTGGTGTCTTTTGTAGACGTATTACCAAGTGCCCAAACAGCAGAGTGCTTATGTGAAGTTTTAAGTTATTTCTTTGAGCTGGAGCAAGTGAAACATAATAGCTGTTTTCTTCCTTCATAATTATTGCTGGAATAGAACATCTGTAAAAGCATTTCCGCCTGTGCGGCCTGTTGAATGAAAAATTTGTACAGAAGGCAGCCTGTCTTTGGGAGCAGAGAAAAACACGTGGGGGCTGGATTTTACTCTGGGAGGCAGGCAGAGGGCTTGTGCGGGCTGCGGGGCTTCTGGAAGCAGAGTTTGTCAGCTGGTGTCAGGGGGAGCTGATCTCATGCTGATCTGATGGCAAAACGTGGCTAGCAAACTGCCCCTGTTCCCCTGGCAGTGGCAGGTGAGCGAGGCTCCGGAGCTCTGCTGTGTCAGGTTAAACACACATATTTCCAGGCAGGTTTTCTGAAAGTGGCTTCTAAAGGGAGAAGGACAAGAGCCTGAAGTAGAGGATAAGGTGCTGGCACTCATCTGGCAACTCTATGTGCATTCAGTGACATCTGACCAGGTGTCTGTTGGCCACAGGAATGGTTGAAGTGGCCCCCAGTGCAGGCTGGAGAACTTTTCTTGCCAGAATGGGCAAAGAATAGCAGTGAGGGAATACTTGCTATTATAAGCATGCTGGCTACTAGCCGGCCGTGTATTAGCAGTTCTAGAGCTGTGAAGCCATATTTCCATCATAAAAATGGAAAAGAATACCTTTATGGAGATGACCTCAACCTTGCAACTGACCTATGGTTCATTATAGTGATTGCTTTTGAATCATGTAAGGCAGAGGGTAAGGAGGTGCTGCTGGTGCTTGAGACATCTACGTAGGATGAATTACCAAAGTTTGGAGGTAACTGTGTTTTTTTAACATTCACGCATTGACCACCCCTGCTAGGTGGCCGTTTGGCTCACCCGTGAAGTGACAGTGACATTTAGAAAACCTGGATGAGTTTGACACATCCCAGCTCAGTGGTCACTTGGATCACAATGCACCCACTGAAGAGGCTGGGGTCTTATTGCTAGGCTTCTGAAAGAGATGGGAAGACCATAATGTCTCCCGAGAAAGCCATCTTACGGGGGTTGTGTTGTGCGCAGCAGCCGCAGAAGCAAGCCGTTAGGTGAAGGCTTGCTTGCTGGCTTACTTGTTTTTTAAACTACAAAAACCATTCAGAGATAGCTTATTTCCTCGATAGTTTTCAGCAGTGGTTGTGATGAAAGTTAAGCACAGAGGTACAGAGGGCTTTCTGTGCATGCAGAGCTTTTATATTAGTTCCCACATGGCGAGAAGAACGTAGCTGTACATGCATGGGTAAAATATCAAGCAGAGATTTTTCTCCTTAAAGATAATTGTGTTTGTTTCCCCTTCTGCTAATTATATCCTATAAATCCCCCACTCTCCAGTCACAGACAGTAACATTTTGTTACCTACATTCTGTCAGTAGACTTTGCAAAGATCTCTAACACATGTTATAAAAGTTATTGCTATAGTACTATATATAACAGCTTTGCATAAGAGAATAGAAGGCTGCCACATTTAGAAAATGCAGGTGCTATGTAAGCCCCTTTCTGAAAGAAAGAACTTAGCTCAGTTTCCTTTGAAGAACCAGAGACTTGAAATTGAAAACTGTATTAATGCCATTGTCTCCTTGTATCAGCAGGTTCCAGAGAGATTCCTGGAAGTGGCTCAGATCACGTTACGGGAGTTTTTCAATGCCATTATCGCAGGCAAAGATGTTGATCCTTCCTGGAAGAAGGCCATATACAAGGTCATCTGTAAGCTGGACAGTGAGGTCCCCGAGATTTTCAAATCCCCAAACTGCCTACAAGAGCTTCTTCATGAGTAGAGAGTTCAGCAGCTATTTATGAATGTATGAAAGTAGCAGTCCCCTTCTGATGCCCAAGTCATGTGTGTCTCTATTTTAATTTCATATATATGTGTATTGCATACATATATATGTATATGAAATTAGACTGTGATCCCTTCTGGATTTAAGTTTTCATTCGGTTCCAAGGGGATGGTTATTTTACTTCAGCCTTCGGTTTACTTTTGCCCGAGACCCTTAACATTTGGAGAATCAACTGGGTTAATTTTCAGGGAGAAGAGTTTGGAAGCGTGTAAAAGCCTGTCTTAGCAAGTTAGGGCATTATGTTTAAAAATGCTTTGTCAGATTTATTGCTTGCTGCAAAGTGGCATTTTGTCTTAGTGAGACTAATGTCATGGCACAATACTACAGACAATGAAGTTATATGATGTTTATACTGCTAAAGGTCTGAACTCTGTGGAGTCACTTCATAAGCTTTGAGCTTTTTTTTTTTTTTTTAATTTTATATACTTTTTAACCAATAACTAGATTTTTGTTTCATACTTCAAAAAACTCTACAACATCTATTTTAGGTACTCACTCTGAGAAGTGATACCCAGAAAAGCAAACCCTATTCTTCGTGCTTTCCTTACAGAAGCGATAAATACCCTGCCCCAGTAATCAACATGCCAGGTTGTTGTTTCTCTAAATTGCATCAAGGGACATTTGCACAAATCAAATACCGTTCTTGCAGGGTGAGGCCAGTAATTCATGCACAATATTGTATCAACAACACTAAGTTTGGAATATGGTCAGCTTATTAAAGCGGAAGCATTTCACTCTCCATAGAGTAAAAATGAAACCTTCAGTGTCCTATATTGCCATGTCTCGGTCTTACTCTAAGTGGCGTTAGTCCCTACATTTATTCTTTTCTTAGTCCATTCTGCCCCCAAAAATCCCCTTTCCGGTATACAAAATTTTCTGTCTGTATTCGACATCTGTCCTGAAAAGCACTTTTTTGAATTATCTTAGATATAGTAGAAGGAAACTTCTTCATCTGACAGTGCTGGGGCAAAGGAAAAGAAAGAGAGTCTTGTTTTTAGCTGTAAAGTATAATTAGTCTTCTAACGAGAAGAACAAAAATTACGTTTTCATAAAACTCTAATCAAGCATATACAAAAATTGCAGTGTCCTCCTGGCTATGCAGGGTTCAGGTAGCCAAATTGGATTTTAAAAATTACAGTAAGTGCAGCTTTAAAAAAAAAAAAAATCTGTTTGAGCAACGTGCTGCACTTGTCTTCTGAAGCCAGAGCTGGTCTTGACCAAAATCTGAGCTACGGTGTAAAGTCCATGATGGATCTGGGTTCTCCTGAATGCTGCACCGCGACACGTCAGCAGGCGGAAAGAAAGCCAGCTGCTAGTTCTCGGGCTTTCTTCACTGGCTCTCCTTTTCTCACGTTTTCAGAAAGGTATCGGTCTCCAGAAGTTTGGGGGAAGGTTGAATATGCGATGGCACTCTGTATTTGTCATTTTCTCTGTCGTCTTTTGTACAGATGCAGTAAGAATTTATTGTTATCGACAATATATAATTCAATCTGAATCTAGAGGAAGTCCTAATTAGCTGCAAATTATATTTAGACCATTGAGGATATTGATATCTTATTTCTTTATTTTTGAATTACATTTTGACTTTGGAGAGTGAAAGTTTACCCATGTGACTGAAGAGCTGACCTGATCATTGCCATTTCACTTCATTTACAAATACTGCTGATAGACAGAAATATATGAAAGCAATTATTGTTAGCAGAAAGCCTTAAAAACCTGCTGACTTCAAATGAAACAGCACAATCCTACGATTCCCTGTCATTCTTTTCAAGCACTGGCAGTATCTGAGGAGTAGAGGCAATGCAGACAAAAGCATGGGACGAAGTGCCAACATTTTCACTATGCATTAAAAGCAAAACAAATCTTCTTGATCTTAGATTCCCTGAGAGTACCTAATACTGTATGTATCCTTACAGTAGATAGGATGTGTCTTTTTCTTTCTTTTTTCCATTTTCTTTCGTTTTCTTTCATTTTCTTTATTTATTTTTTATTCCTTTTTTTCCTTTTTTTTTGTGCATATTTGGTAAACATTACACTTCATAATGATGTAAACTCGAATTCATTAATTCTGAGTAAGAAAGGATGAAAATTGTGTTCATGCACTTTTTTGATTTATGGGAAGAAGTGGCATAAAATGCTCAAGTTTTAAAACAGCTAAGTTCTTCATTGGCATACCATCAGATACAAAATATAACCCTGCATTTTCACCTTGGACATAAGAAAGCAAAGCCATACTTTAGTCATACTATGTGGACATACTACTAGCTACCATCTCGATCTGTGATTTTAACGTTACTTTTATTATGTTTATTATTTTTATTATTATTATTATTATTAATATTATTATTTGGCTGCAATGTGATTCACATATTCTAAATAAGTGAAATTGTGTACTCAACACTTGATGTTGTTGCGTTTATTTATTTATTTATATATAAGTAGCATAATCTTGATAGTAAATGAGGCATAGGAATTAAGAGTAGAAATTTCTACTTAAAAGCAAAATAAAAACCTCCTTGGTCTGAAAAAAAAAAAAGGAATAAAGGACAATTTGGTCATTCCATTTGTGTGATTTTTCTGCATTTTATAGCCATATTGCCTTTGTGCCTCCCAGTACACCTAAAATTATAAATACGTGGCATAGCTCCTACTAAATTGTAAGCAGAACACAGTTTCTTTCAAATAATCTCAATATTATTTCACTAAAAATGGCTAAAAGGCAGGAGGCTAATTTTATCGTAATGAAAAGTTTACATAGGGAAAGAATTTCAAAATCCATGTAGAAACCCCATGTTGCCATTCATTTACTGCTAATTCAGATTTATTTCTGCATATAAACTTGAGGTTATAGTCTGTGCCTAGACCTTAAATGCACCAGCGGAAGGATAAAAAAAATCCTTCAAAATACCAGTTTTTCCCCCACAAGTACAATTGTTCTTGTGCCTTCTGTGGCTTACAATTTTCATCTTTTAAACTTTATTTTTCAATTACTACAGCTGCAATAAACACTGATTTCTTTTTTTTTTTTTTTCCTGGCCGTTTGACATAATGTTGATAGCTATGCATATTTTGTGTCTTTTTAAAAATTAAAAAAAAGAAAAAAAAGAAAAAAAAAACAAAGCAGGAGAATACGTTTTTGAAGAAGAGAATTTTTAGAACAGTTTGATAATGCAAATTATTTTTTCTCAATTGTTTGAGCAGCATTCGAGTTTTGAAAATTCTTGTAGAAGCCAATTTTTTGTAACTGTGGTGCAAATCTTGTGTTTTCTTAGCCTGATGAAAAGTAGTATAGAAGCAATATTTCATACGTGACATATGTGCATATACATACGTAGTCAGACACACAGAGACAAATTGTGTGGGTGTATGTATGTATATATACACGGAAACACACAAAATATGCGTATGAAGTGAAAAGCTTACCTTTTTCCTATCTAGATTAAGAACCTATTTTAGGCATTTGTTATGTTTTGTGAAAAGAATGTTCTATTTGAAACTACAAAACATTTAATTCTTACTGTATCTCTGGTTGTTTAATGGGAACGTTTCACATTTAATGGTAAACACGTGGAAGATGTTAGAATGTAGTGACTATTTAAGAAAGTGTTCACCCATGTATTCCTGAGGTTTGCTTTGTGCCTCTGAGTATTATTCAATTAAAGTGTTTTAAGTTTGCAGAATCTTTGTTACTGTACCAGGTATGTGGGTGAACATTGAAAATCGAGGGGAACTTTTATAAAGCAATGTAAATATTCAACCTTACGGCTATTCTTGCATAAAGACATAAGATTTTAATAACTACATTCTGAAAACATCTGTTGAATTTATAAGAAACACTGCAGTAACTGTATAGATAGTTGAAAGCATTCTTGAAAATCCAGCTCTCTACTTTTAAAAGTTAAGTCTCTTTCATCAGATGTCAAGGGAATGGGTAATACAGTTTCTGTAAAATTGCAGAATTTTTTTCTATGTATATGAAGTCAGTTAATAGAAAAATGTTTTTTTTCCGCAGGTTAATATTAATTAAGAAATAAAGGTGAAGATTTTGTGGCTTTAAAGATAGGATTTTCACCAGCAGCATTGAAAGATTATACATATATATATATATATACAGAAAGATATATATATATATTAAAAATGGAAAGTGGTTTACAAAACCCCCAAAATGAGCACTGTACATGAGAAGTGAAAGCAAAAACTATATTTGCCATGTGTATTGTATAGCAATCATTGGTGTTAATAGTGCAAATGTTTCCTTCTGGTACCAACTATGTGTTTGAAAATTCCAATGCGCATTGTTTTCAAAAAGCTCCCCTTAAGGAATGTAACTGGTTTATATGAGTAAGCAGTTACTGTATTGCACTTAAATGTTCTGTTGAAGGAAATGCAATTTTGTTTTCTGTAGAACTGTTGGTTGTAAACCATCTATAAACTGAAGCTAAAAATGCTCATATTTAGAGCTGGGATGAAAACTGGTATTTAACCTTTGTATCTTCTTAGGAATATCCTTTTGAGTGTATGAAAGGTGGTGGCACTATGACTTTCTTGAGTCTTTTCATCTGAGCCACAGTCACCTCTCTCCCGAAGCAGCCACCTTCCAAATGCACAAATATACTGGGATATGTAGAAACAAATCTAGAGGAAACAGCGAGCTTACATTTCTCTGTGAAATCCATCCTTTCTGCATTAATTGTACCACTCGAGGGAGATATTAGACAAACACAATAACCATCTCATTACCATGTAACGTGTAAGAGTCGGAAACTAAAAAAGAAGGAGAAAAAAAATAAAGCCTCTTTAGGTTGGTTTTCATGCTGCCCAGAAGAGTCAAAGGTTAAGGTTTAAACTGATATTGTCCCAGCCATTACTCATATGTATATAGTTACAAAAGTGACAAAACACTGCCTTTATATTATTTAGCAATATGTTGTAAATAGCATTATTAAGCTCTTTTTTTGTAATAAAGACCCTTTAATTTGAAGATAGTACAATAACTGAACTGATAAAGTCAATTTTTGATTTTTTTTTTTTTATTTTATTTTTTAGCTAGAGGCAATTTCAACTGTGGATTTTTTTGTTGTTGTCTATTGTTCTGAAGACTTTGCATAATTTATTGGTTTAATTTATCCTAATTTATTTGATGAAGGTGTACAATTTTGTATTACCAAGGATGTACTGTAATATTAATTGATGACAAGATAAAACAATAAGACTCCCCTGTCCGTTTGGAAAAAAAGGTGCAGTAGACAATTGATTGAAAAAAGTTACAATTCTAGCTTGGCAGCTACTAAATTTAAGATAAACACAGGAAAAATGTTTGGGGGGGGGTGGATTTTATTTTGTGTGTTTAAAGCTTTTGTATACTCTCCAGACTTTTACCTTTTTGCTTTGTACCACTTAAAGGATACAGTAGTTCAATTGCCTTGTGTGCCTTCCATCTTCTCTAAACTGAATGTATGTGCAGTATATATGCAAGCTTGTGCAAAATAAAATATAAATTACAAGCTCATTGCCATTGTTTATATTTATTTCCAAAAGTTTACGTTGCCTCGTATCAAGAGCTGGGCCACTGAATCTCCTGGCTGCAACCAGGCTGTGTCCAACACTCCAGTCCTCTGCAGGTTTTCTTTTCCTCTTAGTTCGAATTATTTATTAATGAAACTGCCAGCCCTCTTGCAAAATGGATATAATGATTTATCTAATCCGCTGTCCTACCTCCAGCACCGGTTAAGATAATGAATGTTATTTTGCAATAGTCTGTCAAACAAGGAATAAGTCCCTGCAAGAGACACGTTATGTCTGAGGCACAGACAGCCCTTTAAATTAACTGTAGCCGATGTGAGCTAGAAAGTACTTTTATTTGTGACGTTCAGTGCTTTGCTGGGCATACCTGCCATGCTGGTATCCTGCAACAGGTAGTTCCACAGGCCAGGTGAACATAGAAAAATGCTTATTTTGATGTGGTTCACATTTGTCCTGTTATCAGTTTGTCCTCGTTAATGGTAGTGTCCAGATACCATTCTGTACTCTTTTTATTACAACCTTTCTTGGATCACTTCCTTTTCAATCTGTATAATAATTAGCATTATATTTAACTAATCTGTTCAAACACATTTACTCAAAATCCAAGTCTCATTTGTTCATTGTTTTTCTCTAATCCTTCACTATTTCTGCTGTTTCATATGTATCTTAAAATTTCGAGGTTGAGTGAACCTTTGATTTACATTAATGTCTGTGTTTCACATATGAGTGGTCTGGTTTTGGCTTAGAATTGGTGCAGATGGCAGTAAGATGGTAGTTTATTTGGATCACAAAATCATGCAAGAATTTTCTGATTTTGAAGAAGGAGCACGTTAAAAATATGTTTTCATGTGAGGTCATTTATTTTCAGAATCTTCCCTGATTCAGCCTCAAGACACTGAACAGCTGAGCTGGAGCCTGAATCTAAAAACCAAATAAATACTTCATATCTGAAACAGCAATTAAAACTCCATGTCTTCTTGTACAACTGGAGTTGGATTTGCTGGGCCTCATCAACACCAGGTGTAAAGCAGGTCCGTGGAGGGTCATGAAGGTGCACCTATATAACTAATAGTCATTTAGGTGTAAGATCTTCTCCATTCTTACTGCAAACAAATCACCTGTCCTAGCTCATGTCTATCCACATTACTGCACCAACACACTAGAAGCATTTTCAGGTCAAAATACTTGACATTCAGGTCATTTCTTAAGGAACTGGCTGCCCCACAGCACTTGCTAATTGCCCGTGTATTCGGGAGGTTGCTCAGACCGTGGTGCAGTGAGCAGGGCAGACTGCAGCATCTGGCACGAGGAGCCTGTCAAGGTCCCTGCCACATCAGCCTCAGAAAGCCTCCAGCCTTGAGAAGGTCCCTTTGCCAGTCTTGGTTCAGAGTAAGCACAGGCATCCCTGGAGGGAACCCACGAAAATGCTTTGCTTGTCAGAGGGAAGCCAGAGAGATGGTGAGGAGACTAAAACTAGCCAGCTGGTTAAGCCTGTCCTAGCACGGGCAGCTACAGATTACAAGGGAGGGCTCATTTTTGTGTTAGCTAGGAAGACTAGCTAACTAGCTAACTGAAGGAGAGGGAGAGCATCCTTAGGTGCCCAGTTAATAGACCAAAGGATATGAGCTGGATGGGTAATTGCTAGCTCACTCTGACCCCTGATCAGTTTTTCTCTCAAATATCCTGGGTCTATGAAATAGAAGATACTATTTACCATTTTACCCTGCAGTGGAAAGCACACAGATCTCTAAATAATAAATCCTGGCTATTGGCATCTCAGAATACTGCAGGACTTCAGAGCTAGACTGGAACTTGGCAAGTAGTCCCTGTCATTGCAGAGGGCCAAATCAACTTTCCCAGGCTTCAAGCACCCTGAAATGATCCAAATTCTGCAGATCTGGCCATCTGTGCTTAGAAATCCTCCGTTCCCCTAGTACCTGGAATTTTTACAATAAGGAAGATATTACGTTTTAGCTTAAAAATCATAAGAAAGACATGAATTGTCCCTGAACAAGGAAAATAGAGCAGTTTTATGTCACTGAGACCGTCACTGGGAACTGGGGTCTCTTTATACGTCACATTGCAGAGAAACCAAATGTAGAAGACTGACTGCATTTTGTGATTTGAGAGCCTGAAAGAATCAATCGCTCTCATTTTCTTGGTCTGTACCCTTATTTATGCCCAGTCTAGGTTGTGCCAACACAATTTCTATGGAGATGATCCCTCCTGATCCAGTCTTCCCTCTTTGTTAGGAGGGAAAGGGAGCTGATGGGTGAGTTGCAGCGTACGACTTTGGGAAATAACGGCAAACAAGTCCATAGCTCTTTGCAATGGGTTACAGTGTGTCCCCAAACAGACTAATCTGATTCAGTTTTAAAATACGCCACAGTGTTTATTTTAAGAACACAATACAGAAAAATAAATTAAATTTTAGCTAAAGCTTAGTGTTCAACAGGGATGGAGGGCTCCCATGGTGGCAGCTGATTAGTGTCACTAACATGCCTGTCCCTCAAAGAGGTGAGAGAGGTATCTTTTATTTATTTATTTATCTATCCACATTTATTTATTTATTTATTTATTTGTTTGTTTGTTTATTTATTTATTTGTTTATTTTTAAGACCCCCAGGTGGATTCTCATTGGCTTAGGTTAGCCTGGCTCTTTCCAGAGCTGCAGAGCAGAGTGAGACACCGACTGCCGTGCAGAGAAAGGACCCCCCCACCTCACTCTGCCCAGAGTCTAGGAGGATGTGATTGCATTTTCATGAATAAATCCTAGGCGAGTGAGTAGTGGTGCTTTCCCATTTATTTGGAAATCAGTGTGAAAAAACAAACAAACAAACAAGCTATTTGCTTCACAACAAAACACATGAAAATGAACTGCTGTTCGCACTCAAAGGCAGCTAATTGCATGCACTGTTTAATTTTATTCTTTAAAATTAGACTTAAGGTTGAGTCTCTAGCTAGGCAAAGGGAAGGTGGGGGGGAGAGGGCGGGGAAAGAGGGAGAAAGATGGCACAGATCACTAAAGAAATACTACCAGCTCCAATGTAAATACGTTTGCGGTTTGCAAGAGACCTGCCAGTCAGGCAGCTGTGGGAGGTAACAGGGGAGAACGCATGAGAGGAAAAAGTCTTGTGGCAACAGTGGCCAGTTTCATTATGGCCACTGCCAGACTGTGAAACAACTCTGGGGGCTTGAAATCCTATTGCCTATTAAAACTGGGCATGACAGCTCTTTTTTATGCTTCACCAACCAGAGATGGAACCGCGTCCTAGGGGAAATAAGGAAAAATATTTATTACAAGTGTTTAACACCTTTTAGTACAAAACAACCCTAATATGCAGCACTCAAGGATAATTCATGCCAGCACATGTAAAACCAAGGGGAATTGCTTATCAGCTCAATAATTTGGTTGGAGCTTTTAAAAGAAGAGATGATGCTCCAGTCAAAACTCCAAGCCCAGATTTATCTGAAGAGGGGGTACTTTAGATTTTTTTTTTTTAATATTATTTTTACAATTTCTCAGTAATCGACAAAGCCTCTGACAACACACTCGTCCCAGGGACTGCATGGCTGCCTGATTTGGGCTGAAAAGTGACAGCTCAGACTGAGGCTTACCTGCCCCTTATGCACAGCAGTAGATGTTGGTATATTTAAGAAAGATGCAGAACAGTTAGGGGTGGATCTCAAACAGCCCACAAGACTAAGGCTTAAACTGCTTTAAAGGCTCGAAAAATGTGCACCCTGAGCTTGCCTTAGATTGCAAAGCACTCTTGAAGCCTAAGGATGCTCAGCTCAGGGGATGTATTTCAAACCTTTCCTAATAAAATGTGTGTATTTAGGAGTGGCAAAATATAAAATTAAATTCACCGCTTTCTTACATGAGCTTACGCATTATGACTTCCCAGCTTTTCGTGAAACCTCAAGCCCAGGCAGGGAGCTCCACTGCGCACTGAGTGCCAGAGGCAAAAACCTCGAGCGCTTTCAAAAGGCTGAGCTCAAAGCTTTTCATGCTGCCGGCTGCATGTCCCTGTTTCACAGACAGTAAAACGGAGCCGTGGGATGGTGGGGCCTCCTCCCTGGGACCCCCTGCCTGCCTGCTGCTGAGCCCGGAGCAGCGCCTGGTCCTCCAGCCCCCTGCCCAGGCACTGCCAGCCTTCTGCGTTACTCATTAATGCTTGTGTTACTCGTTAACAGCTCGAGCAAGGGCTTCCTGCGCAGCCCTCGCAAAGCCCACGGTTCATATTGCGCAATTGATGCACTGCTGCCATTCTCGTTTTATTTCCTAGCTGAAACCTTGCTTTCTGGCATCCTTTGCCATCCTTGCGAGTCACCGGAGCTGATATTTTAAAATACTGTTTACCCACCTATTTGCTTTCACAGCAATTGGGGGGAACCACAGAGAAACTGGAAAAGCCCTCTGTGGTGAGGATCTCCCCCTGCCCGTGAGCCCAGCTGCTCCCTCCTCAGGAAGGGCCCGCTGCTTAAACAGCATTTCTGTCCTTCCAGAAATTTCCAGAGCATTGGGCAGACCTTCACGAGGGCCACAGCCAGCTGCTGGCTGCGGGATGGGAAGGAGCAGGGCAACCACCCCGGGAAAGTGCCAGTTGTGGGGTGCCATAGTGGAACGAAGGGGGAATCACAGAATTATAGAATAGTTTGGGTTGGAAGGGACCTTCAAAGGTCATCTAGTCCAACCCCCCTGCAATCAGCAGGGACATCTTCAACTAGATCAGGTTGCTCAGAGCCCCCTCCAGCCCAGTCTCCAGTGATGGGGCATCTACCAGCTCTCTGGGCAACCTGCTCTGCCAGGTACAACCCTGTGCAAAGGGCCAGGCAGGTGAGCACTCCTCGGTGCCACCTGAGCTGCTCCTGACCCTGGGCAAAGGCACCGGGGTCCCCACAATCCATGGGGTGCAGTGGCACCAGGGTCCAGACCCCCCACCACAGTGGGGTGAAGCCAGTGCCCGGTGGCGGGCAGCCCTGCCCTTCGCACAGCTCCCTCCCGGCATTTCCAAATTTCAGCACCGTTCTTGCGTCTCTTTGGGCAGGGAACTGGAAAGGGGGTGACTGTGGTTTTGACAAGGTAAACATGACAGCAGCTCCAACAAATAGGCATTTATGTTGACCCCAGCAAAAGACCTGTACAATTGCCCTGTGTTTCTGGCTATTGTGTTATATCACTTGAAAAATTCGGGATTTGTCCAAAATGTGATACTCTTACTTGCTTTTTTTTTTCTTTAATAGATAATATCAGCAACATGTAATAATTATTATTGTTATCATTAACCTTAAGGAACTTTGTTCTTCTGTAAATATAAACAAAGTGTATTTATACTGAATCTGATTTCCAATGACCTGAAAAGAGGATGAAAAAAGTACAAGATACAACTGGGGAGAAAATGGCGAGGGGGTGGGGGGGAGCAGTGAGAGTGTTGAGTGCAAAAGAAAGAAAATTATCCCAATTCTAGCACTGCTGGAAAAACGTGAAAGTTATTGCCGCACAAAGAACCTCTTGAACTGTTCTGCCTTCCAAAATTTCTACTGCACTCTCTGCAGTTACTTGTGTATGGCAGAAGCAGCATCTTTGTATTATATGAACAGTCTGCTTCATAATCAAATACCATCTGTCGCTACATCTGAACTTGTTTTCAACATCTGTGCGTTCTGGTCTTAACAAAGCTTTAAAAACTAATTCAAAAACTTTCACAGATCACTGACTAAATATGTACATTTACCATCTTTCATATTGGTTTAAAATATTTCTTCTATAGCTGCATCCCCTTGGCTGGGAGTAGTTAAGATGTATACACTGAGTTGCTTTATTAAGCTTATTTTCTAATGGCCTTGGGTAGCCAAGTGCAAAAGAGGGACACTTGCTCAGGCACCGAGAGGACCCATCATATTCTTTCTTGGTGCCAATACAGTCCCTTTCTGCCAATGAGAAACCTGAAAGTTGATCAGCTACCATACCCCAATTACTCAAAATGACACTACAGATAAAACTGCAACCAAGGGGAGAATCAACTGTATGGCTTATATGCTGCTAAAGTGTGTCTGAACAAATGGTGAAGTAAAATCATGAGAGCCCTCAGGAGGATAAGTACGTTGTTACTTTGCACATGCTTCAGAAATGTGAAGTACATCTTTACAGAACTTTTGGCCAACCCCCTGGCAGATGTTGACCAGTTTTGCTTATGTATACATCAGTTGCAGAACACTAAAACAGAGATTGGAAATTTTAATTTAGTCAAGGCAGTTGGGCTAAAATGATGGCTTTTGTTGAAACCATTAAATAGAGCTGCCTAATGAAGTACAGTACAGCACTGGCAGACCGAGCTCTGATGAGATGCAGCAGCTTCCAAACTGCAGCCCTGCAAAGGGGAAGAAGGAAGCTTGCAAGTCTTTAACTGAAATGGAATGGCGACAGCCCTTGTAAAGCTACGTTGGATTTTGTGTCGGAGAGCAAACGCACTTGTACATTATCGCCCTGACATTTTAACCATTAGTTGGAAACGTGCCGTTGCGCTTCCTGCCATATATTTCTCAATCCTATTTGTTAGAAAGTGAGCTAATAGACAGTGTGATGAAGTGATCATAAATTCACTTTCAAAGGGCATTTGGGTTCAGAGCCTAAAGATTGAATATGGCAAATTCTTAGGCACAGGGAAGAAGGTGGGGGCCAGGAGGGTCATTCTCACTGATGGGTTCAGTGATTGATTCCACTACAGAACTATATTTGCCCTTTACTTGGCTGTTTAACACAGAATAGCTATAATAGGTTCCCGATCCATTATTCCTCTTTCTCCTAGGGTCACTATGAAGTTGAAAGAAAATATAACCTTGGCTGTGATAAAATAAACTTTAACATTATCAGGTGTTTGGAAATTGGAAGGTGTCTGATTGCTTTATATAGGATGCACACAAACACACACACACAAAGGGTTATAACATAATCCTCCATGCCGTCTCTGACAAATGGTTATTACCACTCAGTATCAGTTTTTTGCTCATGCAATAATACGGTGTCATGCAAGTCCACATAGCCTTGAAATTCTTCTTATTATACATAGCCTTCCAAAAATCACATGCAGTATGCTGCTTTTTTGACAGTCATAAGCAGCATTTTTTTTTAAATAGGTGGCTTAGAACAAAATTATCTGAAATGCAAGATGAAAATGAGTGCTTTAGCACAGGGCAGCCCCAAAATATTTTCAATAATTAGAAGAGACTTATGTTCCATTTCACTGTTTTATGTGTTATATACTATAGAGCAAGTGCCACTGTGGTGAAGTGTTTGTCTGCATTTCCCTTGTAAATCCTGGTTTTCCAGAGGGTTGCTGTAACTTGCCAATTTCAAATCGCACTGGGCTAACACTCACTAGACACATTGTCAGCCCAGATGCAAATTTCTGTTGTCACTACCAAAAATGAAATCAAGTGAAGCTGCTGGTTTTTAGTTCAAGGCAAAATATAATAGTTTGGAGGTGGGGGGGGGGGTGTTGTTGTGGGTTTTTTTGTTTTTTGTTTTTTTTTTTTTTTGTCTTACTCCTACTTGGGATTTTGTTGTTGCAAAGATCTGATTCAAATGCATTTGTTTTGAAAGGGATGGGAAGGGAAGTTAGGGTATGGATATTTTTATATACCTCAAAATATAAGTGACACATAGAGGGCTCAGGGAGAAAAGAGAGAGGGCAGCGTTCTGATGTGCTACAACTTAGGATCAGGCATATAGTATTTGAGGGTGCACCTACCGACCGCCATCCCAAGCTTTGCTTCTGTGTTGTAAAGCTCTTGGCATGCTAAGGGTCCATTCAGCAGCTGAATTCTGAAAGAAAACACAAAACTGGTTGACTTAGCTGGAGCAACTCCTGTGAAGCGCAGAAGCAAACCCTGGCCTCCTTCCCCCAGCCTTCAGGACCCAGCCTTGCAGGACTCCGCAAACTCTACTGGCTGAACCACGAAGAAGGGGGCAAACCTCCCTCCTTCAACATCCCCCAACCTGCACCATCCTGTAATGGGCACAGGAGAGTACAGGACTTTGGGGCTGCAGTCCCAAGAGAAGAGAAGGAGGGGTGCCTCCTCCTGCCAGTTGCGGCTGGTCCCACTGGGACTCAGGCCTTGAGTGGATGCAGGATGAGGAGGAAGAAGAGGAGGAGGAGAGGGAGGTTCATGAGGCACCACTGGCCGAGAGCTCAGCAGGCTGAGCACCAAGAGCTGCTCACCTCCATGGGCAGAGCTGGGGCCAGGCAGGTGAGCAATGTTTGCTAAATCGGTTAGAATTTTTCTGTTCTATTTGTTTTTCCCTCAACCTTAATTAACTAAAATTCCTTTCCAAACTTTGAAAAAACAAAAACAAAACCAAACAATGCTGAAGCATTCCTCTCCCCTTATTGATTGAGTCTTTTACTATTTAACAACCACTTGGTTTTGTGAGCGGCAAAAGGCTTTCTGAGGTGCTCTCGGCTGCTTTCCTCTGAGGATGTAGCTCTCCACCCCTGCAACACACAGGCACATAAATGCTGATTAAAAGCAGATTTACACCAATGTAGTGCTACAGTATATTGTAAGAGAAATAGGAGAAACAGGCCTAGGGTCAAAGGGTTGCACCGAGGAGCAGTGGATTTTAAGATGTTTGCAAATCTAGAGGGTTTTCTGCGAGTAAAGAAATGGGGAGTCCCTGGGTGAACAGCTGTTACCAGCTCTGAACCAGAGAGGATAAAAAGTGCTGATACCACACTCCAGCTGCCTGGAGAAAGACAAATTAGAGAAAATGTTCGTATCACTTAGCAGATATCCACAGGTCTTGTAGCACTTTTAAATCAGCCTCTCAGCTGATGTGACTTGCAGTGCTGTCAGTTGTGGGGTTTATCTTGCTACTGTTGGAGGTGTCAGAATAGGGCTTGTGATATTTTTGGTGCTCTGTACTGAGAGACTAAGGGCAGCAGAAGAGACTATGATATTAGTAGTGTTATATCAATCTATACAAACTGAGGTTGCAGTCTGCTTATAGTAGCAGCGGGTTTATTTTATAAGCCATCACTCATGTACTTGTCTCCAAGATCCACAGCAATCAGAGCTACCCCATACACCACTTTACCATAGAAAACAAGATCCATATTAGTCACAGACTGCTTTCCCCACCTGGAAAAATACTTAAGTGAACTCCACTTGAAATCAAAGGGCAATTCTCTGCCTACTTAGAGTCAGACTAGTATGTCACTTTTTTCCATATCCAAGCCCCCAATTTCTTCATATTGATGGATTCCAACACAAAATTCAAGCTTTGAGATCAGAGGACCTCACCTAAATGTAGAGATTTTTCCACACAAAAGAGTTACTGGATTTGCCCTCTATGTAAGACACACAGCAGATAAAACCAATAATACCTTATCTCCTGCCGTGACATCCTGGCCAGGAGCAGCAGCAATATATATTAAGGTATCATTTGACTGTTTATAGGGTTAAGTAAGAAATAGCTGACATCAGTCCTTCATTTTTTTTTTAGTTTAATTCATCCAGTCATACGTCTGTCTGGTAACCATCTATAATAAAGTAATAATAACAATAATAATAATAGTGCTTTGCACTTTTCAGCATCTTCTATCGAAAGCTATCTCAGTGTGCTTCATAAACATTACTCTTGCATCCATTCCTACAATTCCTTCACTTTCTCCTCGTCTTTATCTGTAGAATTTGCAATAATGTGACAACATGAAGATCCTTACAAATAAACTTAGGCAAGATGTTATTTCAAGGAACTACAGAAAGTGTGAGGTAAGCTATTTGGGAGAAATTCAGTGGGTTGAGGATAGTATATGTTCAGTTTGCTAACATATTATGTGTTCAGTTAAGGGTAAAGTAAATCCATACATTCTGCTAGGCTGGCTGGTATTTCTTGTATTAAAGGAACATAAATCAACATATACCACTCCGCATGTCTTGTTTCTGAGACAAAAAATGAAGAAGAAGAAAAATGTCAGTGAAGAAATTCTGGAAATATATGGGATTCGTTTATTTATTACAGATAATATTTTCTAAAATTTCAGTCTTATGATCACACATTCCTCTTATAAATAAGTCACAGCATTGAAAGGTGACAGAAGATGTAGGTATGGGGTTGCAATTTGAGACTCCCTGGAAAAGCAGTGCTCTCTTTATCTATGGTTGTATGGCAGTCAGCTCACTAAACACAGTTACAAGACAAATAAGCAACACTAACAAATTCTACCACAGGTATTGTTGTCGCAGTTGAGACGGACAAACGACATGGACCAAGTTCTTCCAGGATGAAAGTAGTAGATGCCTTTGATTGCCACAAGTGCATTTTTATACAGTTTTACCAATTCATGTGTCTCTTCACTATTGGTTACAAGTTCCAGCAGTAACATCTCATTGGCTAATTTTGCTATCATCAGTGTTACTCTTCTACTCCCTTCTCTCTCACGGGTACATCCTTAACATCTCTGGATACTCCTTTACTCACGGGTAGGCCTTCATATCTTCAAGGCTAATTTCTGTTCCCATGCCCTCTGTCAGGGAATCCACGGACCCACCGTAGTCCCCCACATGTTGTCTTCAGTGTCCTGAACCAGCTTCAAAACAAGGAAAGAAGAGGCTGTTTGTTCCAGGAAATTCATTCCTGGAAGCTTAGCCTGTCTCCAGTGGAAAACTCCTACGGTGACATTCCCTCCATGTGGGTAGCCAGCACAAAGCCCATGTAACTCTAAGCTTGCAGTAATGACTCCTTCCATCTCAGTGCTTTAATTTAAAGTGAAAGGGAAATAACATTTAAAAGACAAGGAAAACACATGAGAATGCACAAAATTAATGCAAGCAGGCAGATTTGGGAGAAAAATGCAGAGTAAAGAGGTGTTTTCTAAATGGAAAGTGCTGCTAAGCAGGAAAATCCCAATCTTCCACCAGTATCAGAGGCTTTACTCCTCTTGCATTGAATTAGCTTTGAATATTCTCTCCACAAAGAAGCTTGTCCCTCTGTGACTAAATGGCCATTTATTTTGCTGGGCACCACAACACCAACAATGAACTTGAATCCAGGCTCGACTCAAGCACGAGTGAGACGTGGGGAGAGGCACGGAGAGCAGAGGGAAAGCAGGACGGGCAACAAGCTCCAGTGGAGGACCAGGACCAGTAAGAGATCTGTGGTCTGTGCTTCGACTTCTACATCCATAAAATACAAGCAGTAGTATCTTCCTGTGCTAAGTGCATCCAGACAGCCTGTCTGTGTAAATGTTAAGACTGCTACCAGCTATTACTCCTTCAGTAATTTCATTCTGCCCTTCCCCTTTTCTCAGTATGACAGTGACTATAGCACTAGCCCAGTAATTGAATATCCTCATGCCTCAAATTCCCTGGTATTTAATTTTTATATCATTCTCAGAACCTATCACATATTTGTTTTGATTTATTCAATATTGATCCTTTCTCTGACTTTCGAGCAGCTATCACCTTCCCCGCCTGTTCCCAGGGAATCTGCCAAGCCAGCAGTTTGTGATTTTGTCATAATACATGTGTTTCGTTCTCCGAGTGGCTGTCACAAGCTTCTGGATCTCACAAATGTTACATCCCCTCTTTTTATTCACATGTTCTGTATATTAAATATTCCCAGAGATGGGCTTTTTTTGTGTGGAGAAGCCAGGCTTTTTGCATCAGTTTGCAGAGTACAAATCTAAACCTTATTTAGTGGAGAAAGAGAAGCTTGATTTTTGCTCAATTTGAATAAATGCTTTTATATTGCTTTCTATATACATCATGCATACAAGAAGAGAAAAAAGAAAGCTGACTGAGGCAAACCTGGGGCAACATTTTCTGAAGAGTCTGGGTGGCTTCGGCACATTTTGCTCTGTTAGCAGACACTTGCATTTTGCTTGCTCTCTGTACAACTTACCCAAGCACCTCCCTCACTGTAGAAATTCCAACTCACGTATTCAAAACTGCCTTCCCCAAATCTGTTCTTTGCTAGCTGGTGGTGTCCTCCAGTGTGGCCACAACAGGAAGTGGTCACCAGTTAAAGCATGTTCCAGTTAGGAGCTAGCCCTTGCCAACGGAGAATAAAGCAAAGCCTCTATCGAGCTATGTCAGAAGAAACACAACCAGCAGACCAGGGTAAGTTTTCATTCCCTCCTACTCAGCTCCATCTTGAATATTACCTCTGGTTTTGCAACCCTGCAAGTCAAAGAGGATGCTGAAAAACTGGAGACATCCCAGCAAGAAGGCTACCAAGATCATTAGGGCTAAAGCACATGAACGTTGAGGAAAGATTGAAGCAACCAGGTTTATTTAGGAAGGTGAAGAGGAGGCTGGGAAGGGAGGTCACTAGTCAATATTTGAAGGGCAGTCACAAAGACAATGAAGTTGCCCTTCTTGGTAGTGGTAGGCAGTAAAACAAGGAGCAATAACTGTGAGCTGTGGCTCCAGAGATTCAGAGTAGCCATTAGGGAAACTTTACTCACCAGAAGAGCAGTGGACGAACAGGTTACCTGAGAATTGACATCTTTGTCTGTGAAGGATTTCAAGACTCACTGAGAAACAAAAACAAAGACAAAACAAAAACACAGAGGTGGCATTATCTGGCCAGTTAGTAATAGCTGTGCACTGAGCAGGAGGCTGAAACAGATGACCTCCAGAGGTCCCTTGCAATCCACACTTCCATGGTCCAAAAATGTTATGGAAGTTCAAAGGAACTTTTTCAAGGAGCCCTCTGAGAGTGCATGTACACACTAACAGAGTGAGAAATCAAACAGGGCTTCCAATACAAACAACTTCTCAGGATGTTCCACCACCAAACTCAAGCTCCCATGATCTCCACAGGTATTGCAGAGATGAAGCAGGGTAGAATATTGCAGTTTGAAAAAAAGAGTCCAAATGTTGTTCACATTCAAGTTTTTAGTCTTATTGCCTCATGAAATTCTTACACCATTCAGGAAGCCCCCAGCTTTCTGCAGATGCAACTGCCAGCTTCCTCCTAGTTTCCTCCAGCTTCCTCCTTCCCAAACCCCTTTTCTCCTCAGACTGTTTTCCCTGCTTGTGAAAGATTATTTCTTTCTAATTCCACACCCTGAGATTACTCGGTTTTTGCCTCTTTTCTCTCAGGAACATGTCATCTTGTGTAAACCCGAGATCTGGCTCCTTATCTCAAGTCATTTCCACTCACAGCAGCCTCAGAAATAATTGGTTAACTAGAGGCAAAGGCTTGGGTGCTGTGTCCATTTCAGCAGTTTGTGCTGTAGCACTCAGGGGAAGCAATGGTGGAAGAATCTATCCTTTTCTATGGAGAGGTATTTTTTGTTTGTTTGTTGTACAAGCCCAGGCAGCTTACAAAGTAAAAGATGGGTTCAGACAGGGAATTTCAGAGATGGGTCAGACTTTTGCATTAATTCTTTTCAACAAATATTTCTCTGCATTACGATTTCTGTTGTTGCGTCCAGTGTCACCAGGGAATGGTTCAGCATAAACACCTCCTGAGGAACCGTTCCAGAGCCTAATGCCAACCTGAGACAGCTGCTGATGCTGAACAACATCATCAAGGGCCCACTGTCCCTTCCTGCCACTCCTCCTCCTTCACTACCCATGAAAGAACTATGAAAAGACCAAGAGCTGGTGTACAGCCAATAAGAACTAAAGATCTTGCAGCTGGTTGTACCACCTGTGCCTTGTGAAATTCCAGCCAAAACAACGTCCCCTCCCTCCCCTCAGATAACCCCTTTATTAAATAGAAGGGCACAACACTTGATAACTTTATAAGCGGCAGTGACACATGCAGAGCGGCAGATATGGAAGGCGACGGCTCCCGCCGTCACTCGTGGCTGTGGACAAGTGACCGTGTTCTGTGGGTGTACAGGGACACCCTGGGTGAGCTGCTCGTACGTTCAAATCCACACGCAGCGTGTAAGCCACATTGTGCCAGATATATATAGCTGTTCAATGCCACCCTGCTGAGCCAGTGCCAGGGCAGATCACATGGTGCTGGCTTTATTTGGGCTGGTTCAAGGGAGACGTACAGAATCCATGAGTGAAAGCGCTGATACATGCTACTCTGACACAAAAGGAAGAATCCTTCACTTTGGGCCATAGAGCAAATCCAATGTTCTGGATTTCCCCATTAATACCAAAGGGCGTTACACATATGTAGTCAGAGCACATTGTCTCAGGCCAAGTTCCACCACACAGCTCTGAGAGGGGAATTTTGCTTAAAGAATGCTAGAAATCGATCTATAGCCATTAACTGATAACATTCTTCAAGCAGCAAAATATCAGGTCTATCTGTTTTTCATCTTTTACTAGCAATTAATATTTTGGTTAATAATTTTTATTTTAACTGAACTAGAAAAGGGAGTGGAATACAGTTAAGATAAAAATTGTGCACCTTCACTCCATCTCATTCATGTATGTGTTTCAATTTGTGTGTTTGCACATGTAGCACCAGCTTACACTTCTGTCCCTCTTGTGTCAGTGTTATTATTTAGATTCAATACTGATGGGTGCTAGAGAGAAAGAGATGCCTGGGTAGCACCAAGAAATTACTTGTTGTGATTAGAGTGCACACCCTGCTGACACTAACAAGAGAGGTGAGACCTTACTTTTCGTGGATGCTTGGTCTAAAGAGGGTCTCCTGACGTTGGCAGTAGCTCTGCCTTCAAACACATAACTGATCAGCTTTGACTCTACTCCGTGAAGGGCAACCTCACTCATATACAAGAGCTTACTAGAAAATGTCAGCATTACAGCTTTTTAATCCAATTAAAAACATCTGGCAACAGGCCGATCCAGCTGGCAGCCCATGGATTCATACCCAAGTTGTGGAATGGCTGCACCCATCCCACCGTGGTCACCTCGGCAGAGCCCAAGAGCAGCTGCTGGACTGCTGCTGAAAGCTGAGCATCTCTGCTGCATCTCTGCCCAGACAAGGGTTTCTAGATATCACCTGGAGGCAGGGATGCTGTCCCGGCCGCAGCTGGAGGCCAAGAGGGTGGGCATCTCCTCCACCTGGCCCACAATATGGAAAAGTGGACTAGGGGCAGGAGCACCACCTCCTCTGCCCAAGACTTTTGGTTTTGCCCTGCATGAAGTAGCTGGAAATCTGTTGTCTGTTAGAAGCTGATCTCTTATTGAGGGTCACCAAATGTTGTACTGAAAGCACTGGGAATATTTTTAAATGATCCTTCAAGACAGGAGCTACTTGGCAGGAGGATTTCATTTTGCACGCTTGGTTCTCTCTGGCAATTTCTGCCACAGAACATGCACTCTTCCTTATTGACTCCACAGGGTGGTACTGAGAGGAAATACAGCATGACCTTCATCAAAACAAGAAGTACCATTAATACAAGTCCTGTTCTTCCTCTGCTTTACTCACAGAGTTAACCAAGGCACAGGAATCGTCAAATTAAATGGCTGGGTCAGCTTAATGTAATAAATCTATTAGTTCATATCACCATATATTTGATTTATTCTACCCTAGACAATTACTAACATGTCATTTCTTTGTTTAGGGATTTTTAATTTGAAAGTGTTCTAATCCTTAGTGTCAGCTGTTCCTGGTGGGTGATGACATATCTACTGTGAGTGAAACATTCTGATGACATATAGAGTGTAGGAATCAAATGTCATAAGCATAAATATTTAAGCAATAAGACATGACAGGTAGAGCATTTCTTGGCTATTATCACACACCTCGGGTGGTGTTATGACGAGGCATTTGTCCAAAGGCCAACTGACTTTAACACTAAAAGTAGCATGATCGCCTGGAAATGTGCTGCTTGAAGTGTCTTATTGACATTTTTCCCTCTCTTGATGATGTCTTCATTTTCAAGTGGGAGCCCCAAGGAATTAACACTTTCTTCCTGTGAGACAGAGAAAGCTTACACCTTGGAAAGATCTGAGCACCTGGAGCTATCCGGAAAGAGGGTCTGAATGAAGATGGACCTAAGCCTTAACAAAAGACATGAGCTGCCCACATTCACAGTCAGAGTGTGGTATTGAAACGGCAGGTCTGGCATTTCCTACTGTAATAAGTGCTTTCTGAATCAAGCTGACACAGCATGGCAATGAAGAGCCAAGCCATTTCTTTAGCAACATTCAAGCAACAGACAGTGTTTGAAGAGGAAATACCATATCATCTTCACTTAGAAGTTGCTTTCTATAGCTAATTGCTCTGGTTTAATAGCATTACCTTTCAGACGAATGATATCAGGACATGCTGTGCAATATAGAGGGGTTGGTCTTCACTGAAAGGAGCATGTAAAATACATACTTTCAGTAGTTATGGCTTTAATTCAATCCATCCAATACCACCAAAAGTCAAACTGAGATAAACCAGCCTAGCTCCACTACAAGCAACTGGACCAGTCATACCTCTGGACCTCTAGCCTCTTGGGCTGCAGGACTAGGTTCATTTCTGTCTGAACTGCATTATATTAAAAAGATCATTAGACATAAAAATAAATGTTGCAAACCTTCAATACCTATAGTATTTTTTCCTATTTGGTTGCTGTTTAAGAGAGCAAACATGGAGGAGCTTCCTGATTTGGCCAGGTCTACACCATCCATGGTGATTTCCAATGATATCACCGTAACTTGTGCTTTTTGCACAAGTACTCAGCTGGCCTTAGTACAAGTAGGTGGAAACATATATATATAGATATGTATGAGTATGTGCATGTGTATATACATACATCTAGTACACCTCACAAAGGAAAATGGTGGGCCACATTCATGGTATGAAATTAGAGTTGCAAAGTCAACTTTAGGCATAACTGATTCCCTCAGCAACTCAGTTCCCAGGCCATGTGCTAGCAGAGCCTGGTTTAATTTCACAGATTTCAAAATCATGGTTAAATTTTGGTTTTGAATCAAAAGGAAAATCCCACATATCTTTTTCTTTTACCCCTACCAGTAAGAAATGGAAATAACAAGGAGTAGTGGCAGTAGCCGTGGCAGTATTTGCTTGGTCCAGCTGAGACACTGATGCTTCTGTGGATGACTTTCAGGCTAGTGTTAAGTTGATCGCTATTTGGGGGGAAGAAAGTGCCATTCTCTCTGGTCTGGCTGCAAATGTTCCACTCCTCCTCTCTCGGTTGTAGCTCCATAGCAGCTTCAGCACCAGAGCTCACGTCTGTTCCCCAGCACACGGAAAACATCAGTAGCACTGAGCCTTAGTAGCCTTTAACATTCAAATCACAGGAAGGCCAGCAGGATCATCTCATGTAACAAAGTAACAGAAAAATGCAGAGACGGAAAAGACATCAGCAAAGTTTTCTTTGTGATCATTGTTTAACACTGTAAGTAATTAAATATTAATGAAAGTATGCTACTTTCATTTTGTGAGCAATTTAATTCAATTAAAAATAAATGGATCTCCTTGGCTCAGTGGATATACTGATATTCAGCGCTGCCCTTAACTTAGTTTCAACAGCATTTAACTCCAGCACAGCACAAAGTACAGCGACTGAAACATAGCCCCCAGCTAACATCGTTAACTCTTTAAGTCCCGGCGGCACGATTCTGTCACCCTGCTGAGCCAACTCGGCCTCTCCCAGGGAGTATCTGCGACGCTCTTTAACTTGCGGGAGCAGTAATTTATGCCCAGTGTGTTAGCAAAGATATCTTGCACTAGGGCACTGTTTTCTTGAAAGGAAGCCATTTCAGAAAGACTTAGCAGGCCTGCATGGGTCTGAATCTACTAGCATGCCGTGATCCACTTAAGTAATATATCTGGGAACTTCGTGTCACATAATGTAGAACTATTCTTTTATTGCGCTGAAAGAGCTGTTTTAGATTCCCTCTGAGCCCATAGGCCATGTCTTTCTGATAATAAGACTGTTATCAATGCTTTAATATTGAACTCAAATCTCTGCGTGAGAGAGCATCTAAGAGCTATTACTGAGCGCTGAAAGCAAAACCCAACTGTTCAGAATGGGGAGGAAAATGCCAATCTGTTGACAAAAAGTTAAACAGAGGTGAAATCTAAACTCTGGCCAACATTTTACAGCCTTAACGCATTGTTAACTTTTCATCTTATCTGTCAGGAATAGGAAACTAATGTTTAAAAACAATGTATTGCTTTTACGGGCAAGGTCAGCATTTGTTAGATTTCAGGGTTATGCTGAGCATAGTCAGCCAGCACTACGCAGAAAGAATTGCTCCAGCACCCACGGGCTGAGGTCTTCCAAAAGTTAAAACATACAAACCAATTTCAATCCCATTTTTTCCAGGAGCTCTGCTCTTTTTTTTTCTTTTTGGCCTCTGCTTTCACCAGTGATAGTGCAAGCAGTGGCTGGAGGTTAACATCCTTCCAAAGGTGCTGCTGAACAAACCCTTGGTTGCTGCATTTTGCTTTTGGGGGAGCTGGGGCTGAGGGTCACCCCGCTCTCTTCCAGGGGTGAGGTCCAGATTTGTGCTCCTGCCCCTCGGACAATGCCAGGCTTTGTTCGAGCAGCAAAGCATCCTTGCTCAGCCATGCAGTTCCTGAGGAGCAGTGTAAGGTAAGATAATACAGGGGAAGTGGAACAGAGAGTCTTTCTCTCTGAGAAAGAGACAGAGATCTCGTTCGGAAAACGCCGCTCAAGGATGTTTTCTCCATGTGCTTTTGTGTTAAATAATCCCACCTTATACACTCAGAAAGTATTTCACCCATGGGGCAAATGGCTGGACTAGCAGATCACGATGTCAGTAGAAACAACCGGCGTGCAATGACCACTGCACAGCAAACTGCCAAGCAAGAGAAAAAGGAGTTTCGTGCAAAACAAAGAGAGTTTCCAAAACATGCTGTGTGTGCTGCCGCATTCGTGAATTTGCTTTTCTGACAGATACAGCCCCTCTCCTTCCTCAGCAAGAAACATTCAGGTGGGCAACCCTTGTAAGCCTTTTTGTGTGAGCAGTAAAAAAACCTCACAAACACCAGTGTAGGTGAATTTTTGTGGAAATGCTAAAAATAGGGGTGTTTTTTATCATTCACGCTGAAACAAAACATATTCGTTATATCATTAGGTGTATTCGTGGGTTATATGCAGATAAGCAAAATGCCATTCAGTGAAAAAAAGGCAACACAGTATGACTTAGGTGATCAGTCACACAGAAGAGTTTATAAATTGCAAATTTTCAAAAATGACCAGCTTTTGAACAAGCTGTAGATGCAATTTTGCTTACAAAAACCAATACTCAAATACAATCATAAAAGCCAAACAACAAAACAAGCACAAAAGGTCTCATTACATCAGCTAAAGGATTTGGGATGAATTATTTGACCGGCTCTAGGTAAAGTACGATTTGTACCTTCTGCCCCATGTGTTTGGAGACTTCCCAGCTTGTTTTAATCTCTCTAAGCAAATGAGAGCCCTCAAGGCTCATTAGGACTATTTACATAGTTCTTAACTAGAAAAAATAAGATCTACAAAATGAATAAATAAATAAACTGACGTGAGGTATAAATGGGAAGCCGTTTAAAATAGATTTCCAAGTCTGCTGCCGACATGGACCTCCGTTCAAAGAAATAGCTGTGGGGAGAGAAGAAAGAAAAAGTGGGGGAAAAATATATGGTGAAAAAACAGTAGGAGTTAAGACTATGGCTGGTGACAAATCAGAGGTACCCAAGTCTGTAATGAAACATAAAAACAGCCCAGAGAAGAAGGGAATCTCATGGCTAAAGTATCTGTGATTCAGTCTTGGCTCTCCTAGGGTAGCCACTTTTCTGATCTTGACTTCTGCTCTTAAATTTTAAAATAAAGGTAATGGCACCCTCTTTTCCCTCCAAGTTAGAGGTTCTGTTTCTCTGACTATGGGAATCACTCTTATTCTGGATGTGCACTCCCATGGTTATTAAGGGACAAAGACAGGGACTCTTGTTACATGGGACTAAAGGAGCATTTACAATCATACTGATCTCCCAGACTTGCAGGTGCAACTACTCATGGCCAGCCAGTTCCTGCCATCCATAGACACATGTTCCTTTGAATGGAGGCTTGTACCTACCCACCCACCCCAAAATAACATCTGTCTGATTAGCATAGCACCTGGACCATCCTCATTTTCCAGTGCTCAACCACTTCTTGGAAAGCAGGCCCTGGCTTCTAGAAAGGAGAGGGGAAAAATGGTTATTGCAATAGAGGCTATAAATTACCAAGTGGCCAATTCAACTGATGCATGTGAAAGGAAGAGTATCTTCCCGTCACCGTTCTTCTCAGACACTGCAATTCTGTCAGCAGAAAAACACGTTCATTCTTACCCCAAAGCAGCTTTCAATCTGTTTTGTTGCATGTCCCCTAAGCACATAGCCTCTCTCTGCACCCTGCTCTCTGCAGGCTTTTATCACTGTCAAAGTTTGACTCTCTGCATTGCCTCAATACAGACACTTTCCCAGAATCACCAGCAAAGACATCAGACACTAGACACCACCCAGTACTCTAATAAGAGTTTTGTTTTTCCAGCAGTCCTTTGCTTCAGTGATAGGATTGCCCATTTCTGCTTCTGCTTACATCCATTCACATCCATTGATCAACTCCCTATTTCTAATCTTCTTTATTGCTGCAATAGAAAGCAGAAAAGGAAGCTTTTCAAACACCTTTCATAACATTATCAGCCCGGCAAGAACAAATTGCTCTGAAAGCAGATGTTTAAACTGAAGGAAGAACTGAAGACTGACTGAGAAGGAAGCATTTTGTGGTCAATGGCACCACAGCTGAGGTTCTCAGCTGCGGTGGTCTCAGATGTACAAGAGGAATCATGCATGCAAAACCAAACGGAAAGTCAGTCTTGCATCCATAGTGTGCGCTCTGCATTGCATCCAGGATATATATTTCTGAGCAAGATAAAACTTACAGCAGACTTTCGAATTATAATCCCATCAAGTAGAGCTGAATAACTGAAGAAGATTGCTGGGGGATTTCAATAATTCAAGTTTACATTCAAATATTCTCCAGAGCTGCAAAATGTAGGGTAAGCATCAGAATCTTCTTCTTGAGACTTCATCCAATCTTCAACAGTGTATTTAAAAAAAAAAAAAAAATCCAATATGAATAACGGGATACAAATATCATAACATTGTTCAGCATTAACTATTAAACATGGCCTGCAGCTGTACCACCTGGGGCTCTGATCTCGACAGCTCTCACAAGTTACAGAAGACTTGACTTCAGCTAGAAATTGGACAAAAAGCCTCTAGGGAAAATATAAATGCTACAGAAGAGGTTTTTGTAATTCAGTAGGAGAAAAAGACATAAGAAGTTTCTAGAGGTTGCAGAGTGCTGGCTCTTGTAGGTGCTTTCACTTCTTAGCGCGAGGGTGTTACCTGTCACATTCTTCCTCAGTTATGATTTCCCACTTCTCTAAATTCTCTCTGTGATTTCCACATGACACTGAAATGTCCAATGCTATACGATCAGGTACTGTGGCTGTATGATCTCAAACAGTTGCTGGTTTTCACTCCAAAGGCATTTCCACAGCGGGAAAATCACTTCCTATAGGTGTAAATTGCTTGGGATCCTTTGAGATGACATATGCATAAAATGCTACTGTTCATATACTACTAGAGCTCAGATAATAATTGTTAAGAGATGGAAAAAAGAAAAATCTCTGCTTTTTTTGTCATCTTTTTTTTCTGTCCCACTCGTGCCTTCCCAGCAAAACCACAACTGGAACACATCTGCAAAGTTAGATATAGGGCTTCACCTTCATATGATCTGACAACTGGAAGTGTTTTTTTCTCCAAATAGCCCCTTCAAAAGCTTTTCAGCTTCAGGTCTGTTCCCTCAAAGGGTTTTCAGTGGGAGAAGCGATACTCAAACCCTTTCCCTCATTGACAGTGATTACATTCTTTCCCCTGCTTCTCGTCCCTTACCTGGGCTTGTGGTGAAAACTCACGGCAACCACTCTATGGAAATTCTGTTACGTGCTGACATTTACCAGGTGACAACAAGGTCAGGTCAGGTGTTTTGATACCCAGGTCTTTGCATGTAATTATCAGGTAGTATTACAGGTAGCTGAGGCTCAGCACATTTCAAGGGGTTATGATGAAACAGCTCCCTTACTTGCCTAAGCTTTTTCTCAGTTAAGACTTTTAAAGAAGCACGTGGAATTTTATTCCTAATCCTATACTTCTCATGGTCAAACTCGGGTTACTTTTTTTTTTTCCCCCCAGATAAAAAAATGTGAATAAGCAATGAGTGGGTTTGTGAGCACAGAAAGGTGATAGTCACTAATACCCCCAAGTGGTAAAATATTCTACGAGGTTTTGATATTTGCCACCAGATTTCTTCTCTGATGTTAGCAGATCAATCTCCGTTCTTCAAATCTTCTTAAAACCTCAAACGAGTGCTGCTTTCAACTCTTGAAAGAAAAAGCTATTCACTTTCTGTTTTTCCTTCTATGTCCAGAAAACCGTCCAACAGAAGCTTCTTAAATCAACAAGAAGCTTCACTTGGGATTAGAGTATCAGCCTGTGGATCTGACCAGACTGGAGTTAAATTACATTTCAAAACAGCATTTTAAATACTACAATCACCATTTCTGAGTCTGTTTGCATGGATTTCGGTCTGTTTGGTTTTCTTTCAAGCTCAAAACCTTGTCGTCACTGCAAAGTTGCCGTCTTAAGTGTAAATCTAATCTAAATATTTTCCAAGAGAGCGAAGAAGAAGAAAAAAACACACACACACACAAAAAAAAAGAAAAAAAAAAAACCATACAAAAACCACCAAAAAACTACAACTTTCTAAACCACGCTGGAAGCTTTGAAAGCGATCCCGCGGGCAGGCTTTGCCGCCGTGCTTTGCATTTGCCGGCCGGGTGATGGGCACGGAAACCAGAGGCTCACTGACACCCAGCGGCTGCCGCCGAGAGCGCAGCGCCCGCCGCCGGCCGCGGCTCCGCTCCGCTCCCGGCCTCGGCCCCGCTCCGCTCCGGCCCCGGCCCCGGCCCCGGCCCCACTCTGGTCCCGGCCCCTCTCCGGCCCCGCTCCGGCCCCGGCCCCGCTCCGGCCCCGGCTCCGCGCCGGCCCCGCTCCGGCCCCGGAGCAGCCGGATCGGTGCGGGGAAAGAAGAGGGGTGCCCTGTGATTTAGGGAAAAGTTTTTTCTTAAGCTCAGGAACCTCTATATTTGCTCACTGCTGTCTATATTACTGCAATACACTCGGTTCTTGAACGACGCTGAGCACCCACCTCTCCCTCTCCAGAAAACCTGCAAGGTACTTTTCAAAACCAGCTTCTAACGTAGAGTCCAGCAGTAAAAACCAATCAGCCTTTCGTGCTCAACAAGAAAAAATATACAGCAACACTGCAAAGCACATTGCAATAGTTTCCTTCCTAAAATCTTTACTTTAAAACGGTTTGTTGCCCCAGGAGAAGTGGCCTTTTTAATACACACAAATGACATACACCAGTTATGCACACAACAGGGGAATATACTCAGTAGCTCTGGACACCTTGTGCTTCTAATCACTTGGGGATGCATGCCCGTGATTATGAGGGCTAAAGGATTTCAAGGAAACAGCTACTGATCACCTGGAGGGGGAAGCAGGAATTGGAAGAAAGGGTAAGAAAAAAACAGGAGACAGAGGCCAAAAGAAGAAGAAATATTTTAAATTAAAAGTAAACCAAATAGTCAATCTCCATCTCTTTGATTACTATAAAATGAGGCAAAATAGTTGCATATAGAGGATAGATGAAGAAGCCACAGAAGCTCAGTATCCAGTGCCTTAAAAGAAACCCATATAAATTGGTCTTAGCCTTTAGTGTGTGAAACCTGAGCTGTGCCGCTGAACTCCAAGGATGTCCTGATTAAAAGATTGTGTCTGTCTCAACTATAGTGAAAGAAAAAAAAAAGGCAACAGACTTCTGGAGCTGCAGGACTGGGTGCCTGACCAAGCACTCGTTTGTTCATCTCCAGCAAAGACAAAAGGCAGCTCCAATGGGAAGATGAGTGTATCTGTGCCTGCGTCCAAGGCACGGCACATATAGCTCACAGCAGCAGTAAGCAAGAGCTTTGCTTCTTTTGATACCAGCATTCTTGTCATGCTCATCACAGTTTCTGAATGCTTTACAGACATTAAAGGAATAGTGAAAACTTAGTGTCTCCACACAAACTCTTAGATCTGTCCTCCAAATTTTGCAATCTGTATTTTTTTCCTGGAGCAGTACAAGGAGGGATTTCCCATCTTATTTTAGACTTGGGAGTGTTGGGTAGAAAAGATGCAGTTTTCATTTTGCCTGCAGTTTCTCTGTACAAACACCAGCAGTGTGGGGTGCTGGTTTGAAAAACAACTGTATGACCCTGACTTGCAACAGGTCTGCGGCCATTTTCTTCTCTTCAGTTGTCCGTATACTGGGCGTACTACAGCTGCTGGGCACTTCACAGAGCACACTGGAGTATCCTTGGAGTAAATGGAGATTCGCCGTTAGCAGCTGGAGGTGCAAGGTGTTCGAGACAGGGCTGAGTTGGTCCAATGCAGCCCAAAAGTCAGCAGAAACATGCACTGCTCACAGTGTGCATTTGATTTCCTTGCATGGCTTTTTGGCTTATCTTCAGATGTTACTGTCGACTTTTGCAGTCGTAAAAGCAGGAGGTTTGTTCCTCCCACAAGATCTGGAGTGACAGCTCCATGTGTGACACTAACCTTTTGACAGAAAATTGCTTCCATCTCTCTTCAAGTGAGTGTCCCAGCAGCATACAAGAATCTGGAGACAATGCAACCCAGAACTTTTGACAGACAAATAATCTAAAAAATGTGGGATGTGGTCCTAAGTTTAAAAGAATGAATTATTTTGTCCTTTTTTTTTTTTGGTAAAGAAAATAATTCCCTTGTTCTCTTCTTTAGCAATTTGCATTTGAATAGGTGGATCTGTTCTTTACATTACTTTTGAGAGCCTGCATTTCCCAAATTCCTATTACACCACTGGGCTTTCAAGGACAGGAGGGAAGCCAAAACATTTCCATCTAATGCAAACATGGATTACTGGAAGGATGTTCTCATTTTTTAAAAATGCACTGGGAGCTAGAGCCAGGTTTGCTAGCACCTTCTCTGCAAGCCATTGCTTCCTTGGCTTGCTGCATGTAGAGGAAGAAAACCTCACCAAAGGGAAAGGGCAGAAGTTCCTGGAATGCCACAGCCTGCAAAGAGAACTGAAGAAAGTGCTACTAGGCAGGCAAGCACACCCACAGCAGCTGCATGGAGGGTTAGCACACTGTCTCACAGTGAAATCAAGCACACTGATGGTTGGAGACCCTTTCCCACCAGTCTCCAGTTAGTCAACAACCTGTCTATATCTACGGAAGATCATCTCCAAGATAAAAGATCCAGTGCAAGGAGGGAAGATATTTAATACCTCATATGTTAGCAGAGCTGAGATTTCAGCTGCGACTACTCCCAGGCAAATCCAAGTTTCCAAATGTTCCAGGTGTGGTTCCAGGAGACATCTTCAGTTCCAGGAGGCTTCTTCAGTTCCAGGAGGCAGAACTCTGTGTTAGCACAACCACTGTCCAAAGCGCTTCTTCCTTAGAGTCTAGATGGAAACTTCAGGTCAATCCGAACTGTTCTTCCAGCCAATGGATACAACAAAGTCCTGAGAAGTACTGATGAGCTGAATGTTGTCGTTGTGTCTATATATATATGTATAATATATATACACATATAAATTAAAAGATGTTGCCTCCACTCATCCCTGTCTCTGCTCCCAAAAGTTTGGGGAATCTGGGGAGCTAGTCAAACAGAAAGTGAGCAATCTCAGACGATGCTGCCAATCCACCATCCCTGCAGAACTCATTACATGCCAGTTGCTGTACTTAGGGTGGATTGGGAGGGGGATCTATTAGAGGGAAAGAGTACAGAGTAGAGTTAAGAAATTTTTTTTTTCCTTCTAACTGCTGTCCTTTTATCTGCTCTCCTTCTCATGTTTCTGGGCTTTTTTTTTTCTTCTTCCTTCTCCTTCATCCTATGGAAGTGGCAGTGAATGCTGATGAGATAATAAATGGTCCAACCCCAGGCAATCATTTTCGGGTAATTAGTTCAGCTACTGAACTTCTAAGAGTCATTTTTTTTCACTTGACCAGCTAGAAAACTTGGGTGGTTAGTTACCCCGTCGCTGCTGAGTGGTCTTTAGGGAAGGGACACTCAGAAGTTCAAGTACTTGAGCTCCTGGATACACTACACAATCTCTAACTAAGCCTAGCCCTGGCCTAGATATTTAGTATTTTATTTACTTTTTATGAAATTCCTTACTTGTGCCAAAAGCCAAACGTCATATCCCAGTAGGACCAAATCTGGGATTTGTTGTAAGCTTCTGGGCACAATCACACCCAAGATCACAGATCGGTTCAAAGGGAACTTGGGGGGGTGCCCTTTTTCTGTTTCAGAATAAACATTGCAAATTTTCCCTTGGAAGGGCAGTTTAGAGAGGGAAAACATGGCATTTGGTTTAATGAACCTGACAGGAGAGCTTCCAGTTTTCTCCTTTCCCAGGATGCTCAGCCCCTTCACACCCACCAAACCCCGGGGTGCCGGGGCATGTGGGGTCCGTGGCCACACAGCCTGGAGCTGGGGTTTTGTGCCTTGGAGCTGCGAGGCCCAAAGTCTCCACTTCCAAAGTGGTCCAAGTGATGGAGAAGCCCTGGGTCTGCAGACCCTGGAAGCCCACCAGGTGAAGCAAGCAAAAACCTTCCTGGCAGGTGGGCAGGCGTCCAGGGGAGCCTTTGCCTGCGCTTTGCTGGCGGGTCCCCAAACCTGCCTAGTTCCAAGAAACACTCTGGTTCCAACAATTTGGCATTTTCTGACAAAGATCTCTTCCATCTGACAATTCCTGCCTGGCTCTGGTGTACCCTCAGAGCTTCAGCGGTGACCTCTGACAAAATGAGGGGAGATTTGGGCTTTTGGATGCTGCTTCATGGCAGAACACGTGATAACCGGGTCTGCAGACAGGTGAATTATGGGGGCTTTATGCCCTCCCCTCTGATGCTGTTCAGCATAAAATACAGAACATAGGATTAAAAAAAAAAAACCAGCTGCTTGTCTGCTTTGGCCTTGGCAATTCATATTTGATTCTCATTAGGTTCAAAAATAAAGTCAGGCATCCTGGAAACACACAGAATTTAGCAGGTACCTCTATACTTCATGAAGCAGCAAAGGAAGGACATAGCCACATTTCTTCTTGCACACATCATCTTCAGAAAGTTTTGGTTTAAACCTTTGTTTCGTAGTCCCACTGGGGTTTTTTTGTTGTTTAGTTTTTTCTCCTCTTAAAGTTACCTTGGGTGACAGATGTCACCAGGCCTCAAAAGAGCCGCTTTGGATAAATCGGTAAATAATATTCATTAAATAGTATGTCGTAGCGTACCCTGCTTTTCTTTTTATCCATTCTAACAATGCCAAATTCCTCATCCCTGAGACTCACATAAAGACCACGACAGAGGGTTCACATTCAAACTCCAATCAGCAATTCACAAACTAACACAGAATGATCTAGCTGATTTCACTAGGGACCTCCATATGGTGATGAAATTTATTCTGAGCCATGTTTAGGTTTTGTAGTTGTGGGCACCATACACAAACCCTGAGAGAAACTGAGATTTTTAAAGCTGAGCTGGGAATTTACTACTACAGCTCCTACTGAAATAAATGGATGCTGTTTGCCCTCAAAATCTAAGTCATCCTAGAAGTAGGACAGAGTCCTGTATCTACGTTTATTTTTCAACCAAAATAAGGATCATCTCTTTCAAAATAAGGATAATCTCTTTCAGCCTTTTGAGTCTCCAGTTCATTACAACTACTTCCCAAGATGTACTTTTTTAGACAGTACTTTTGCTGGTATATCCTGGAGGTGGACATGTCTTCCCTAGTTGTAATATTTTTAATCTATAAATTGTTCAGTCAGATTCAATTTTCAAAAAGCTGTAATAGAGAGTTCATATTCCCCAACTCTTTGAAGCACGTAACAAATATATATTTTTATAGTATGGTATAAGTGTGAAGTTTGTGTGGCTTGTCTTCAAAAGAAAATAACACTCCAGATATATTCTGTTTTTTCTCCTTAGTGTTTGAAAAATGGATTGATTTTTTTTTTTCTTTCATTTTTGCCTGTTTAAGTACAGGACTGCAGTTGTTTTTTTCTGTATTTTTCCCTTCAGACAGCATATTTTCCTGATGGAGCTCCCCTCCCCCCAATACACAATGTGCTCTTCTGATTTACCAGCTCTAGCATTTTCTCAACAATCATGTGAGCAAGAGCAAGGACTGAATATTTTTAGACACTAGAACTAAGCAGATGGCAAAGGATGTAGAAGATCAATAACTCTAGTTTTTGTAAAGTTTACAGCTCTGCTTATTTCAGTGTATTTCAAATTGCAATAAGAATAATATAAAACTTCATAGAATGAAACAGGAGAAAACTGTACTGGCCTGGGTGCCTTGTATGAGAACATTTTTCAAGCCATTCTTTGAAAGCAAGCCATGCACTTGCTCCAGCTTTAATTGTGAACTCTCCCTTTGTTAATTTAATTGTACTCATGTTGCTGTTTGGTAAAAGGTCTTGGACAGATGTGTGCTCATCTGACATTTTTCCAAGCATGTCTGCGTGGTCAAACTTGAAAGGTTTTTGGGAGCTGAAAGTCAGCCTATCAGGAACCAGAAACAACACCATCTGCTGCAGGTGACTAAGCACCCTTGAAGAATAGCCATCTCCTTCCTCTTGGGCTCCAGCCTCCACAGTCCCTTGGGTTTTTCTGGTGGAGCAGCTGTCCTTCAGAGGTGCAGAGGAAGGGGAAATCATAAAAGAAGTTCTGGCCACAACACAGTTTTTGCTACCGCTTCAGGAGCCTGAGTGTTTAGCTGAAAACCAGGTGGAATTGGGCAGTTGCTCAAAAGCTGCTGTCAGAGCCATGGAAGTGGGTTCTCCTGGCCCAAAGCAGGGGCACTTAACAGGAGATTCAGGCTAGACACGAGGAAGAAATTTTTTACAATGAGGGTGACGAAACATAGGAACAGGTTTACCAGACAGGTGGTAGATGCCCCATCCCTGGAAACATTCCAGGCCAGGCTGGACGGGGCTCTGAGCAACCTGATCTAGTTGAAGATGTCCCTGCTATGGCAGGGGGGTTCAAATAGATGAGCTTTGAAGGTCCCTTCCAACCCAAATTATTCTATGGTTCTATGAGACAAACAAGATTCCCCCAAAGTCACTAAGGCACTGTTCAGATTAGCGGGCGCGTCCCTGGACACTATCTGGCAGTGCTGTGGGGCTACCAAGCAGGCACCCCATCCTTCAGCAGTATCTGCTGCCAGCCTGGTGTGAGCAGCTATGTGCCAGAGACAAGAAGGCTGGAAGGCAAGCAGGTCCTGCTGTAGCTTTTCATCCACAACCGCTGACCTTTCCAGCCCTGCAGCTTCTGTTCATTAATGGGAACGCCCGCACCATGCTGATGAGGAGGAACTGACCAGGAGCCCTTCATGCATTTTTCGGAACCTGGAATGGAGCCGCCCCTAAAACCAGGGAATGAGGACGAGGCCAAAGAAGACAGAAAAAACATTTTGATGCTTTGTTTTCAACAGACAGAAGGCAGATGAGGTTTACATGGTATTTTTAGGGCTTGTGACATCCTCAAGCTTTTTGTGCTGGTGCTGGCAAGGCAAGTGTCACCCAGCTGCCATGCTGGGGACTGGAGGGGCTGGGACCAGTGAGGCTCCTCGCCTGTGCAGGAGCTAAGGAGGAGCCACATGGGGCAGGGTGGCAATGCTCTTCCCATATCCACACGAAAGAGTTACTGGGGGGCTTTCCAGCTTCCAGTCAGATCCTCAGCACCCAAAAGTGTGCCCCGCTAAGTGTGGTGGTGCCATCTCTAGCAGCTGTGCCTTCCACCAGAGCAGTGTCAGCCTTGGAGCCGGGCCAGCATCTACGTGTGGAAGCTGTTCCCTCCTCCAACCTTCTGGACCTTAGGCAAAAGAGCTACTAAATGAGCCATACTGACACCAATACTGCAATCAATTTGTTAATAAGGATCAGAGACAGACTCTGCTGCTGGGAGGAGGAGGAGAGGGGAAAGGAGATCATTATTTTTAATTTAAATAAATCAATATGTTAATAGGGGAAAGGATGCACCCTGCACAAGGATGATAGAAGGGGGAAGGCAAATGAGTACAGCTTTTTGTGTGTTGTTTTTTTTTTTTTTTGGGGGGGCATGTAGTTTTTCATTAGCCTGGGTTAAAAAAAAACTATTTAATACAAAAAAAGTGGGAGTAGACAACTTTAAAAGTCCAGTAATAGCAAATAACTAATTATACCCATCTGAGACTCAGAAGCATGCCTGGCACTTTTCTTTCTTTAAAACAAATTAAAGAAAAAGGAAAGCTTGATTCCCAGGAGGGCTTATCTAAGGCCTCTCATCTCTAATACACATCTAAAGGGACAGGCAAAATATCTTTTATCACTTAAATCTCCCTGAAATTTAAGACCAGCTGGGAATTTTTTTAGGTGGATACGATTCATTAAATTCATGTCATTCCAAAGAAACCTTCCTGACGGTTTATCTTTGCCACTGCAGTCATCTCTCCAGAAAAGTACAGTTTCCTGAATGTTGTCAACCTGGACAGCTCAATTTTTGGCTGAAGGTTAGATTTCATTCGGAAACTATGGAACTGGCCCCACATTTTTCTTTTCAGGGAACTGGAACGTGCAAATCATTCTTAAAGTCAACTTTTTCCCCTCTGCTGAGACAATAGGAAAATCCTGTACTACCGTACTGCTTCCAGCCACGAGGCTTCTCAGTCCTGAGAGGTGGGGTGGTTTTATTTTCGCAATACGTTTCAATATTTATACACTGTACTTGGGGGGTTTAGCGTCTTTGATCAAATATAGGTACAAGAGCTCTGAGGGCTCAGCTCTGAGCTGGCTCGGGGAGCAGCCGCATTCAGCCTCCGCTGGGATCAGATACCGTAAGTTTGTATTTCAGCGATCTTTAGAGCCGCTCCATGGCGGAGTGATGTGCGAGCTGATGAACAGAGGGTTGTGGTGGAGTTAATATCCCAGTATAACGTGCAGCCGCTGAAATGCTCTGAGCGACACTCCGTGGAGTTTTAGCAGTGGGGAAAACGTATGTTTTACATAATGAGCTCCTGCACATATAGCACCACAAAAGTTACTAGGGATACGGTCCCGTCTTAAGCGCAAAGAAAAACAAAGGCAAGTTCACGTGGCAAGGTTGCTCCTTGCTGGCTCCGTCTCGCCGCCGATGCGGAGGGTGGGGAGGCACTTCTAGGGGCGATAGTTTGAAAAGCGGAGCCGAGCTGGGGCAGCGGGGAGCGGGGGGCTTTGGGGAGAGGTCAGGCAGAGGGCAGGGTGGATCGGGTTCAGGGGCGGCTGTGGAAGAAAGGACGCGCGGCCCCGACAGATGCTCGTTGCGTTGTTCAGCGCGCTGTCGGAGGGCACGTGAGTGCCATGGTGATGGGTGCGCTCTGACATCCCAAATAAAGGAGCCCTGAGACAGGGAGGGGGGCTCCAGCGATGGGGGAAAGGGGCCGTATCCCCAGCCTATGTGAGTCCTTCAAATCAGACTGCACCTAGCACTTGTGAAATTAAAAATAGCTGCGAGCGATTGCACAGAAGTAAGCAACCTGGATCCCCCTGAATTTATCCCGGGGTAGAATAGCGAAGAGTTTTCACTCTGGGATTTTGCTTTTCTCTCATCCCCTAAGCGGACGCAGCTCTGCCTCTCACACAGCTCCAGAGGACACGGCTGTGGCTGGGAAGCTGCCCCCGGCTGCCTGGTTTGAATGATCCTTTCCCCAAGCAGGCACCTGGGCACGTCTAGCTTTCGTCTTTCAGTGCGTGAAAGTATCGTTTTTCCTGCTCCCCAGTCTGCACAGAGAGCTCACAACTTCCCTGCATTTTAGTTCTACTTATTACTTGAAGATTTACAGTTGTATTTTTAAAGCTCAGAAAATTCAACTCATGCAAATACTCTGTTAGTAAAGGCTATTTTATCTGCTTTAGATACAGTTGCAATCCTTAAATTCAAATCAGGGCATTTCCAAAATTGTCACAGACCTCTGCTGCCTTGAACACGCTGAACGTGATTAAAAGTATCAGCTCCTCTCGCCAGATTCCTGTGGGAGTATCAGGTCTAAACTAGATTATTGGACTAAACCCCTGCTTTTCAATTCAACCCAAGTTAGAAGTCGGGATCCTCTGGTTACAATTTAAAATGATCAGCAGCATTTAGGGGCCAGACTCGTACCGAAGTCACCAGAGAGAGCTCAAGCCACAGATTTACTTGGGCTTTGCAGCTCCTAAATGTGATACAGCTCTCTGCCGATCCCCAAATGCAGCCAGGAACAGAAGCTAGCAACCTTCACTAAATATTCATATTTTTTAAAAGCCTAAAAAACCAATAAAAATTTACCTGGTAGCATATTTCTCTTTTTTTTTTTTTTTTTTGTCTTTCTCTTTCTTTCTTTCTCTTTCTTTCTTTCTCTTTCTCTCTTTTTCTTTCTTTCTTATCTCTTTACTTATTCAATAATGGATTTTGCTTTAGGATCTCATGCCGTCATCACAAGAACAGTTTTACCAGTGGGCAATATTTTCCTGCTGCCTTTATACCAGCAATTAGAACAACGAACAGATAGTCCAGACAATAGCCAATTTGTCTGCAGAATGGGAATTTGCATTTCTCTTTATATACCTCCTGTTAAAGACATACAGTATCATACAATAATTACCACTACATAAACAAATTGTAATTCTAAGGTCTTCAGAGCAGTGACTTTCCATTTTTACAGTGCACCTGCACAAAAGCTTTTAAGCTGTTTAAGATGTTTTGAGCCTCTTGTCCATAGCTTTTGGCTGCTACTATAATTATAAAATCATTTAATATATATAAAATACAATGAATAATTCATATTATATAATATATACTAATAATAGATGTACTCTAATATATATTTACTAAATATTAAATTATATCTTATTGCATATTATGCTTTATACGTACTATATATCTTAAATGATATGTCATATATATGGTCTATCTCTCTTTTTTTAAAAAATATACATATCTAAAGCCTTCATTTCACATCTCCACACATGATCAGACATGTACGTATATGCACTTGCATGCATACATGCGTCAGCAGCATGTTATTAATGCATAACAATATTTGGGACTGCTGATTTTAAAGCATACGGTTTAAAGGAATTTCCTTAAGACGTATTCAGTAATTACATAAATAAAAAAAAATTATGAAAGTCCACATTTGTATCAGGTGCTTTCTTTCAAGAAAAGTACTATGAAAAAAGTATTAGTAGCTGAACCTAATTGTTTGTGATGAAAGTAATTTCATTTCAAACATCCTATTAACTAAAATCCATACATAGAAATTATTGGCTGCTTGCACCAATCCCCATTATAAAAACCAGTGAAATCCCTTTGCAAAAAAAAGGGAAGACTACAGTTTAAACCTTAAGTACTTCAATAAAAATATAAGATCAGTTTCATCCCAAAGTGCAAATCCCAATCTCCATCTAAAACTGCCTGACCCCAAAATATATTCAGAGCTTGTTCTAATCACAGGAGATGTATTCTGAATAGGACAGCCCTCTATCATCTGCTAAGTCTCTTTAAGTCATCGTTTTCACTGTATCTGAAAAATTAATTCCTTTTCAGAAATATTCTCATCTTCTACTAAAAGAAAAAAAAAAGCTTTTTTGATGTAGAGTGACAGGATTATGAAGTGACCCTTCAGGTCAGAAGGAGACTTTTCCTTTTCTCATCAAGGAAATCAATTTCTAAGTCCAAGTCTCTTAAAATAATATATTCTTGTGGCACGCATACAGCTTTTTTTGATCTGCTATGAAAAGAATAAGAGGTAAAGAGGATCAGGGGTGGCGATGGAATATTATAATCTGCCACACTCACACATCAGCCTTTCACTAAGTAATTCCAGATAAATTGAGGATTTACATATTTAAGATTAAATGGGGAAAGAGTAGTGATGCATAAATAGAAGAATACTAAGATACAATTTAGGGAAGTTAACTCTTAAAAACTTAATGTTACTTGATGTTTGATACCCTTCCCCTGTCCCACCCCATCTTTTTTCAAGCACATAATGTTTATTAGGAAATAACCAGGATAATCTCTTTCAGATCAACCACGCACAAACACAGATGCCTTAGGGTTTCTCTCCTCCACCCCTCCCACCTTCACTACTGAAAAAATACCAATTACCATGACAAGAAACAGTTAAATGCCTCCAAAGACACATACACACAGCAGATGGAAAACAGGAGGAAACCAGCTGGAAGTGTGTTTCCCTTAGAACTGTTTTTAACAGCCTGTGCACAAATAATGTCTCACTAATACGCAGATAAAAATAAAACATAAATATTTAAAAGGTGACTGGTCAAAGCAACAAGATGGCATTCGATATGGGAACTTTCCCTTTTCTATTCCCGTCCGTGTCCATACTCCAGGTAATGGTTCAGAGATACCCTGCACCAGGTCTCTGATTCGGGGAAGGGAACTTTAACGTGCCAGCTCTGGTAACGGCCGTAACCTTCTGGTACCGCTATTTGCAGGCACATGGGCTTGCCTTTGTTTTTATTACTCACCTGTTCAGCCTTTGCTCTTCTGTTGAGCACCCTATGTGGAGAGCTTCCCGATGCCGGCTCCCAGCGCCACCTGCCCCAGCTGAGCTCCGGGAGCTGAGGTTGTTCACACCAGCACAAGACGAGGAGGCCAACCCTTCACAAAATCCCTGCTGCTCTTGGGTGCTCAACCAGAAGCATTCTAAAGGAACTCTGCCTCCAGAAAATACTAAGCACTTTCTGATAATTGGGATATTTTTAAGATGGCCGCATGTTAGTCTGAGATCCCAGTTACTCCATGTTTACCACCAAACATCTTGGCCTGACCCTCCCAGAGTCCACACAGTGTCTGTGCTCCCTCGTACCCCTGTGGCTCTGCCATTAGGAACAGCAAAATCAGTGGAGATGAGGAGAGATGGAAATGCTCATAGCCCTTCCCAGCTGAAGAAATGCAGGAGAGGGCAGGAGACAGCACAGCTTTCGCTTGCGAGAAATAAGAGGGACTTCCAGCACTGTCAGTGGGTCAAAGGCAGCCACAGGGGACAGTGGAGATGGGAAACCTACAGTTCTTCCCTCGCCTTGCCCAAGCCAGAAGCATTTGTGATATATTTTGCTTGTCCTGTCTCTGATCTTAACAACTGTATTATCAGCTAGAACAATTTTAAGCAGCATAGATGGGTTGACCGTCACTTATTGAGGTCCCTTCCATTGCAGTCCCTTCTCCACTGACTCTCACTGGGCAGCCCTCTTGCACTCACCTGGAATTCAGCAAAGTGGATCCTTAGCTGGTGTTAATTGGTCTTAGTCTGTTTACTTCAAAGAAGGTGCTCAAATTCACAGTGCCCAGAAATTTGATCCAGTTTCACTTCTCTTGATTGAGGAACAGATGTATTCCTTCTGCTCTGGGTCTGAAACTCTCATTCCATACATTTTTGGAATCCAATAAATCTGGATTTTTTTAGCAAATAAATCCTGAACATGATGACTTACTCCAGTGAAAGAAGTTGAAAGCTCCAGAACATAATGCAGAAAAGTAACAATATAGCACCCTGGTCCACCCAAAGACAGAAAGAACTAGAAAAACCTCTCCTGAGACATCTGGATGACAGGGGAAGGCAGGTGAACACGTAAGTACCTGGAGGAACCTCAGCCTAAATGACATGAGGCCATCAAAAACACTTTCTAGTCAACTACAAAAACAAGTAATCAAGAGTGATTTGGCCCAAATAAGGTTTTACTGATTTGGACTAGTGAAAGATGGTTGCATGTAGTCTGATGATTAAAGGTAAACCATAAAGATGCTTGAGGATTTTTTTAAATTTATTTTTTACAGGTCTTTTTACATGCCTTCAGAACCAAGCGATGTGAGTGAGCCCGGCCAACCCCCCTCTCTGTGTAGGTGCAGCCCCAGCCTGGTTTCAGGAGGCAGCTGTGGCAGACGCAGGAGAAGCAAAGGCAGTGGGGGGGTCAGGAAGGAGAACAAGTAACCGCTGGTCTGAGGGGCAAAGGTAGGGGAGAGAATGTTCTTAGGTGGCATCACGAGGGTCAGCAGCTAAGGATGAGTATTTCTCAGAAGCTTTTCCTGTTAAAATCCTGGCAGCACATCACTTGGCTTTAGCAGAATATTAAATTTAATTTTAAAGTTGTTGTTCAGTGCTCAGTTTCCATGTTAAAAGTCTACAGAAAAAGAACGATCTGTTTCCTCTGATGTTTCTTTCCCTCCATGAATGAACTGTACTTTTGTCTGTTTTTATTTTTGTACTGCCATATTTATACCTAACACCTTCAAACACATATTATTTTAGAGATCTGATACCATCTAGTGTTATTGCTGGCTTTTCACATCTTACACTTATCAAGTAACCACAGTCAGTAACATGTCAGAGTTCATCACTGCATCACATCAGTAGTAAAATAAAACCCGGTTCCCACCCAATATCTATATTTACACACCCCACAGGTGGGTGGTGAAATTTAGAGTTCATCTAGGAAATTTACTCTCCTTTAATCTCTGGAAATTAGTTTATCTCTATGTATACGTATCATTATCATCTAGTGCCTCACCACTGATTTATTTCAGCCTCTGTAGCAAACAGGCTGGGATTATTAATAACAAACACATGTATTTATAAACAGCCTATGTACAATCTTAGGCACGCTAAGGTCAAGGGTACATTTACTTCGAAGCAACCAATGTTTTACCCTGTTGTTCAGTGAGTTAGATGAGATTTTAACTTGCAAATAGTAGCGACTGGTGCAAAGTCTCCCTAAATATTCGTAGTTACTAGAAGCTGGTGCTGTCCAGGAGGGAGATGCTTATTTGATTTCATACTAAAAGAGGATGAGATCAACAAGAAGAGCCAATCTCTGCGGGACAACATAATGTGTTCATCTGTTTGGGCACAATGAGCTTTAAAACACAAAGTGTTGCTGAACTGAAAATACGCAGAAATACAGTATATTCATAAAGGTAAAAAAGAAAGAAAGGAACAGTGTGGTTAGTATTATAAAAGATGGTGGATTAGTATCCATGGAGACTCTTTTCTTTTCTTTATTCACCCAATATGTACAGGACGACTGGTGAATTCTCTACAACATCCCTACACTGCCCTAATCTGGACAGACAGAAAACACCTCTGTAGCTAAAAGGGTAATTTGGACTCCATGTCCCTTAGCTCAAGGCCTGTCTTCTTGTGTAATTGGGATGGATGTCAGTTATAGTAGTAATTTCTGCAGCAGGGCCATTTGCCTCCTTGGGAAGTACACTGGTGGCCATCAATACTTTAACTCACTCAGCAACCTAGAAACAGTGACCTACAGGAGGTTCATATTTATTGCTACCCCTTACAAACAATTTACTACCTCCAAAGGAAATTATTCTTTAATGATTAAGTGCTTCATTGAAATCAAGGGGAGGGGAGTTTATTATTTCATAGCTTCGTGGAAAATAAAATTAGCATATTTTTCAGTGTTGTATTTCACTCGTTTACTTATGACTGCTGGCAGTGGGTACTAAATGCTTTTACATGCTAAAGGTGTAGTTTTCTGTGATGTTTAGACATGCTAAATGCCTGGGGCTAGGAAACAGACGTGTCTTTTTGGAGCACTCTTCCAGACAGCCCTTTTTGTTATACAGGCCATGTGAATGAGATCTGTTGTGCCTCTGGTAAGAAGGTACAGAGCAAGGAAAAGAGGGAGAAAGCCTATCTGGACAGGACGGCCTCCAAAAAAGGAGGTGTTGGCATATGAATGTTAATAAATCTCAGTATTGGAGAAACAATTCAGCAAGTAGGAAGAGTTGCCTCATGCCTCTATTTCCTTCAAGATATATGGTTAATTTATAAAACAACCACTAAACGTTAGCACATTTCATATGTGACTGTCCATACTTTGGACAAAACTGGTCTGGACATGGAGTTGGTTGAAACACGCCAGTTGCACTGCATCTGCCCAGAGTAGACCTGGACACATCCTCCAGATATTACTGAACAGTAAAGCCACAGCTTAACCAAAATGACATAAAGAGTTGTCAGAGCACACCACAACCCTTTTGGATGTGGCCACACCGGTTGTAAGAACAGGCATGATGGAGAACTTCTACTAAAAACTAACATGCTATGAGCTGTAGAGAGTTCAGTTCCCAGGAGCTCCACAGTGGCTGGACCCAGCGGCCAGGTTGGCCCAAGGCGGGAGGAGGGAAACACGTTTTTGGGTACTCCTGTATGGATCACAGAGCCTGCCGCTCACTTTGGACCCCCCATCCAGAGGCACACAGAAATGCACCGGTATGACTTACTTCAGGGATCTTCAAGGGCTTACTCAAGCCAATTATACTGTAGTAACACAGAGGTTACAAAGACAAGAAAATGTCAATAACAGAGAGGGACAGTCACAGCCTCAGGGCCAACTGCTAATGAGAATTAGCAATGCATGTCCCTATGCCTATTATCTAGGAACTGAGTAACACTAGTACATATGATATGACCCCAAATGCATTTAGTCTTCCACTCCTCAGCTTCATTTCCCCTCCAGTTTCCTCTCTGTTATTTCAGCTACACGTTTTCAGTCTCTATGTGGTTCATACCTCTCTATGGCTAGTTCCATTTTCCTTCTGCCACTGCATGTGCAACAGCTCTGCTGGAAAGTTTTCAAGAGGCAGGTTGTCTGAAAACAAAACTGCTTTTTTTTAAATTTATTTTTCCATAGTAACATTTTTCAGAGCTAAGACTGGATTGGATATCATCTATCATCTTTTTTCATTTCTCATGAAAAAAAACGTTGACAACTCTCATTGTGAAAGTCGTATCAAAGAAAAAAGCTTCTGTTTCGCTCTCTTTGAAGCAAAACTGGCTATAATATCTCATATTTTTTGTGCTTCTTATATGTTCTATTTTCATTTATACAACAAGAGGACTTGGAGCAACCCCTATCCTTTGACCTGACACTAGTTTGTTTTTTTTTTTAAATGACATTTATCCTGGCTGAAGTCTTCAGGAATTCCAAACCACAGTCTCTCATGTGAACACAGGACTTTGATGTCACTGGCACGTACAGCAACAAACATATTTATAACAGGTTTTTGACAACAGCGGTTCAGCCTACCTTAGCTGATATCCCAAAGTCAACAACATAGTACATTTTCATTACCCTTGTAGCACATGTGGGCTTTTCGGCCACCAGTAGTTTCTGTGTAAAGTTTCCTTAATTCTGTAGGGCTTCTTAAAAGGGAAATGTTACATTTAGAACACCATTTTTTTAAATGTGGTTTGTATTATAAAGATGGCGGATTAGTATCCATGGAAATACTAATATATACTGAATTTTTTTCCTTGTGAAATGTTCCTTGATGGACTGCAATAATTATTTGCTTTTACATAGTTTCAGAAGGTGTATAAAATCCCCTCTCAATTTGGCACTGATACAACTTGTGTACCTTTATTTTTAACAAAGCAAGCTCTTAAAGTATCCTTATTTTTACTGATTCTACTATATTAGCAGCTGAAATGTGATTATTCCTTGGAGATCCATCATGTCATCTATAGTTATCTGAAATGCTGTTCTCAATTCATTATACACAGAAATAAATATACAAATCCAGTCCTGCAGTCTCATTTTTTTTTGACAGCTCTCAGTCATGTGGGAGATGTGTGCCACCAAACTGTATTTATTATAAATCTATATTAAAGCCTGTCCTATATGAGTATGTGGATTAGAAAATGTGTTTCCTGAACATGTCTACAAATGCACAGTCCAATCTACATTCCCCTCCCTAATACAGAGCTAATAAAAATGTTCACAAAATTCTTAAGGGTTTGCTGCCTTTCAATTTCTCCCCCTCAGGTGTTTCCTTCCCAGGGGACTGGTTGTTTTAAAAACAAATCTAACCATGAGTCTTGTTTTTCCTAGAAAATCTCCAGATAAGCACAAGTTGAAATAATTTTTTTTTCTCTTTTTCATCAAAGCTATTTCTTTATATCTTTTGACATTGTTTTTGTTCTTTTAAATTAATGGGGGAATCTGTAAATCTCCAAAACTGCAAAGGACCGAAGTGCAGCTCTGTCTGGGAAAGGCCCTAGTTTAAGGCAAAGCTTATAGCTCTGGTTTTGAGCACACGGGCTCCGAGCTCACCCCGAATGTCCTGGGCTTCCCAACCCATTGCATTAATGGTTGGTTGGAATATTGTGTCCAGTTCTGGGCCCCTCAGTTCCAGAAGGACAGGGAGCTGCTGGAGAGAGTCCAGCGCAGGGCAACAAAGATGATGAAGGGAGCGGAGCATCTCCATGACGAGGAAAGGCTGAGGGAGCTGGGTCTCTTTAGCTTGGAGAAGAGGAGACTGAGGGGTGACCTCATTAATGTTTATAAACATGTAAAGGTGAGTGTCACGAGGATGGAGCCAGGCTCTTCTTGGTGACAACCAATGGTAAGACAAGGGGTAATGGGTTCAAACTGGAACACAAGAGGTTTCACTTAAATGTGAGAAGAAACTTCTTCTCAGTGAGGGTAACAGAGCACTGAACAGACTGCCCAGGGGGGTTGTGGGGTCTCCTGCTCTGGAGATATTCAAAACCTGCCTGGACACATTCCTGTGTAACCTCATCTGGGTGTTCCTGCTCCAGCAGGGGGATTGGACTGGATGATCTTTTGAAGTCCCTTCCAATCCCTCACATTCTGTGATTCTGTGATGCTGTGACTCTCTGTGTAGAGGTGTGGCCACCCCAATGCGCTGGGACAGGCTGACAATGTGAAGTCATCCCTGTGTGGAGAAGGTCAAGGGCGGAAAAGGGAAAATGTGCCCTTTTCCATCACTTCCCACCACTTCCACATTTAGAAGCAGGGCAAGGTCTGTGGAAAAAAAAAAGCGTTCCCTCCCACAACACACCTGGACTCTCTGCTGTCATTAGACCATCATGGCTACAGATAATACAACTGTTACAGGCTTAGAAGCTACAAGAGTTTAATTACCCAGATATAAAGCAAGGGAATCTTCTGGGCTGTTGTGGTGCATTGAGAAAAACCTGCTCTAAATTAATTTGAGCTGTAGGCAGCAGTCCCTGCAAGAGGCTCACTGCTTTGTTGAATTGATGCAGACCCCTTCTCTCTGACGCAAGAAGCACATTTGCACGTGCTGACAGAACCCACGTGAGAGCCCAGGGTTGCTCAGGGCTTTCTTGACATGTTTGCATAATTGTGGTTTTTCAGACCAAAAGCGGAAGGTAAACTTCATTCATGCCTGACCTGCTGGCCTTCACAGCTGGAACACGTCGGGAATCACTTCTGGCACCGAAAAGGTTAATTGTCTCCTGCTGTGAGGTAGGAGTCTAGAAAAGGATACCACATTTGGTGGGAATTATAGTAAATGAGGTTTTCTTTATAGCATTGCTCATTCTCAACATGTTGAAAGGGCATTAGTTCACAGTCACTTTCTCTGGAATTATCAAATCTGCTCAGGAAGCCTTCATTAGGATATTAAACAAGACTTAATAAGTGAAAGTGATTTGCATCGCTGATAATCGTGCGCATTAATCAAGCAAGCTTCTGTCTCTCCCTCTGCAATATGTTTCATGTTCCATTGTAAAGCCTCTTTAATTCTGCAGGGCTTCTTAAAAGGGAAACGTTACATTTAGAAAGCCATTTTTAAAATGATTTACTTAGCAAAGATCACTATAAATAATGTTCAACTCACTCCTCAGCTTTAACCATCAATATAATTAATACTGAGGGGTTTGTATCAGGGATATGGGCCAGATGTGTTCCCATTTATCAGATATAGATTGCACTTACTCTAATAAATGTGTTTTCATTCTGAGTAACTTTTGAAACCAAATAACTGCATGTGGCACTTTAATCTCAAGTCACAATTTTAGGCTAAGGAATATATTTCTCATGCCGTGGGGGACCATGCGAGCTTTCACTACATCATCCCACACACGCCAGAATCACACCCACAGTTCTTAACGAAATTGTGTGGCAAGTATCTCCTGCTGTTCAGTAATTCTGAGGTAACTTTGCATGATCTACTCTTAGGGGGTGATACAACTTCTACAAAGCACAGCCAACTAGTACCATGTGATTAATACCTTACACTTCTCCAGCATATTCCTTCCCTGGATCCCGCAATATGTGTAAATAGGTTTAATCCTCAGAACACAGCACAAGACAAGCCTTTTGTGCATAGACAGACCGACACTCAGGTTTTACCTACACCAGCAAATTCTTGAGAAAACAGAATTAGGCCCTTAAAAAGTCTTACTCTGCTGCTCTTGCCAGTAGCCTACACTGTGCTGGTGTTGGTCACTCCTTTGAACACAACCCCATAACTAGGAATGCTCTGCACTCTCACAGATGCCACCTGAATGCTCCACAGCGATGGGAATATTTTTAACAAGAAAAAAAGATATCAATATTACTGTTTCTTACCAAATGACTCACCAAGGGATTGCCTTAGGGAAATCTTGTCACAAGAATCAGCAGCCATTGTGAAAAATGTGGCAAAATGAAAACCTAATTATTGTTTATGGTGCATCAGGAAGGACTGTGGTTATGGTCTGTAAATACACAAAGTGACCAACACTGTAATCTAAGTAAGGAATAATATTGTTAGGGTGAAGAAAAGAAGCACAGCATCTAAAGAAGCTCACCCACAAGGGTGACCTCTTATCCACCAAAATGAATGAGAGCAAGGAGGTGCCTATGCATTTATTTAGGTAGCTAGATCATGGCCTGAGCAACCAGGATCGTGTTAGGCCACTTGTGATACATCTATGCTTCTGTTTCTGAAGATGAAAGAGAGGTGGGAATTACTGATGGGAGTGCAATATCCACTTTTTCTGCATGTGTGACTATTTAAGTCCGCTCCCCAAGAGAAGCAGCCATTGTTTCTCATTACTTGCTGCACGGACATTTTGCAGTTGTCCTTACTGTATCTCATGTTATTTACGGTGTCCTGAGACCCGAAAACATAATTTTAAGAAACCATTGCTAAAATGAAGACTGTGAGAGGGGTTATCGCTTTTAAGAAAACGCTGTTTGCTGGAGATCTTATTTGCATTCACTCAGGCTGAGCATATAGCTTAAATGGAGCTAAAGAGATGATGTTTCTGTAAAGTTGTGGAGACTCAATTCATTATAATGGCCTGAAACATGAATTATGTGCCCTGCTTCAATACCTTCATGTTTCAGTAAGCTGCTATAGCTCAGATGGAACCATTTATCTGAAGAAAGGTGTTATTCCCTGCTTACTGCTCATTTCCTTTTATTTGTATCTATATGTATGTTTATGTGTGGTGTTTTCCAGATAACAGGTGTTAAGCTTCATAGGTCTATCTGAACAGTTTTCTTTGTATTCTAGAGTATGTTTGAGAAGATCAACATCCAGTAATTCACTTCTGTTTTCAGTATCAATTTTATGGTTGGACCATTTACATGGATGAGAAACTGTGCCTCTAAGCTTTGAAATCAGTTATGCGGACTCACTCTGACGATAATCAAGTGGGAAAAATATTTCAGTATCTGCTAACAAAAGCAGAAATACAACCATATTTTTCCCTAACTGTTGTATAAAAATTTTAAATTTTCAAAATAGGAGCATAAAGTTTAAGCTCCCAAATCAATGCTTTGATGTTTAAACAGATTTGGCCATTTATTTTTCAAGTATGTTGGGAGTTGCACTGGAGGTCAGTGCAGCAGGCTTGCCTGAACACGGTCCATTACCCTCTGCAGCAGCAGCAAACACGGAACAAAGGCACCCCTTCATTATCACACACAAGGAAAACTCTGGCAGAGGCTGAAAGAGGGTAATGAGTATATCTACAGTGAGCGAATATAGTGCCATATGAAGATACTCAAACTAACTCTAATTGACAAAATGCAGTTTCTCTACATGGCATCACACGGTGCCATGTAAACATGGCCTAAACCTGTGTTTATGGTGGTACATTCCTGGGAGTTCTGGGTAAGGGTAGCTTTAGGACCAAGACTTCCTCCATCTAGCTCTGACAACTGGAAGATTGGAGATAACGCTAATGATATCCCTCTTAAAGCCCCTACTCCTGGGATCATATGATTTGCTGAGAATCTCTACTTTCATTTAATAATAGAAAGGTAATTTCCATCAGTGATGCAGAGGAGCTTGGAAGCATGACCAGAATATCTCCTAAAGCCTCTCCTCTCCTGCCAAAAAATCCCTCAGAGGTAATAAAAGGAGCCTAAAAGGTATTATTTTTAATCTTCTAGTATTGAAGCCAATGACATAATTCTCTGTGCTGCAGCATCTTATAATTTTTGAGCACTCGGAAGTATTAATAATGCAGCCTAAAACCGATATTTGTGAAAAGACAGCACTAAATAGCACAGCGAGGAGGCACATGAGGCCTTCAAAATAGCATAGCAGGGCCTGGAAGGGAGGGAGGGGGAATGGACACACACAGTGTAATACTGCGACTAAATAAAACAGCCCCTAGATGTTTCTCCGCTAAGAGGCCAAACAGAATGAAATGGCTTGTGCCCATAGACATCAATCTGCTTTCCCCCCAAAAAAGGTTGGCTGTGTTCAAATTGCTCACTGGGACCAGTATGGCACTGTCCGGGAGAGCACTAAAGGCTAAAAAAACCACACTGAGAAGCCTTGCTGAGAGTTGAACAATATAGACAGTCACATACGAGTGCTCAAGCCTGTGCCCAGCCCCATTTTATTTCCTACTATCAGCTCCTGGTATGATAAGAAGGCCGACTTGCAGAGCTGCAGGCTGGGGTAGCTGGGGAAGGGGGCCCTTGCAGAAGCCCTGACCCAGGGGCAGGTGTGAGGAGGCTGCACGGTGGTGGAAATGGGGTAAGAGAAGTAGAAAGTGAGTGTTGGGCAGGTGGGAAAAGGAAAGCATGAGGAGCCAGACAGCAGCAAAATGTGCAGCTCTCCTAACACTGAACTGGAATGTCTTCTTGAACAGAAAAGCCTAATCGCCCTTTTCTTTTGCTATGAAATGTTACTACACAGCTTCAGTTTCCCACCACGTCTCTATCTCAGCACTTGTAGAAGTTTCCTGATAAATATAAGCCCTACTAAGCCAGGCTGGTGTATTACCCTAAAACAATTCTGTATCAAGTCTTAATTTAATCTTTATGTCACATTCAAAAATCAGGCAAGATGATACCAACCACTTTCAGGAAAAACAAAGCAAAACAAAACAAGCAAACAACAAAAACCAACCAACCAACCAAATAAAAAACCAAACCACAACCTACAAACACACAAGAACTCATCTATAATGAGATTGTTGATTTAGGCTTAATTGGAGCAAATGCTGTTATAAAAGGCATATGTATATAATTTTTCAGACTGGTAAAATTCCTTAGTAATATTGGTGTCAAATACAATTCTGTGTGATCTTAAAATGGAGGAGTATGTCCAAACATAGGGCCTGACTCTATCTCCATTGCCTCTGACTCACATTTTCACTTCCTGAGAAAAAGATTACACATTAGAGACAAACACTTACTCCAATTTGGGAGAAAAGTTGGATGTGAAATTTTTGTGCAGGCTCATCTCTCAACCTTAGGCCAAGCCTAGGAATTTTTTTCTTGTAACCATAGAGCACAAACACAGAGGGATCTAGTCACAAACATTTTTACTCAGTGGAAATGGTAAAGCAGAAAGCTCTGCCCTTTGAGACACAGGAGAAAGCGAGGAAGTTGATTGAGCTAACGTAATTGAAGCACCCAGACTCTGCCAGAAGCCTTGGACATCACCTGTTTTTAACTACATAGGCCAGAAGGTCAGATATAAACTGCAATAATTTCTTTTTATAATAAATACAATTTCAGAAAGTATAACAAGCATTCACCTGTACTTCTCATGGAACCTAAGTCTGATTCTGGTGATCATGATGTGGAATATAATAAGAGGAAATCCTTTCAAGGTTTTGTGGAAGCATTGCCATGGATTCTCCCAGCCACCACTTTCTCACTGGTATGCATTAATTGATTCCTAATCTCCGGTGGCCCAGTTGCAGTGGGATTCTCTCCCACAAACTGACTAAGAAACCCCACTCCTATCCCCAGAGGCACCTTCTGAAACCTACAGTAGACAATAGCTCACTGGTAATTTCTATAATGATGTGCCAGAGGTACTAAGATACTTGCCTTCTTGCTGGAAGCACTTGCATAACCTGTCAGTGTCTGTTATGTTACCATGTCATATCATATTTTATGTGACACTGCCTACAGGGCTGCATATATGGAGTTTCATGAGCCCCTCTCCAGTGGTCATGGAGGGTGTTTGGAGCAATAATATTTTTCACAACTTCTGGAGTAATACAAAACATTTTTGGATATAAAATAATAAAACTGACTTCAGAGACTTTGCTGTTGGCCTGATGTATGGTTCATCACAAAAAGGACAAGAAATGTGCCTGCTGTCCTTCACGGTGAACTATCACAAGGATCCAGCAGCCACATATAATTGGATTCTGGCAGAGTGATCAACTCATTTATACTCATCGTTCCTGTCATTTGCCTTGTGATCTGCTTAGCAATGTCCTCTTAGTGAACCTGACATCACATCCTAAATCTACAGGTCTTTGTTTTTTGCAGCAGTAGTACCACTCTCACATGCTGCAAACTCAGCGTTGGTGGTGACAAGTACTCAAGAGAAAAACAGACTAACCAATTGATATAAATCAGCACACAACTGAAGTAGCTTAATTAATAGCAATGAGACTTCATCACGAAGGCAGTAAATTGAAGGTGGATCATTGTAAACAATTCTTCACAGTAGGATATACAGTACCCTAGTACAATAGCAACTGCATCTTTCTTCCTGTTGGAGATGGACTGTGGTCAGAGAGGATGAGAGAGGATGAGAGAGGAAGGAAGGAAGGAAGGAAGGAAGGCAGGCAGGCAGGACAACTGATGTTGTTGGCTTTCTATTCTGATATATCTGGGTGATTTATCTTGTTCAAGGAAAACTGAAACACCAGCAAAGATCAAACAGGAATTACCAAGACTGTGGGAGGCCAGAATGTGAACTTCTTTCATATCTAACATAAAAAAGTCTTAAAACCTTTTATAGACCAGTATTATTTTATCCACATTTATAAGAAAGATATTCACTGTTATATCCTTAAGAGGTGAGGATAACCTAGAGTACATTCAGGCTGCAAAATGACTGTGACGGTGACAGAGCCAAGGACAGAACCAAGGATCTATAAATCCCAAATCCTTGCTCCAACAAATGGTTAACAATTCCCCTCAAATACGAAGCAGGACAATTTCTCTGGGTTATGTTACCTTTTGGGGCTCCATAACCTCTTATTGGCCAAGAAATTAGTTGTTCAAACTCTAAGTGAAGCATCTGGTTCCAGGATGGCATGTTGCAGTGAAAAGTGAAGATCTTGTATTCATTTGTCTGGGATAACCTCTACCTCTGAAGAAAAATGTTCATTTCAAATATGACTTTGTAAAACAACAGTAAAGACTCTCTTCTTAAATGAAGTTACAAAATAATTTTTACCACATCCTTCCACATCTTCTTTTTCCACGGATCAGAACGACAGGAACCAGATGCTAAGCCAGAAAGGACATTGTTCCACCTGCAACATCTGGCTCTTTGGCAAGCCATACGGGAAGCTTCAAAGTTGCATCTCTGCCTCTCACATGGTAAGGCTGCTGGTCGATTGCTTTATCTTCCTGAATGTAATTTTCCTTTGATTCACCTATAATTCTGAGGAACTGATGCATTTGTACCCATTTTGAATAAGGTTCTGTACAAATGTCACATTTGATCCCTAGGCAGATCCTTTTATTTCTTTTTATATGTTCTTTAATTCATGCACTGGCTTTACTGCTGCTCAGCTACATCATGGCTGGTACTTGCACACACGCCACAGCCTTTTTTCTCTACATGAAGTTAAATATCCAGGCTCTCAGCCATGCAAAACCAAGTAGAAATTAAAATACTTCTCTTAGTATTCCTTCTTGCTGCAGTGAGGCACTTTTATAACTGAGGAGAGGCAGCCTCCTGTTACTTGCTAACATTCCTGAATCATTCCTTCCCTCAATTCCTCAGTCGTCTTCTATCAGATTTTTTCCAACTCTCTGTGTCTTGTGAGCATTAAATCAAGTAAGTTAAATATTACAGTAACTTTCAGATGAACCAGAAAAAGCAAGATAACTGTAAGTTAAGACTACACACTGCTCTCCTTGGAACCACCTGGTCTAGTGAGGTAACAACTAATCTCAGCTGTTTCCAAGCACTCTGATATTTAACTTTCAACAAGCTCTTGTTCATGCAAAATATGAGACAATCGAGGTAGTGGAGAACTACACAAACCATGTATAACACAACAGGTTCTGGCTGGGCTCTCTAGAGGGTGCTGTGAAACACTCTGTTAATCAATAGGAAAGGAGTAATAATTCATTAGCATTCATTCACTTAGGATTTAAATCCTGATTAGACATGTATCCTGCCCTACAGCTATGGGTATCTTTTTTCTCTGTGCTGGGCTCCGTAAAAGGCAACACAATTCCCACCCTCATGCCGCTATTCCTTTCCTTTACCTACATCAGCTGTCAGACTGAGACCTATTTTCCTAATGACCATATCTCTGCTCTGAGGTAGGTAACATGCAGCCCATCATCATGTGAGGATAAGGTGAAGCCTAAGAAAATTATGTTTTTCTCAAAGAATCTTTTTTTTTTTTTTCACATTCTCTACCTGAGGCCAACCAAAACCCAGCAGCTACTTTAATATCACATAACCTGTGACAGCAGGGCAAGTCATTAGTCCACAAAAAGCAATGAGTACTTTCCAAGATGTGGCCCAGAAGTACTTGCTTCATCTATTTGCTTTAAGCACACTGGGTCAAGGCTCTGTTTCATGGTGGATGGACACAGACATACTTCTTAGCAAGTAAATCCCAAGGCAGTTTTGCCTATGTCTGAGTACAAAGCTCAAGGATAAATGCCTTGCAACCTACAAAGTCATAAAAAGTAAAATTAGTGGAGGTGAAATGACTGAGAATCGCACCAGCATAATTGGCAGAAACGTGACCCACTGCATTCCAGCTTCACAAAAATCAGCAGGAGTAAGGAAAGCATACATTTCTCTGAATTTAAGTTTATTTGAAAATATGTACAGAAAAGTACCCTAAACTTGTTTTGCTTTTCTGAGTTGTAATGAGAATTCCACTCTGAATCAGAAAAGCTATATTTTCTTCAATGTTAGAAATTCATTGACCTGAAAGTTTTGAGGCATGGCTATTACATTCAGTAACACAGAAAGCTGCAAGTGGGGTTAAGTCCCAGTTCTCAAACTAAGAGATGGTCTCGCATGCAAAGGACTGACAAGGAATAAAAATTTAAAAATAAATAAAAAAAACCACCACAACACACAAAAACAAAAAACAACCAACCAAAACAACATGCCATACAAGTGGCAATGGAAAAAGAAGCATAGAGGTGAAGTGACTTAATAAGGTTACATAGCAGAGCTAAGAGTAGAATACAATTCTTCTCATGCCTTCTTAAGTACCCACTAGAAGAGGCCATAGACATCCTTCAGTGTTTCCAGGCAGACTCCCAGTATTGGTTACCCTCGATTGGATGCCTTCACTTGTTCTTTTTGAAAATAAAAAAATGTCCTTGGACTGTACTTCACAGCATTGACACAGTAGTTTACAATTATAAACAACTACGAGTGAGTTTTAGCTCACTTTTATTTCACCCACTTTTCACATTTACATAGTTGGTTGTATAGGAATATATGTGGGGTTTGAGTGTTTCTCCTGCAATCTGTACAGACCACCTTTTGCAGTCTGACAATATGGCACCCAGAGTTGATAATCTCTGTTACAAGGCAGCCACAGACAGTTTGTGGAGAAATCAGTTTGTCAGTATTATCTGCTTGCCTCATAAAGAAAACAAGAAGCAAATATAGTCAGAGAGTGATAGCTTCCATGTATGTCTACACATACTTTCCTCTCCCAACAGCAGAGAAGCCAACCAGAGGTACAACACCTTAAGCCCTCTCAGACTGACAGTAAAGAAGAACCTAACTCCTCTCTTCACACAACAGTGTACAGAGGAAGGGAAGGCATGGGTGTCTCTGGCTGTCAAAACCTCATGGAAGAGCTGAAATCATGCTGATTGCAAGCCCAAGAGTGAACAAATAAATTGTATTGACATGCATGTATTAGCACGTACTTTTGAGAAGCAGAGCGGAAGCACTCCTAGCTCCGTCAGTCAGACTCACTGCGTCGGTGTTGGTTGGTGTCAGGTCAAGCCCGGTCCTCTCTGTCCCAGCTCAGAACCTGCCTGTTTCCCAGCCCTCCCACAGTCCTTTCTTTCCAAGGAAACCAGATGACCGCTTTGCCCGCCCCAGAAGTACCAGTCGCTCTTTTCTCTCAAATTACCCAACTGACCAGCGTAGTTAAGTCCAACTCAGAGAGACTGTTCCCAGCCTTTGCTTAGCTCAGTGACACTTTTGCTTCAGACCAGAAGGAAGTTTTGTCAACCAAAAACCACACCTGATTTTCTAGCCTGGCCTAGAAGCCAACACTCTTCTTCCAAACCTTTCCTATTTCCCACTGGACTCTGCACCCCTCTATCTGCCACAGAAACTTTGCCTTGCAGAAGGGTATCACCAGGGAAATGGAGTGGCCGTGGAGAAGAATCACCATGTGCAGGAGATCCCCTTTGCTGCTGTGATAATTATCTGAGAGATTCATTAACTCTGTCAGTAATGTCACCTACCACACAGTGCTCTCCAGTATCTTGAGAAAAGGTCAGAAAGAACAACCTAGGAGGTAGCAACCTAACTGGCACCAGTAAGATTAGACAGGATAGAAGACATGGCCAAGAGAGGTGAGACAGAGGTATGGAAATCAGACATGCAAAAAAGGTGGGTGCAGATTTCCTCCAGAGTCAAAAGTCTGAAGGGCCACTGAAGCTTTTGCTTCTGAGTCCTTCCCTAATGCTGGCAGACTACGTAGAAATACAGATTTTGGGTCAGACCTACACTGCCTTGCCAGCTTTACAGATGCACCTTCCCTCTTCTGCATTTTTAAGCTGTGCAGCTACCAAGACTATTCTACAATGTTGAGCTTTTTCTATTGAATAAAAGATCTCATCTTGTGTCCAAAAAGACTCAGTGTTTCTCTCCATATATAAGATTTTATTATTTGTCCTTCTTCATTTAGAGTAACGTTGTAGTTCTGTAGCGGTCAGAAACCTAGGGCCTGATTTTCAAGTGTCAAGGGCCATGAAAAAACATAATTCCCAGTATAGTGAACAAGATCTGTGTGTGTGCTCAGCACCTTTGAAAATCAGACTCTCTTGTGCTTAGCTATCAAAATGATTGGCACCAGACATATCCCTTGACAGTGACTATATAAAAGTATTACTCCTTCAAAATCTTGTCACTAATTCCAAATCATATTCCTTCAAAACTCTTTCAAAAATACATTAAATTTGTACATAATCCAGTCCAGCTACTCTACAGAAAAACAGTTTAATTCACTCTCTTCAACCTGGTTAGGCTATTCATATTCTCCATTCAACAAGGCCAACTCTATTTTTGATCACGTCAGCACCAGAACAAACAAAATTTCCCAGATACAGTCTCAGGACATTCACCTTTTCATGTCTCCACTCAAACTCTGATGTTTTGATGCTTTTTATTCTGTTCCCAAGTCCTCTTCCTACATTTTATATAATTTTCAAAGGTTTTCTTTCTATAGTGCCCTATGAGACTTTTCCTCCACCATCTCATGGAATGCCTCAAAAGTGAATGGCAATTCTCCTTCTCTTCGGCCATTATTCTTTATGTGGACATTTGCAAAATCAACAGCATTCTCTTTATGAAGGCAGTGACACTGTTCTTTCATAAACCACTATGATTATTTCTTCTGTGCTTCTGGCCTTTACCAGGAAAAATGGGATGGCAGAAGGTGTCTCAACAGTAGTAAGGGAATTCTCCCTAATTTTGTTGAGTGTGCTTATATCAGGTAGGCTTGCATGTCCACATCCAGCCACAAGCATATATATTTTTATAGCAAATTCAGTCCATCTAGTAAATGGAAACCAAAAGAGCTACAGTGTCTTGTGACACATCTACCAAACACCCAGGAGAAAAACTTGGCATTAACCTTCAATAAATGAATGGATTATATTGCAAACAGTAAGATGGATGAATATAGGCATAGCCTATGAATTAAACATTGCCTAACTTTGCATGATGCTAATTTATTTCGGCATATCTTGATGATTGTGCTGTGGCTGTGTCCTTCTGAATGCTTTCTAATTGTCCAGTGGTTGTCCTTTATAATCCAGCTGCTGGTTACAGTAAAATATGTGGTAATCCACATCACCACCAGATATACAACTGCACACACAGAGTGTATACTGGACATGAATCACAGAATGATAGAACCATAGAACAGTTTTGGTTGGAAGGGGCCTTCAAAGCTCATCTAGTCCAACCCCCCTGCAATGAGCAGGGACATCTTCAACCAGATCAGGTTGCTCAGAGCCCTGTCCAGCCCGACCCTGAACGTTTCCAGGGATGGGGCATCTACCATCTCTCTGGGCAACCCAGGCCAGTGTTTCACCACCCTCATTGTAAAACACTTCTTCTTTATGTCTAGCTTGAATCTCCCCTCTTTTAGTGTAAACCCATTACCCCTAGTCCTATCACAAGAGGCCCTGCTAAAAAGCCTGTCCCCATCTTTCTTATAGGCCCCTTTTAAGTACTGAAATGCACAATAAGTTCTTCCCGAAACCTTCTCTTCTCCAGGCTGAACAACTCCAACTCTCTCAGCAAATCTGCTTTGTGTGGTACAGGCAGACAGACAGGCACACACATACACAAGGCCTCATCAATTTCGACAAAAATAAAGCAAAATTCAGTCCATTAAACTGATTAAAAACACCATCAGTAGAGTAACTGTGTGTATAATATGGCTGTAGACTAAAGTTTTATTTGCATTTCCAAATAGCAAAGCATTAGCATTCCCTGTACAGAGAAACATCATCTTATTCTTAGGAGTAAATCTCTGTATTTGGTCCTCTGTGAAGACTAGAGGCATCTGTCAAGAGCCACTTTTATTGGGTGCCTTACAGCAAGAGAAGAAGAATGAGCTGCTACTCCACAGCCAGTCTAACGTACAAGAGAGATGACAATGGCTAGAAAGCAAACAGACAGAGAAGGGACTTGCCCAAAGTCCCAGCTGCACGGCAGGTATTCAGCTTGAAAACAGGATGAGACTAACACCAGACGTGAGAGGGGACAGCCACTGCTGGGAAGGCAGCTATAGGAGCAGTTACTGATCCATAAACATGCCTTTCACTCTTTTACTCCTCTTAGAAGCCCATACGTGCCCCAGAACTAATTCCTGAGTGTGGCTTCCAAATGTTCCAAAGGTGCTTGTTCCCCTCTCTGCTCCCAGAGCTTTACCATATCTGTTCTTCTCCAAGTCAGAAAATGCACCTGAGGAAAACACGCCTAAACTTTTGCACAAGGCATCATGCACATCACTGACATGAGACTGACTGTTCTGCTAAGACACATAAATTCAGCATCTACCACCTTCCCTGTGTTCTAAACGGATGGTCACCTGGAAGGAAGCCGCAAAATCAAGCAAAGAAAATCTATTTACCACTGGTGCCTGCTAGAGGACACACAGCAGCCAAGTCATTACAGCCTAGAAAACCTCCTGGACCAAACCAGGCACAATGTACCCCTGTTTATTGTCCTGTTCCCTAAATTCATTTATGCAAATCCTGCTCTGGTTTCTCAGGTACCAATATAAATGGATTAATTCATGTAAATGAAGGCTAGAAAGGGCTTTGGCCCTTTAGAATTTCACTATCATTTTTCACTATCATTTTTACCAGTTTTTTCCTGTTATTTTCTTTCCAGCTCAAAATATGGAATAATTTGTCACTTTACATCTGCAGGTAAGAAGATTAGCCAGCTTTGGAACATGGAAATGTGCTTCTAAGCAAGTGGCATGCACCACCTCAAGCACACAGCCCTGAAAGATGTGCTCAGTAAACTACTATGATTTTTTTTTTTTGTAATAAAGAGATGAGCTTCCCATTGCGCTCTCTCATGTAAAGCTCATTATGGAAGCCAGTTTCACCAGTTCACCCCCATGTTTACCAAACCTGTATACTGAGAGCTCAGAGATATAAAAGAAAATGCACAAGTATATAAAGCAATAAATATTGGAAATTATATGTTTAATTCATACAGCAAATTACCAGAGATTACTTGTACAAGTAGCCTGCAATGTCCTTAAAAATATTCTTTAACTGAGGAAAAGTTTTCTGACCTTTGGAGGAAATGCTTGCTTCTAGCTATGACTAAAAAGAGATTTCCTTCTTTCTCTGTTGTGTTAAGAATCTTTTCTTCTTATAAAGAAGGCACCACAGTGGTTTATAACTGTCATAAAAGCCTGCAATCCTTTTGAGGTTAAGCTACTCAGCTATTCAACTTATACTACAGAAACTTTGAAATTCAAAAAGAAAAAATAATGTAAGTTTTTGAAGGACATGTGTTGCTGTAGGTGATCCTGTTAATTAAAAGTGATTGCCTGCTAGGAAATCATACTTTAAAAAGTTTCATGAATTTATTAGAACCCTGAAGGTATCTTTGTATGCACAGGGCTTTACATGCCATTTATGCAATTTTGTTTCAGATCTGTTTAAAGCTTTACTGACACTCCCAGAGCAGGGAACAGCACTGCCAGCATTTGTATGTATTTTGGCTAATTGAATTATGTGAAAATACATACTAATGAAGCTTTACCAGTGATGTTTGCTGAGGATAGTTTAAGTCTCATTTTCTTCTACATTAGCAGTATCTTTCTGTTGCAGATTTACCTTTTTGAAAAGCACAGATTCCTATAGGTTTTTGTGCAGAACCTATGTCCCCATTTTTGCAGTTATGCAGAACATAGCTATGTGAATGCATATGTGAGTGTATGTCAATAGATATAGAGCTTTTAATAGAGATGACAAGAAGACAAACAGTAAACCACAATTTGAGATTAAGATCTACTACTTCATTATTAGGAGTGAACAATTTCAAATGCAAAACTAATGAACATCTATTGCAACAATTTATTTTTTCCTGTTACTAGATTTACACATGGTATTTTAATTGGTCATTACTTAATTATCCATTTCTGCACAAATCCATCTGTCAATATTCTTATATAGACTCTTCCTCAGCTATGCTTTGCTACCCCTTGACAATGGTGTTTGAAGATAAACAATTGAGACAGAAGAGTTATTTATTGTGTATGGTTTTTAAGCCTGAACCATGGGAAATATCAAAGCTGAAGTAGATGAACCTCTTCCACTGGAGATGGGTGGGGATCCAAATCCCTGCACTCACCAACTGACTGCAGGTATCTCAAGTTTGTCCCTACTTCACAAAAGCAATCAGCTAATTGCCTAATAAAAATTGCAATCGGGTATTTGCTGCTCACACTTTCTTTTTCAGGTCACAGACATTAGAAAACTCTTTTTTTCTTTTCTGTCATGTAATGCATAAACTAACCCAATATGTAGGCAGCACCCTGCCTTGCTGCAATATCAAATACTGAAATGTTAAAAGGCAAAAAAAAAAATCCTCTGTGACTCTTACCAGCCAAGAAAAAAACAGGCGAGGAAAAGTAACAGGAGATTCATGAAAGTTCACTGTACACTTTGATGAATGTGCAGGCAGGTAGTTTTGCACATACTTTGGAATATGTTGCCTGTTATAGAGAAATTTATGCATCCCAAGATTGACTTGGAATGATTGGAACTGGGGAGTCACTGGGACTTGACTGGGCACTCAGTAACATTGGTGTTCATCTGGAGCCACTGCACAATCTTCTGCTGAGCTCTTCCAGACCAACACCATTTTAAATAATATACTAGTTTATTATAGATAATGTGCATGATTTCAGAAAAATAAAAAGGATATTAAGAGCAAGTAGGGGAAACTGTCATTTGGTGTAATTTGATCCTCTTATTTAAGTCTAGAGTTCTTTTAAACTATTGCTCTTTGTTTCAGAAAGAGTGGCATTTATTTTTTTCAAGATGGGCTTCCCAGGCTGTTTATGAAATCTAGTGGTAGCACCTTTGGAAACTTAAACGTTTAGGGTTTGCATGTGGGTGTGCACGTGCATGCACTTCACAGTCAAAGTTACAGGCTCGAGAGTTCTGTCTACATTTTAGCTTTTTAAAGTCAGAATCTGCATTTATCTGACATATCCACCAGCTGCAACACAGACAGTTTGTTATGTAACACATGAATAAGAGATGGATGCATTTGTGAATAACAAACCCAAGAGTTAATACTTTAGAGGGGAATATAAAGTACAGTAAGAAAACCAAATATGCAATTTTTATCAGTCTCCTACTAATATTGGTACTGTCGATCTAGACTAGAATGTCTTTGAGGATTAAATAAACGTGAATGACTGAGCGAATAATGTATTAATGCGCATTTGATGTTCACATTTACGACTATGTATCTGCCAAACCCAGTAAAATGATCGCCTCTACAGAGACTCTCCCTTTATTCAGAAATGATATCTCTTGAGGCATTAGAAACAAACAGGGCTTTTCCCTCAAGCTCTTATAGTCCCTCTTCACCCTCCAAAGTAATCAGATAAACATTATCGACATGTCAGCAAATTCATCATTAAATAATCTCTAACTCCCATCTCTATAATAGCAAAGTGCTTCAGAAAACGTAAATGAAAGAAGCCTGCAGGTTAAGGGGAAGACTTTGTTCAGTCATGCAAGACATATACATAACGTGGAAGAAAGCCTCTGAAAAGACCCTCAGCCTTTTGAAAAATATGTAACTTCTGACCAACAGAAAAGTAGCATATTTTGCATTTTGTCTTATTTGTTATGCCTCTCTGCTCAGTTGTAGTATCTTGTAACTGCTTCTGCAGCAGGAGCCACAGCCAGTTCTACTACAACTTCCCTGTCATCAGTACACACTCAAATACTCACCAGCTGTTTTGCTCTGAAAAGAAAAAAAAAAAAAGACAACCTGGTGTTGTTACCAAATGCCAAGACCCTAGTTGAGATGCAGACAATGTCTCCAGGCTCCCATTATGTTGCTTCAGCCCTGAGCTCTGAAGAGTATCGATAAGGGGCACAAAATAAAACAGGGAAATCAAGAGACGCTGAGTAATAGACCTTTGAATCTTTGTTATTGTTAGATTTACAAATAACACAAACTGGTTTGGGTAGGGAAGGGAAATCAGTTTGCAGTTCAGCATTGGCCTTGGTACAATATCATTTCTCATATGTGGAAAAAAGCATATTTGAACACTGAGAGTCATCCTAGTACAAAGAAAGTGAATAAATCACGGCTGCTGTATGAAAGGGTCAGCGTCTCCACACCCATGTAAAAGGGTTAGTAGTGTTCATACTAACGTAAAGCTTATCAACCTGAATGCATAGGGTGTTATATGTGCTACGAAAGACAATAATTTTATGTCCTGAGCATCTTCCATCATGCAAGATCCTCTTTCCTTTGTATCAGGTTTTTTTTTATTTCTCTACATATTTTGCTTGCAGCCAGTAAAATCTTACACTTTTGAACCCAAATGAAGATTTTCATAGAAATTCTGGATTTTGAGTGAAAAGAAACTCCAGAAGCTGAAAGCCTGTTTTGTGTGAAGTCAGCTTCTGTGCATTTGCACGCAATTGTTCAGCCCTCTAGAAAGAATGTATAGTTACCTGCTCTTAAAAATGCACCAAACCCAAAACATTTTCAGCAAAGCATACTATGCTTTACCTAAAAAAAAAAAAAATTCACCTTAAATGCTCATAATTGAAACCCTGTCCTGGAAGAGATGCCTGGCGCTCATCCAGCGGCAGGGCTTGGCAATCTCTGTCCCTGGGTACCGCCTGTCTCTAAGGGACGTCTGGGACTGCTGTGCATTTCCCCAAGTCCTTGCTACGTCACTGCCCTTTACCCATTCCAACAAAACTGTGGTGGCATGGTAGTCCCAGCTCCCAGTCCCACTGGCACTAGCTGCTGTTGTCCCTAGAGCAACAGGCTTCAAAATGCAAAATGATTGGAATAAACACAAAGTCAGTTTAGGGCAATAGATTCAGATGGGTTGTAGACTCGGACAAAATTGGCTTGCTTAGTTCAAATCAAATTTTTAGCATCTCTGTACAAAAATGGAAGGTAAAAATAATGTATTCAAGGAAAAGTTGTGGTTTTGCCATCTTTGGATGTCTCTGTAAATACATGGGCTTATTGTGCCACTACTCAACCTGGAACTCGGTCTTCCAAACACATCCTTGGCTTCAGGTAGGGTTGTTATCTGCCTGCTTTCCAATCACACTGCCCAGTTTGGCCCACACATAGACAGATCTGTGCCTGCACAGCAGCCCTTTGTCTGAAGTGACTTGGGTTTGTATTTCCAAGGTAGCAACCCTAGATGGAACAATAAATACTATTTTCTGGCAACATTTTTCTCCTTGAGATGGCAGCTTGCATCCCATCATTTTTAAGGTGGTCCACTGATGCAGGCTATTGCTTGGAGGCAAAACCAGAAGGAAGCCAGCTCTGCGTGTGGTTCCTGGTTAAAACGCACCATGATTCCTACCAGACTGGTATTACAGTAGAGATTTAATCCTTTCCCAAAAGATCCATCTTTCTTGAGCCTCAGTTCCAACCAGTAAAGTAAAGGATGGGCCATCCAGAATAAAAAAAAAGAAAAAAAAACAACCAGACATGGCTCTTTGCAGCTTGCAGTCCTGATATAACAGCCTCCCCAGCCTCTGGGGGATCAGGTAACAATGGGGTTTGATAATACTGCCGGAGTTTATTTGAGGGATGTTGACAAGCCTAATTGCTTGGCAGCTTGGAGCAGCTGTAGGGCCCCTGGCTGGTCTGAGGGGGGGCATTAACTCCTGACTTGCCTGTGGTGTTCCCCATCACAGCTGAAAGGCTGCCTGGGTGAGGGTTGCTGTGACACTGAGCTGGGAGAAATACTCCTGGAAAGCGTCCGAGTCCAGAATATGCAAAGTGGCTAAGAAAGATACTGAGAGGATGTAACAGTGCTGGAAGAATGAATAATAGATTTCAGATGGATAGCAGGTCTAGAAGTGGGTTTTCCACATGAGTTCTCCGCATGTTTAAAGTAACGTGCAGCACTAGTATCAATTCTTGCCAAAGAAGCTTTGTCCTGTGCTATCCAGACAGCTAGTTGCCTGAAAAGAAAGACCAACCAAGGCAAGAAAGCCATGACGAATCATTTCTCTGACAGAGACAATGAGTCAACTTCCCTCAGCAGTCTCTCCACATTTATTTTTACTTTTCACTGAACTTTGATTTTTAAAGCAAATGGGAAGAATATATTTAATATTCTACTGAGAAACAGAAGTCAATGAGGAAACACAACCCAACACCAGCATTGCTGACTGTGATATAAAACATTGCAGATGTTAGAATCTGTATCTTTTCCACTCTGTGTTCTACCCTAGTGGAAATGGGTCATTTGTAACAGTCTAGCAGCAGGTATATGGCTGTGACATGGCAGGGTAAAGTTGCTGTGGGAGTTTCAACTGTGTATTTACAGATTATTTTAGTGAAAGTGAAGTCTCCATTTTGCATTACAGCAGCAGTTTTGCAAAAAATGTAGTTATCTGATGTGGAAAATAAAACACAATTGCACAATTGTTTTGGAACGTAATAAAATTGCAATTCCCATTATGCAGTGACCATTTAATACTGAAATCTCTGAATTATGTCCTAAAATCTTGGATTAAGTACTTGGCATTTCACCATTTCATGGCTTGTACTAACATAAGCCAGAATTTTAGTGGAAACCAAGAAACCTGCAACTCTTCACCACCACTGCCAAAAGGTCTACATGGTGCTAGCCACAATACCTTGCTTTTCTCGATTCTGTGTCAGTTGGGAAACAATCCTTAAAATTTGGCATGCAAGGGCAGCTCTAAGTCAGCCCACTTGGCACAAGTATCCCAGGCCCAAAGGATTTCTAGGATTACTATTTTTCAGAGAGACCCCAGCTGTGGCACACAGTGTTACAACTTCTTGCTGCGTACATGTACTGTCCATTTTCCTACCTGGCCCAAAACACGTGTGTCATCTCCCAGTAGGTGTCAAAAGGAAACATATTCCTTCCCTTAATTATTAATCTCTTCTTCTCTTTGATTTTATCCTTATTAAAGTATTTAGGATAGTGTTTTGAACCCATTCCTGCAATATTTCTTCATGAAAACCGGAGTTTCAAGTCTGTATCATCTGTATGTTTTGTACATAGGAAAGACTTCGTTTTAATTCTTTTTACTGATATTGGGGCTTCAGTGCAAGGGTTTCTAACAAATGTGCTGTAAACCCTAGGAGATCTGTGAGCTATTTCTAAAGGAACGCTTAAGAAAAGTAAGTATATTACAAATAGTTATATTTTCTTTGTAGGCATTTAAAAACCCACAAGAAAAATTGTCAAGGGTTACAAATCAGAAAAGGGTGAGAGCTATTGCCTTAGTGTATTCTTTCTGGGAATGTAATTCAGATATCCTTGCCGAAAAGATGACTCCCTGAGCCCTGAGAACACTGAAAGCTTCCTTTGCACAACTCATGTGATTTCTTTGTGTTTGTCATTTGGCTTGGATCAGTGAATCCCACACAGTGCATCATTTCTGATAGGAATGGCCAGAAGTGCTTATGTATCAATCCACACGGTCTGCTATTCAGGGAATATTTTGGCCACACCTCTCTTTGGTGCAGACCTTTGGATTTTTCCTTTTGTGATTTGCAATGCTGACTTCTATTTTCTTGGCAACGGATAAACTCTGAGTATGACAGAGCTATTTTTAGCTGTATATCAACATATTAAAAACAAAGAAATCATTTCCAGTACCCTTATACAAGCTAATGTATAGGAGGAGACAAGATTTTAAATAGCTATGAACTCAAGTTGCTTTAACAGGCTGTCACAGCTGGCGAGCTAACTGCTTGTTTTGCACAAAGTAAAAAATACCTTCCTATCTGTTTTAAATAGTCTCTCCTTTCATCACTTCTATGAGAGAGGACTAGTTTGTCTTTGTTTACTAGGTGTCTTGTCCTCTTAAAGTAATGAGAAGATGGATAGAAACTAATTAGTCCCAGCATTTAAGATACAGTAAATGACACAATTATAATCTCTGTATTAATGTGATTTGGTTTTTTTTTTTTCCAGTACAGTGAAAAAGAGCACAGTAGGGTAAAAGGGACACTGGATTCCCAGTAAGTATTTTCTCCTGCATTGATATTTTTCTTTCACCTGGGACAGTTTTAATGTTTTGAATGCAGATCTTAATTCCAGGCAATCCTACAACATGAGTCACCCAAAGTGGCATTTATGACAAGATAGCAGAGGGGCACAAACCTCAATCTGCCAGCAGCGTCCATGGGATCTCTTGTGCATAGTAAAAGCACGCAATACCACGTAGTGCTCTGAGGACTCGGACACACAGCGCACATTAAAAGTAATGCCTGTTTACTTCTATTACCTTTGACCATGAATAGTTTTGTTCATAAGTGGCACGTTAAAGACAAATAACTGCTTGAAACACTTCCAGTTAAATATTTTGAGGCAGCACTAATTTGAAACACCAGCTCAAAAATAACCTGAACACCTGTGTAGAAATTCTACCCCTGTCCCTTTCTCCTTCCGCAGCTCAGGGTCAGTTATCTGCAACTCTTGGTGTCAAGTTGACCCATCCAGAATATGGGGACAGCTACAGCGAGTCCTGCAACAGCCAGGGGTCACTCTAGCGTTCATTTGCTGGTACTCATTAAGTACCTTAAAAGCACACGCTGAAGAAGAACTGGAATTTTATTCTGTCGTTAACTCACCCTTCGGCCTTGAGCATATTATTTATGATCAGAGTCAGGGGCCATCTGAGGGACACGCTGGCCACAGCCACCATGTGTGAGCACAGGCTCCTTCCAAAGCAGGGCAGCCCGTTGGTTTCCCTCTGCAAGCGTGGGGAAAGGGAGAGCGTAAGCGGACACAGCACGGTCGGGGGAGCCCCAGGACCTGCCTGCAATCCCCCATTTTCCGGCTCCCCCCCGTGCCCGGCCACGCCACGCCAGGCGGCCCCTCCGCGCTCATTCGTGCCGCAGCCAGCAGGTGTCAGCAAGCGATAACAAAACGCAGGCCGAGCCGCGTAGGGGAGGGCGAACAGGGGGCTGCCCGCACCTGGCTGAGCCCTGCGTCCCAAAATCCTCCCCGGCACCGCCCGGAGGGCCTAGGGGTGCTGGGGGACACGCAGGCTCCCACCGCTGGTTGGCAGCGCAGAGGAGACGTGCCCACCTGCAGCCACCTCCCGGCTGCTTGGTCTTCGCTTCATCCCCTCCTAGAACACACGCAGAGGCCTTGAAACGGGGGAACTGATGTGATGCAGATGTGGGGCCAGCTGGGGAAGGGTGGGCAGGGGGAACTACCAAACAGAATCATGGAATACCAGGTTGGAAGGGACCACAAGGATCATCTGCTCCAACCTTTCTTGGCGAAAGACTGGTCTAGACAAGATGGCCCAGCACCCTGTCCAGCTGAATCTTGGAAGTGCCCAGTGTTGAGGAATCCACCGCTTCCCTGGCGAGATTATTCCAATGACTGTTCACATAATGAAAAATTTCCCTTTTCTGTCCCATTAGAATCTCCTCAAGGGTAACTTGTGCCAATTGCCCCTTGTCTTTTCCATGTGACTCCTTGTAAAAAAGGAGTCTCCATCTTCTTTGTAACCAGCCTTTTAATACTGGAACATGGTGATGAGGTGTCCCTCAAGCCTTCTTTTCTCAAGGCTGAACGAACCCAATTCTCTCAGCCTCTCCTCACATGGCAGCTTCACAGTCCTTTTATTATCTTTGTGGCCCTTCTCTGGACCCTCCCCTGCCTGTCCATACAAAAGCATCAGAGGTCAGCCTGGCCCCGTGAAGACAACGCGGCCGCTACATCTCCACTAATAAATGAAATGTGCCCAAAGCACCAGTGCTTGGGAGCATTTGCTGGCACAGCTCCTTTTGCAGTATAGGGACAGCCAGTATGTTTCTAGGCCTGCTGACAAACCACTGTTAAGAAGAATAAGAAAGCAAACAAACAAAACAGCCCAAACCATAACCTTCTATCCTGAAACTCTTACTGCATAGACTTAAAGATCACATCAAATACCTCAAGTGGTAAAATAGCGTGACAGTAATCCACGTATAAAGGTGCTTACATTAGTGTAGCATACTTTTTATATAGGTTTAGACTTTAATATAGTCACAGCCAGAGGTGGAAATGGGAATGCATTCAACTAAATAAGAAAATGATCCTCTGCAAAGCATCTGCCGGCACTTTTCAGAAACTGCTGAACATAAACACCAAATTTCATATCAGGACTTCATATCAGCTGCTGGGTATAAGAGTAGTTTAGTCCTTATTGTGGCTTTAGTGCCCAAGGTAGTAAATGTGAGCTGGATCCCAGAACAATATCCTGCAAGTTATTTGCTGACTGCTATTATAATTCTGGCTTCACTAGCAGAAATAAGGGTGAGGTAGCAAATTCTAATTCTGTATTTTTTTGCACTTGTGGATGCACAACTCATCCCCTCATCAATGCCATGTGAACGCTGGCAAGGTGTGTGGAAAATTACTGCACATTTTCTAGGATTTTGAAGTAAAGCCTCACAACTAAGCGTGGAGTAATCTGTGTTTGCACTTAGCTCTGCAGGCCTTCAGGAAAGCAGAGTAAAATCCAACGTCCTTGAGCCTGCAGCTGAAGTTTCAAGTGAACTGGTGAATCCTGAAGGCAGAAAGGTCAGCACACACCAAGAGACAGTGGTGGGTTTAAGTCTTATGTGTAGCTCTTTGGAAAAATAGCTACTTCGCTCACTTGGGGCCACACATAATATTGTTACTCAGACTTCCAACCTTTATGGAAGGATTGGAAAGCATCTGACTAAAGTAATCAGATTACAGAAGCATCTGATTAAAAAGCAATGAAGGAAATTTTCTAATAGAAATAAAAGGCATTCGGGTGGCATCATCTGAGGGTCTGGCCTTACACCTTTGAAATTGCCTAACTTGTTTTCTTTGAATTAGGCTACATTTTCAGCTCTCAATTACCCACAAAGAAATCTTTCTCACATAGCTCAAGCCTCAGTGTTGCTGGGCCTGCATGTATGAGCTGGATAACTTAAATTTTTTGGCCCTGGTTTAAAACTCCTCATTCCAGGTGGTCTGGAATTATCTGAGCCTGAAAATGTGGATTGGAACTTATGCAGAAAAATAGTATTTTTCATATGAGTATGCCAAAGGCTTTGCCAGTTCCGCCCCAGCTGTCAGAATTGTCACCAAACACAGAAAATACCAGCCCCAAAGGAATGGCTCCTTGACATTTATGGGCTGTGAAAGTGAGGTAAGACCAAACCCTTCTGCCCTGGTCCTCTCAGGGAGTTGTCCAGGCAGAGAAAACTTAATCTATGCTTAAACTGATGAAGAAGGTGAATGTGGATGAGAATAAGAATGTGGGAATTCACTAGTGCAAATTCTAGATTATGTCAGGAAGTTATAAAAAATTCCCTACTATAAACCAATGAATAGAAAGCATACAGTGAAAATGGGCAATGTGGTCGAAGAGGCTGGAGATCTTATAGCAATATCAATTGCACTGGATTTAAGTCTATTTGGACGGACAAAAAAGCCTAACAACAGACCGGGTTAAATAAGCTCAAGAAAGAGCTATAATTTCAGGAGTAAAGGACATAAAAACTTCGCTGAATAAAATTTATATAATCAAAGTTGGAAATCAATAAAATCAGGATTAAAGGCCAACTCATATTATTTTATTACTTCTTATTAATTATGGTAGCTAATTTTTCAGGCTTTCATATACTCATGGCACACTAATAAAATATAACTCAAAGTCAGAAAATGTCACTATCATTAATATTTACCTCCGGAAAACAAGGCAGAACAGGTTCCCACGGAGGCCATTGCATAACCTGGTATTTTCTTTCATGCCGAATTGCTATTGCTACAGTAACCCCAAGAAAACAGGGAGCCAAGGCTGTTTGCACAGATGCAACCGTGTTTGTTATTGCAGGGTTTCCCCCCAGGGCTGCAGGGCCCGGGAATGGATGCAGGTGCTGGGGGGCAGCAGGACACCCCCAGCCACACCACCACTCCCTGTCGTCTGACCCCCTTGCCCCCACCCCTTACCTTCCTCCGAAAATACTACAGTGTGATGTTGGCCTATTTATTGCAAAACTTAGCATGGGGGCTGCAATTTGAGGGGCCTGCTGGTACCAGTGTTAGTTTTTTCCACAGGATTTCTGCAGTTTTTCCAGTTATTAGGTCCTTATTTTCCTGTCCAGTTGATTTGTTGTAAGCTTAAATGTGTATTTGCAGGATTAAAGCAGCTGTTTCGATCGCGTGGCTGCACAGAGAGGCATTTAAATGCATGCTTAAATGATTTGTGGGACCATGGCCTGGAAAGCCCCCAATTTCTCCTGAGCGTGAAGAATCAACAAATGACATGAGAAGGTAGTCGTGGAGTTCAGAGAATTATTTTCCCCTCCATGAAAGGAAATTCAGACAGAGGAAATAAAATAATAACAATTTAAAAAATCAAAACAAACGCAAAACTCTTCTCTAGCACTTCATTTATACTGAAAATGTCCCCATTTTCCAGAAGACTTTAATTTCTTTTCCAGTATCCACCAGAATAACAACCTTTCTCAAAGCACCAGCGCAGATGCGATGTCAGATGCGATGTTCTGACAAGCCAGGAAACAACCTTTGCACTCCAGCAGGAAGAAGCTCAGATCATCTTGCCCCTCTTTCAGATCGGAATACCCAACACCACTATAACAATTCTGCTCAAATGTGAATATATTCCTTGTTCCATGCCTGCTTTTCTCTCAGCACATGGAGATGGATCTACCTCTGCCAGCAAAGCTCTGAACCCAGCAAACACCTGGCATGATACTCCAGAACATCCATTATTCTTTCTATACCATTCATTCTTAGCAATCTCCCCATCTTTTGGCTTGAATATCATGTTACTCTTTAATTACAGATATAACCCCAAACTCTCCATTATTTCTCTAGTCCAGAATGTATCAGATGCTTTAATTTTTCTTAGTAGCAGGATGTTTGACACCAGAAGGAAGAGCAGCATAGTCCTCCAAAGGCACCATTCAGCATTTTATAGTTCTTTCTAACTTATTATTCTCTATTCATTCGATTTAGGTCTTTCACTGCTCTTTCCTTTGTGTTGTCAGACTTCTCTTTTGATGACTGAATTAACTCTAATGGAAAGTTCTTTCAGCTGTTTTCATCACTCCTGCTCTATTTTTTTTCCAGACAAAACAAGGTACATCTCAGGGACTGATGCACAGTTCCCAACAGCCCATTGCTCAGGAAAGCAGGCATTTTGGCAATGACCATTCACATGTGGAAATGGACCCACCCATGGGTTTCTTCACATTTTTTTGAGGATTCCCAGAAGTCCATTATCACTTCTATCCTTCTCATCTCCCCCTGACCACACTGGAGTCATTCTGAGCCCAAATCCCAGGTCAGGAAGGGTGAGCACAGGCCCTTCAGAAATCCCAATGCACTGTTTGAGTGCTGATGGCAAATGACTCGACCTGCCCCAGGGCATGAAACATTTTATGCCTGAAAGCAGATTTTAGTGGGAATCCTCCAGAAACATGAACAACAGGAGGCTACCTTGGATGCAGTCCTGTCTTCCATCAGGTGTGGCATGTTGCTACCAAGCAGATGGAAGTATTTGAGTTGCTATTTCAATCTTGACACTGTGCACTCCTCTTAGATTTTGCTTGTGCTAAGCAGTAATCTGCATATCTTTTGGGATGTATTTTAGGAGGTAGTACAGGTTCAAAATATACTTTTGTGTATAAACCGGTAAGAAAAATTATTCTTTGAGATACCTGGGATCCTACTGCAAGGGAATTCTTGAGGAATCCTGATATTTAACAGGAGGGTGATTTTTCTAAAGAACTGACAATGTCACAAGACTGGAGCAGGATCAAAGAGGGAAGACATTGACCTCGTTGAGACATTGAGGTTTAGATCATAAACCTGAGATAAACTGGAATTAATGTAAAGATTGGAAGAAAAAACAAGTAACTCCTTAGACCACAGCTGTCTGCACTCTTCATACCATGAGTTCTGTGATCCCAGAACAGCTATTCTACTTGGATTTTTGAAAAATTATCCATGTTGGGGTCAAATAGAAGTAGCTACATGAGGCCATTACTATGCAGCCATCTGAAGATTGCAAGTTAAGTAGAACATATCCATAAAAATAGAAAAATATGGATTATAGACTCGTTCTTGTAGAGGATACTCTCAGCTTCTACAAATTTCATTAAGGGCTAGATTGTGATACTCTTACACAGGTCAAGAGATATCTTAATGCTTTGTTCCAAGGGGACAAATCAAAGAATTAGGTATTACTCAACTTGAGAAACGTATCACAATCTAACTTTAAAAGCTGAGTGCTCTTAATGCACAGTAATACCAGGCTTATTGTGGAGAAAATGAATGTTAGACTTTTGAGGTGAATAATATTCATTGTTTTTCATAAATTATATTTTCTACCAAAAATTATCCAAGAAATTGCTTAACTTATATGCTAAATTCTCTGGGGGGAGGGGAGACTAGCTCCAGTTTCACTGTCTAAGTGTCTGTTCCATTTAAAGGATATTAGCTAGCCAAATGAAAAATGCATGAATCAATCAGCAACAAGGACCTTGATCTCTGAATGAGACAATGCTGAGCTTTGAGATTTATGGTCTTACTTCCAGAATTCCATTATTTGGAGGAACAACAACAATAACAATGGGAGATGACATCAGAATAGCGAGTGTTCTTCTTTTCCTGTTGATCACAAGATGCTGACTTCTGTGTCATTCACCCCTGTCAAATGAGTAAATGTTCAGTGTTTTAAAACATTACCACATGCATGCTTAGTTTAAATAAAATTAGAATGTCTTGAATGGAAGTGTGCTATTGCCATTTGCATTTTGCACTGCTAATTGGTTTATACACAGAACAATTATCTATCACTTACTTTTCTCCTATATTTTATTATTTCTCCTGATTTTATACACTTAGAAAACCTGCTATCGGGAGTCATACTGCACTGATGTAGAGCAGACATGGGTTTCATCCTAACCACTTGCCATTCTTCTTTTCCATTTCTGTGGACAACTGCAGAAAATGTAATAGAGTTGCCCCTTAATTATATTAACTTTATGATATCTGTAGTGGGTGAAGTTCCTTCAGATACTGTCTGCCTGATAAGACCTACTTAACAGGACTAAACTCTTCTGCCATAGTGCCAAAAGTGAGGGAAGGTAATGACGGGACAGAATTACTGGAGAGGGCAAGAGGGACCCAGATTAACGCTGGCTGGATGTGGACACACTCTTACCTAATGTGATGTGTTTGTGACCATGCAGCTGTGAAGTGTCCTCCCTCATTCTGCTTGGAGTTGTGTATCTTACTAGTGAGAAGTAAATCTTGTTTCAACCGAATTGCACAAAGCGTGTGGACAACCAACAGAGCACAAATGGGCCCTTTTCTGGAGTGCAACTCCAGACAAACTTCAGGATTAAAAAAATCCCAAACCTCTTCTGCCACCTTGAACGTCACCAAAACACTTGGGTTACATGTGTGTAGAGAAATGGGTAGAGATAGATAAAGACTGGATGGAAATACTAAGAGGATAGTATGTTCATCATGAAGATTTTTAGCCATTTATAACACTAATTCTGATATTCCCGCTAGTGTGCAGCTGTATGTATACATTTCTGGTAGGAGAAACAGGCAAAAGTAGCTTATTGTGAAAATGTGCATATATTTGAAAATGGCAGCAAAGATCAGATGCAAATCCAGCTCTAAACTCTCTCCAGACTAGGGGATATTTGGATTTAGGCTTTGTTTGGTGCCTTATCTTGCCTGAATGGCTCCTCTCTGGGGCTGTATCCCTTTTGCAAACATCACAGCAGAGCTCAGCCAGTAAGGCAGGAAGGAATGGTAAAGGATATATCAGAGATAGGGAAGCCCTTGCTCCCTTACTTCAGCAACTACAGGTCATCCAAACCCTTGATATAATCTTAAGGTACATCAAGATAATCAGCTCAACCTCTTTCCCTGATGACATGGTCCTCATTTCGGATGATGGTGAATTTAATACAGAATATATCAAGTTAGGGAGGTAAAGCAAGAATCACATTACTTGAAACCTCCTCACATTTCAGGAGTCACTCAGTAACTGGTTATCTGCAATTAAAATGGCATTTCGGAATGAAGCCACAGCTCTATATACTAATGTGTGTATAGAAAAAAGAAATTTCAGTGTTAAAGTGCAAAAGAAACATTCCCACTGGCATTCACTATCTTCTCAGCAGCTTTATACAAGCTCTCGTAAATAAATCTGCACAGAACGCAACTTACTTATTCTACTAGCGTAGGGAAAAGACCTACAAAGAAATTGGTATATATGCTTGCTAACAGATAACAATGCATTTTCTATATTTGCATGCCATGTCCAGTTAACAGGAGCAAAATATTACCCACAAATGTTAAACTGAAGATAAGTGTAGTAAAAGACCTGTTGATAAATCCATTACTTCTGCACTACTCGTTGGCATGTTGTGAAAAAAGTTGAAGTGCTGATTCCTAAATTGCAGCACTGGTGGTGTTTGCAGCCACAACTTTATCATGCCGTATCAGCCCATCTACTCACTGTTCTTTGGAGAACGACTCAGTGTGCCGCAGACAGAAAGTTATTCAGTTCTCTGGAAGAAATCCACATCTCCGAGCAGGAACATAATTTAAACCAAGACCGATTTCTCCCATGGATTCCTCAAACATGTATTTTAACCCCCTGTCAGTCTGAATATTTATAACACATTACATTTTCATTTGTTTTCCTGGAAAAACTTTTGTTTACCATGTCAGGATACATTTTACAGACCTTATGGTGAAGACTATGAGGAGAAAGCAACTGTCTTCAATACTTCTGACCTGATGCAAAAGCCACTGGAGTCAATATAGGAGTTCCTCACTTGTTTTGGAGCGTTGAGGATTAGACCATTTGAAACACCGTATCGGTGTTTTGGATGGTCTAATGGAAAATGCACACAGACATGGGAAAATTCTGAAAATACGACAGCTAAGAAACTGTCCTGATTGGAAAAATATTAGATTTCATAATTAAAATTTAAAAAAAAAAAAAAAAAAGACAAATGTTGTCCATGTTGTATACTTTGAATAAGTTGTTATTATTTATTAGCATTACCAGGGATGCTTGCTTAATAAGAAATTCATATGTTTTCAGAGTTCACTTGCTCCTGCTGTTTATAAGAGGAGTTTGCTGAGACCAGCAGTCCTTCAGCTTTTCAGGTCATTTATTTTGGACAAACCAACCTTTTCCTGTCTGGCTACCACTGCTGTCCTGAGTGATGTGGCCATGTAGAAGGCACTTCAGTGTAGGACATCATGGCGTTGTCTGGTGGTGGTTAGTTGATGACTCAGTGCCTTTTCTAGGAAAAGCAAGTAACAGACAAACCCACTGTGTAGCTCATACATAACCAGGTGTATCATGTTTTGGGGAGAGAGTTAGGGGAAAGGGAATGCACTGCACACGAGCTTAAAATGAATCTGTCACCTTGAAGAGAAGGATCATCATGCTTCACGGTCTTAAGGAATTAGAGGTTTTGTGCACCTTTGGGAAGAAAAACACAACTCAGGGTGAGGGGAAACAGTAAAAGTAAGCAGGAACATGGTTTCCATTTTGTGGGAAATTCTATGTTTTGAAAGTGTTTTCCCTTTTCTGAAACAAAATTTCTTCCCAAGTCTTCCCTGTAGTAAAATGCTAACAGAAAAAAAAAAAAGTATTTAAGATTTGCCCAAATGCTTTGCTTTGACTTTGAAAATTTTTAAAACATGTGAATTAAAATACATTTTGAAATGAAAATAAAAAATAACATTTTTATTTCAATCAGGTATTTTTTTACTTTTTTTTTTTTTAATCAGCTTTCAATGAGTTCTCATGTTCCATGTACAGTTTTCTGTTTATTTCTGAAAATGTCCAGACGGGCTGGGAAAATAACGGGGAACAGTTACCATAGGGCTTTTAAAAAATACCTCACTGCAGCAGGTAGCTACACATAAAACAAGCCTTTGCCAGTGCTGTTCTAAGCTGGCCTAGGCACAAAGTTTCTTAACTTGCCTTCATTCCTCCAAACGTTCTTCCAGACAGGTGAACTGAAGGAAGGGTCCATATGGTCCTGTTGGTAATGCCCATTTATTTATCAGTAGATTTCTACTGAAAAAAAAAAAAAAAAGATAATGTGACTTCAGTGCCCCCCTGCAGATGGAGAAATCTGGATATCTAAAGTTAGATTTCCCGTTTTAGCAATATATTGTACTAACTGACGATGGCTTTTTTTTTTAGCTAAGAGCATCACCCAGTTTCCAGCATGGTTACAGCTGCAGAAAACAACTGGCAGCTAACACAGTAATGAGTCAGTATCTATTGAGATTCACTCATTACTATTAATTTCCCCATTGCTTCCAACTGATTCAGGGACTACTTACGGAAATTCTCCTTCTTCTGTCTTACTGAAATCCAGCACTGTTACTGTCAAACCTGCCAACAGGCGCAGCAATGCTACTGTGATAAAATAAGTCCAATTCTATCCCAATCTTGCTTTCCTAGGGAAGAACAGAACTCATTAAATAATTATCAACTGTGACAAGAAAGTAGCTGGCCAAACACTTGCTGCTAATCTAGGCATGACAGCAGGACTATACCTTTCAAAGCAGTAATTAGCTAGATGAACAACAACATAAGTATCAGACAATGACACAGAAAGGACTGTCCCTAAAGGACAGATTCATTATACGTAGGGTTTAGTGTTTGCATGACTTATGAATGTTATTTTGCAGTATACAATTACACTTCTCTGCTGCCGCCTTTCCCTTTGTTTTCTGCACAGTTTATGGAAGGAGACAGAGAGAAAATCTGGTCCTGAAGCCATGAGAGAATAGGTGACGAAAGTTCTGCAAAACCTTCCTTACGTTCATATGAAATGAAGGTTGCATCATAAATCTCACGGTAGAACAACACCGTCAGTCTGCACTCCATCTTGTGGGAATAAGAAACCTGGCACTTGCACCCTGCCCTCCTTTTAAGTTTGGACTGATATTCACCTGGTGTTCGTAGATCAGGTCTAGCAGTCCTTATGAACTTTTCTTTCTCAACAGGGCAGATTCTCAGCTGGTGTAAATTGGTGCAAGGCTCTTGAAACCGGTGGAATAAGATGGATTTATCCACAGCACACACCGAACCAGCAGTCAGCCGCAGCACTAGAGCTGCTGTCCCACCGTTTAAAAGAAATCACAAGCCCAAACTGCTTCCATTGAATGGGAAAGGGATGACTATGATTGCACCAAGAGCCGATGCTGGAATTACACGCAGCCAAACTTGTTTTCAACTGGGCTATTCAAGTGCTTAAAGTTAAACATGCACATAAGTATTTGCAGGATTAAAGCCTCTGTTTGCAATGACAGTAAATCCAAATGGAGATGGATTAGCTGGCAGGGGGCAGGTGAGGTGGTCAAACGCACATGCAGTTTATCATATGGCTCTGTAATTTACTACATGATTATCACAACTACATATTTGGTGTGGGGATATAGATATACATGAACGCATGTATACACAGAGCCAAACTTTTTTTTGGCACGGGGGCCACACAGTCATTTCAAATTGAGACTCTGGGCTGCACTTGTTCCAGGACTGCGTGTCTGTTGCCAACACACTGAAGCGCCTCAGGCTTCAGTCTGATTCTTTGTTTGCTTGCCCATTAAAGTTCTTATCCCACACTCCCTTTTGGCAGAAAATTTTGTTATTTCTGCTTTATGCTGGCCTAGGCCCTTCTCTTGCCTCTGTTCCTATTAACCTATCGCAGCGACAGCCAGGAGCAAACTGAAGCAGCTGGTTGGAGATGCTACTATCAGACTGCAAAACAGCTGTTGTGCAGAGGGGCCACCCTGAAAAACTTCTATTACAGCACGGCTGGGCCATATTTTGGCCTTTGCAGGCATGGAATTGGGGAAAGAGAGCACTTTCATTTGCAGATATTTAATTGCTGAAAAATGTAGGGGTGTGTGTGGCATCTTTACTGGATTTCACACAGAAGTAATGCTTTCCAGGTATTTTTTTGGCACTTTGCAACATTATCCTCTTATTGCCAGCATGCAGTAGCCCCATGTTGCAACTCAGTGTGAAACTGATTTCCAGTTTTTCCGTTTAAATTAATATTTACCAGTTGGTTTTTTTTGGCACACTTTTATTGATAGCATTCATTCAAGACGAATTGCCAAATTCAGTTCTTGGTTACTGCAGTATGACATCTGGAGACAACTCCACTTTTACCAATGTCACCAAGAGCATGGATGGTCCTTTTTCTGTCTTTTTATAGCGTGACATTTGCTCTGTCCTTGCTGTTAGACAAGAGTTGGGCTGCAATTTTAACTTTGGAAAAGTTGGGATACAGCATTGAAATTTATTGATTGGGCACTTCTCTAAGATACTTAATAGCACCTTCATCTTAACCTTTGGGAGCTAGTCACTTCAGAATACCACTATATATGTGCAGAAATAGCTCTTATGAAAGCTGTACAAATTAGACCTCTGCTATCAGCCAAAAAAAAAAAAAAGTGTACTCAAGTACTTTTGTATCCATCATCAATCAGTTGGATTAACCACTTCAGAATTATTTCAGCTGTTTTAAACTAAAGGTGTCGCGGAGTCATTGACCAGGGCATAGGACCTACATTGTAATTTGAATGGACCCATAGCAAGTGAGGTATTCTAAGCAGCGACACAGAATTTCCTGCGTGTCTCACTGTGTGGTGTGAGTGAATTGCCTCCACATCTCTGTAAGGGTACCACAGTCCACACTGACTAAAGCCATTCTGTTGGATGTTGATACAAGTCAGTACCTCTGCTATGTCTATAGAAAAGCTATACAATCACATGACAATGCCTATGTAACTAGTATGGGAGCCAAAGCACTGTTCTGTTCTACTTACATGAAGATCTGTATTATGAACCATGTTCCTGTTTGTCATCTCAAGGGTGGGAAACCACTAAAAGGACAAAGTCAGCCACCAAGGCTGCCAAGCTAAGTTTGCTGTGACATTGATAAATATTCAAGCCGATGTCTTTCAAATGTTATTGTGAATCACCTTCCCCTCCTTCCTTCCCCTGCTTCAGTCATCTTGCTGGCTCAGAATGTTCACCTTTGTCTCAGACCTCAGCTGCCTTCACTTTATTGCATATGATTGCTATTGTCTTTGTCTCTTTTATCCGCTTCGCTGTGTCTCATTTTCCTAAAGTACCTGGCACCCACTTTTCCATAACAGTGTTCCTTTGTTTCAGGAAAACATCATTTCAGGAGGCAGCAGAAATACAGTTCCAAAGGCCACAGGGTGACATCCTCTCTCACCTGATCTTTATTCATATCAGGGTTTAATGGCATTTTTTTTTCCATTTCTCAAGCACCCTGCAACTCCCTTCCTCCCTGACAGGAAGGCACATTTTATTCATCATAAAAATGCTTTCCTACTGCTCTTCTGTTCTTCAGAAGTTTCACAAGCTCTTCTGTTAAATATTGGTTTTCTCATGTGGATGGACTTGTTGACCTGCTTGTGGTTTATTACTGTTTTGACATTTTTTCTCCATCCTAACTTTGGAGGAACTTAGACCCTTTTGTCATTCCTCATCTCTGTTGTATTGGCTTCAGCAGCAATTGTGCCAAAGTCTGTTTTTTTATTTTGTGGTAGGAACAATTAAGAAGTTTGAATATCTGAATGGGCTGGCTTTCTAAAAGTAGGGTTTTTTTAATATACAGCTAATCTTGTGTTTGTGGTTCATACATAACCTACCTGCCTCAATATCACTGACAAAAAAAAAAAGGAATTTCTCTGATTTCTACCAACTCAGGAAAGAATGCTGTTATGCAGTCCTTTACGTACACTTTCTTAGCTCCCTGATGCACTAAAAAGGGGCCATCAGTCCATTGAAATAATACAAAACCTCAGTTGCTGAGGGAAGTGGTATGTGATTTTCTGTGTACGTTTTACACCAGAAGGTACAGTGCCTATTGTACATCCCCATTTAAAACTCAAACACAATGGCTCATGCAGCTGGATGGTGACCTGCCGATGAAGTTTAAGACAGCACAGACTTCCACATGAATCTGTAGATTAATGAGACAGAGAAGTATCTTCTTTTTTTACCCACAAAAGGCTACTCGTGCATTCAGAACGTGCTGCAGACTAAAACCAAAGTTCAGCTCGCCACAGGAGTAGAGAAGAAACACGCACAGGATACACCTGAGAAACAGGCCAGCCCTTATGGAAAACTCCTGTGGAATTAAACACAAAATTATAAGCTTTCAGCAGCTTTTTTTTCTTTTTTGTACCAACGTATAGCTCAGATACCTCTGCTACTAAATTCTATACAATGGCTAAAACAAGTTTATATAAAAGAGGTAATGCTCCATAGGTTTTAGAGTAATTTCTGCAGTGTTCTGTCACATTTTTATAGGTTTCCCTTGTTTCTTTTCCAATTATGTTATCTAGAACTTTTCATAAAAGACCTGTCTTTTAACATGTCCTTTCCCTGTCTCTCCATTAAGTATAATAAAGACATATACCACAATGCGTACTTTTTACAACTCCATGATTTTAGGTGTACTACCACATGTGGCAAAGGCATTATTTGTCTTTTGGCTAATACGCTAAGTAAACTAGGAAGCAAACTGTCAAAACCAGACAAATATAAATAGCAACTGGCTTCTCATCTTGGTTAGGCCAATGAAATAATACCAGTGTGGAAGAGGGGGAAAAATGAGCTTTCAGTCTTTTTTATTATGTTTGTTAAGAAAAACCCAAATTATACACACAGAAAGCTTTATTTGTGAATGTCCTCAGGAAATGGTATTGAAAGATGAAATTGTGCAAGGGTTAATTTAGCTCCTCAGATAAACTAAAAAAAAAATCTTCTGTAAGTGTTTGGCACATCAACTCCTACAATTCTGATATAATTCATATATCCTTCTGGAATATGGTGACAGTTGTCTTAGGCGTTGATTCCAGCAGTTCCACAAAAATGGGCTGCTTAGTATTTGTCAATGGACACAAAGACAGCAGGTACCTCAAGGCTGGCAAATCAGATCTTAAGGTATTTTTGTTGTCTATTCTTTTTGGAAGACAATATTAATATGATATGATACCTTTACAATCAGAAGGTCGTAATCCACCATGGAGAGATAGTTCAGACTATTGTTTGAGCTAACAATTAGCGGACAAATTAATTTAAAATGGACCGTAAAAGTGGCAGTAATTCAAACAGAAATTTTTCATTTTAAAGGTCACCTAGTTGACTATGTTATAACAACAGTGGATTTACTTGTCCCCATTTGTTGTGGTCGTGGCTTCAAACATGAAACTGTCTTCACATACATCACTCAGAGGGAAGGGGGCTGCAAGAAATTCCATGTGACCTTATGATGAGCTATACAAATTACATTGACTACAGAAACACTGTCTAAGAAATAGCTTTCATTACTCAGTTTTTGCATTTACAGAGGTAGTAATAGAAATAAGTAATTCAACATCCATGAACACAAATGCTGGGTACAACAAGAAATGTATAGAAGACTAAAAGTTAAAATAATTGAACCAGTGAAGATCCCATGGTCTACTATTTTTTTCTCTTCCAAGAATTTCATAGACCAAGCACGTTTTAATCTTAAAGAGGCAGGAGATGGAAGCAAAAAGCAAAGTGGCAGGCTTTAGCTTATCAGTTTGAAACAATGTTTTTTAGTCACTGACTCTTGACACAAGGATTACCCATGCCAGCTTTTGTGGCTTGAAAAGAAGGGGCACCAGAAAGGTTTTTTGAAGGCAAAAAATACAAGTTGCAGCAATCCTCCTTGAGATGACTAACTTGATTTGTTAGGCAACTACTCTGTGTCAGTTTTGACTCGTCGAGAGCTTATTTAGCTTATGAGGATGCCTTTGATGGTGTAAAAAGATCTCTGAATACATGAATCACAATTCAATACCATTCAAAGCATCATCAGATGTCATATAAAGGGGTAAGTTCAAACTCCCAAAGTGTTTATGTGGATAATGCATCCACTTAGTTTTATTAAAAAAATCTTCATTTCATTCCTGAGACTACAATATCTTATCTTACTTCTTTCATGATTGTTTCAATTCATCTAGTTTCTGCATATTTTTTTAGTATTTACTTTTCATTTTTACATAACTCCCTTGAGAAGCCACTTTGCATTGAATCATCTTGCTTTAAGACAGTTTTCTCTCTGTAGATTTTCTCTGAAGATGTTTGGAATTGATGAGCTGTGATTTCAACACAGTTTCCCAGACTGTTTTGAGCAGCAGAGTCTCATTCACTCCACAAGTGCATCTGCTGAAGTTGGTACTATGGGTCCAGCTGAACACAATTTTCAGCTGTTGATACTGTAATCCTAATGCATCATCTGTTCCTTGTCTTTCCTTTGATCTTTTAAGGTATTTATTGAAGTATAGACAAGCCTGCTCCTCTTCAAGCGCTGCAGGAAAAGTACCATATTGATCTTTGGGGATAACAATTTCTATTTCTAGTTTTCTAGTGTTTGGAGAGATCCTGACTTTCTGTTAACACAGTCATCATCTGGGACAGAGTTTATGGTTGATATATGTGTCCTCATGCTCCTGGTTTTAATTTTACTATTTTCATGAGACTTATGAAGAGAAATCAAAACAATGTATTCTTATTTTCATTTCATATTTGCACCAAATCCTTGGGTGCATCTAAACTCAGCTATATTACTCAGATCTGTTGCTGAACAGCCTGATTTTCTCTGTTATGTATTGGTATTTTCCAAATTCTCATCTTAAATAACATTTGCTTTTCCACTTGGTCAACCATATCTGCTATCCTGGTCCCTCTACCTGCCCCTGTGCAGTCCAGGTGCCCCAAACACATGCACGGAGTCTGACAACTCTGACAACTCCCTATTCCATGTATCACAGAATCACAGAATGGTTGGGGTTAGAAGGGACCTCTGGAAATCATCTAGTCTAACCCACCTGCTAAGGCCGGTTTGCCTGGAGTAGCCTTCCTTTCTCACCACATCCACCAGCTTCTTAGTGACATAACCCAGCAGGACTGTCACTGCTTGAAATAAAAGTTCCCCTAATTTTATCACTATTATTATTGCTTTTGCCAGGGGATGGGCCCAGCCTGCTGGGAAGAGGGTGCGGTACAGGCAAACACATTTGAGCTGCCAAGCTCATTGTTGAGGTGCAACTTCTTTTTCAATAATTATTTCATTAAGTGTAAATGTAACACAGTAGTACCTGGCCTGACAGCTACCTTCCTATTAACCTAAAAGAGACACATGCCTATTTTCATTCAAAGCAAAACTGTCAGGTTTTGCCTACTCTTTTTTTTTTTTTTTTTCTTTTCCCCTGCTAAGCAAAAAGGATCCCGAACAAGCAAAACCATTAAAAAAAAAAATCTTGCAAGAAGTGAGAATTCTCCGTGCTATTGACTGTAACAAAAATACATTTGGCTTCATTTTAAAACGCGCTCTGTGCCCGCAGCTCTCACTGGTACCAAATGCAAAGCTGGGAGAGCGCTGCATTTCTGTATGAACACATCCGGAGGCCTTCTAGCTGCTGCTGGTGTGATGCCTCTCAGCATGGGGTCGCTTCCAAATATTTAGTACTCTGCTGGACCAGATTTCATCTTTCAAAAAGTAAAACTGCCCGTCATCTGATGACGGGTGGTGGCTCTTCTCTCAGTAAAAGTCTGTGCATTCTCAGCTTCTGTCCATGTAGAAAAGTAGTCACAGGAGGAGAAAGAGAAGAGATGGTTGACAGAGAAGCCATTATGTGGACGTGAATCAACCTGCAGAAAGATGGGCCCCTTGGTTAACAGGGAACACCAGAAAAGGGAGTAAGAGAAAGCTGGTATCACTCCTACTCCTTCTACCTGGAGCAAACTTAAGGAATGCTCTTTGGTTTCCAGAATCCATCCACTGAACGCTTTTTAGAGCACTGGGTGCAAGCCATATCATTCATGAAGTTAAACTAAGACCACAAGAAGATAAGAACAATATTAGTTATAATTAAAGAGAACCTGGATATAGCAGAAGAATGGATTCTTTCCTTCCCCTTCTCTCTCTTTCCTGCTATTATTTCAATTTGTAGGAGTCAGAAATTAGAGGGAGGAATAGTGGGCTGCAGCAAAAGGAAGAAAAAGAGGAACTGCAACACACAGAAAATTGAAGCTTAAGATATCTGCATATCCAGCAAGGCAAAAAAGTACATTACACACAGAAGAAAGCTCAGCAATGGAATTATCCAGATACCAGATGAAGGTGGTAAAATCATTAATAATGAAGAAAGCCATATTCAATAAACATGTCTCTCCTCAATTTGGAAAAACTAGGATGACAGCAGTATCATATCGGGCAGTCAAAGCCTTTTTCAGTCCATTAGTAACCAAATAGGCTGTTAAACATCTACTTGTGATAAAAACCTGTAATTCATCAGGCCCAGATAACTTGCACCTGAGGAGTCTCAAATAGTTGGTGGAGGAGATTCTTCCTTCCACACGTTAATTTTTAATGGGTCTTGAAATAATATAGAAATTCCAGAAGACTGGAAGAAGACTGATGTTTTGCAAGTATTCAGCAAGGACGAACATGATGACCTTGGTAAATATAAGCCAGCTAACCTAACATCAAAATAGAGAGGAGGTGAAGGGGGAGCAAAATAATAGAATATGGGATTCAACTGATAAAGAATGAAAGGACGGGAAGGAATTAATGCCAGTCAGCATGGTTTTATGGAAAACAGGTCTTGTCAGACAAACCTGATTAGATTACAAATTTGGCTGAAAACTTCACTGCTTCAGTGTGATGTAGTGAGACATTTGTAAAGCATTTGATTTAATTTTGCAAAACATTCTGATTAAAAATTATTTTGTGCCACCTCAGTGAAATATCCACTAGCAGAACACTGGTCTTATTCAGTGGCAAATCTCAAAAATGAGTTATCACTGGGAAGTCATCCCTGAATAAAGATATTTTTAGCAAGGCTGGAAAGGGGTCAGTCTTGACACTTAACCATTTTATGTTGCTCAGTTAAATATAAATTATTGTTGATTGTACTGTTAATGCAATTGTCACACATATAAATAGAAAACCAACCAATAAGTCTATAAATGTGATGTTACGCCTTTATACAGCATTGCTGTGGCTACGAAAATGCTGAACAGTTTCAGTGAACATATGTTTAATGAAGCTGAAAAAAAACCTCAGAGGTTTGGAAAATAGCTGCAAAAATCATTGTTAAAACCGAAGAAAACACCTGACCATGAGAAATTCAGAGAATAGACAGAGCCTGTGTGATTACAGTCTGTAAATACCTCCATCAGCAGAAGAGCAGCTCACCGGCTTTCCTTTTCCCGCACCCCCAGCGAGTTGGGATGACAGAGGAAGGCAGTTTTAGGGCCCAGGTCACCCCGAAAGGTTTCTGTTTCCATATCGGTAGCAGGATAGGTAAAGCACGGCCTGGCGGCAACAGGGTGTCCCTCATGTCAGGAGGGGTGCCTGACCTACTACACACAGCAGCACTCGTGTAGGTCACCTGCATCTGTGAAGGCTCCAAGACTTTCCTCTTGCCTGCAACCCCTCTCCAAGCAAAAGGGCAAATAAAATGACCCTGGTTAACTCAGGAAATGTCCTGGCCAATTATCTTAGGGAACCTCAAGGAGTTATCAGAGGATCAAAGACCCTTCTCTAGCCTTCAACACAGAAAAGTTGCGGCTAGATGACAAAAAGAGAGGCAGGGGAAGAATGTGACAACTTAATGATGCTATAGTAGTACTGGGTAAGATCCTCAGCTTGAGCAAGCAGGTGCCATTCCTTCAAAGTCAGTGGAGAGATGCTGATTTACACCGGTGGAGAACCTGACATGTTATATTTTTTTATTTGCTCATGTCCTGCTGTGGCTCCATAAGCAAAGGTTAATGCAGGTCTGCCAGGGGCAGGCTGGAGTTAACACAGAATGGCAGTTGTGAGGTTGCTGATTCTGATAAAAGCAAATTGTGAACTGCAAGCATCTGAGTGTTGAGTGTCACATTCACACCTAACAGCTGCCCTTGCCTGTTCCCCACAGTCATCCAGTGCTGTCATCATGATATGTTCCTGAAACCACATTTGTGCTGCTGTCACTTTTTGTCTTTGGAAATTTGTGCACTGGATTTCTGTAATGACATGCTAAAAATGCTTGTAAACTTCAAATGAGTGGATTAAAATACATTTAACTCAGGTAGATCACTTTCATATATTTGGCAGAAACTTGAGCCTTTGCTTCTAGGCCTGCACTCTCCCCTGTAAAGACTTGCAGTAGGAATGTTAGTATTTATAAAGTTGTAGCATGTATCTGAAGAGTCAGGACAGTGAAAGGCTTGTTCCTTTCATGAAAAAAAATAAGGAAACTCTTTGTAGATCTCTGGGACTTTCACTATCACAAATGTCTCTAAAGAGAAGAGACAGACATCTCTATGGTGTTACCCAGCTTCTCCTTTTCATAGAATCATAGAATAGGATAATAGAATAGTTTAGGTTGGAAGGGACCTTCAAAGGTCATCTACTCCAACCCCCTTCAATAAGCAGAGACATCTTCAACTAGATCAGGTTGCTCAAAGCCCCGTCCAGCCTGGCTTTGAATGTCTCCAGGGATGGGGCATCTATCACCTCTTTGGGCAATCTGGGCCAGTGTTTCACCACCCTCATGACATAAAATTTCTTCCCCACATCTAACCTGAATCTTCCATCACCCCTTGTCCTGTCGTAACAGGCCATGCTAAAAAGTCTGTCCCCATCCTTATAGGTTCATTTTAAATACTGAAACGCCAAAATAAGATTTCCATGGAGCCTTCTCTTCTCCAGGCTAAACAACCTCAACTCTCTCAGCCTGTCCTCATAGAGAGCTGTTCCAGCCCTCTGATCATTTTGGTGGCTTCCTCTGGCCCCTCTCCAACAGGTCCATGTCTTTCCTGTGCTGAGGGCTCCAGAGCTGGACACAGGCCTCCAGGTGGGGTCTCACCAGAGCAGAGCAGTGGGGCAGAATCACCTCCCTCGACCTGCTGGCTGCTGTTCCCACCAGTCTTCTTCGGTTGGAAACAGCCTGACAATCAACAGAGCCATGGCATCTCTAGAGAATTTTTGTCTGTGTATCAGTACTGAGTAATGTCAATACTGTTCACATGCCAACAATCCATGGCACAGATGTAGAAGATAACACAAGGACAGATTCTGAATGTCAAGCCCAGGCCCTTCCAGGGCTGGGAGCTGGGAGCACACCAGCCTGAGAGATGCACTGGTGACAATCCATGCCCTAATGAATTCTGAACTTGTTGTCATCCCTGAACTTCCACCTTACAGGTTACTTCCTAAAAGTGATTAACTGTACTTTTCCTCTTTGAAAGGCAGCATTTCTCAGCTCCTGCTGGTTTTTACCTTCATACTTCATCTCTGGTTCACAAAAAATAATACAGACTTGCACATTCACCTGCTGAGAAGGTGCAATTCTCTGAACCCAAGCTACCCACAAATTGCCAAGATACCAAAAGTAGTTGCCTAGCTACAGCAGGACACTTTAGGGTGAGCTGTGAAATTAGCTCACAAAGCTTATTAAATAAGCTTACACTGAGTGTTTTGTTACTTTGGCCAGAGCACGGGACATGCTTCTAGCTGCCCCAGCTATCTATCCTCTTGTCAGTACCTGCACTGGCCAGCTGAGAGCAGCTGATGGTACCAACAGTTCGGGAACAAACAGAACAAAACAAAGCAAAAAACAAGAACAACAACAAAAAGACAAGGTTAGTAAACCAGATCTCTGTGGAAACAATTGCATTAAACATAAAAAAAGGTTATATGCAGTTTCCTTTGTCCTTTCTCTCCCCAGAGGCTGCTGGCCTATGATTGTTCTTGTGCCTACCCTGTAGCTAATTTTATTGTTTATTCCCAGCTCACCCCCCAGTTTGCTCGAGGCCCCATGTCTTCGCAAGTGACTCCCCACTCCCTTTCCAAGTTCAGAACCTTTCTGGCTTAAGTCTGTGGTGACATGTAACACAACAAGACAGCTTTGGGCACAGGGCGTGCAGCCGTTCCTGGAGAGTACAGTCTGCGGTTCGGCGGTACCGTTTCTGGAAGATTATGTGATTAAGCCTAACTAAAAGTGACTAACGGGGATGGATCTTTTCCTGTCAAATGCGCACGGTTTTCCAGAGAGCGGCTCCAAGGTTGTGAGTGAAGGTGAACAGCCCTGCTTCTAAAGATGCCTTAATTTTAAGAAATTCAAAGAGCAGGCATGACACTTTGTTCTGTGACTTTCTTAAGCCCGTATCCTACTTCACATCCTTTCATGAGCTATCATCTTTCATATTTAAAACAGACATAGCGGAAGTTAAAAAAAGAGACAAGGAGATGAGAAGTACAAGTCTCTACAGATGTAAGGTATAAATTAGCAAAGCATCATTTTATCACCCAATCCTGCCAAGTCCTCAACACACCCTGTAGGGTACAGACTCCTCTGCTCAACTTACGAGCAGTAGGGAGTGAGAGCACTCCAGTCTTCTTCTGGGTGCTCGAAACTCCCTGGTGTTGGCTGTTTATTCAGCAATTGCACACATACATATGTAGAAAAAGCCTTAAGAATCTTCATAAATTGATGAACAAGTCTGTGTTTTGCAATAAACAACATTTATTTAGGCATTCAAACTGATTCATGGAAACCCACATTCAGATTATCTGATGAACATGTTATGAAAATACAGATAAAATAAGGAGATCCAAAAAAGTATGTTTTATTTAGAGGTTTTGTATAAATATAGAAAAGGGAGGACAGGATAAATATACTAATGAAGTAGTTACACAACTGTTTTCATTAATAACTTATCAAACCAGCTTTATTTCTTGAAAACATCCAAAGTAAGCTAAAAGCTATGCAGGCAGCTGGTTGAATTTCTCCTTGAGGGTTTGAATGGGGCTGCAGGCTGGTGCTGAATTTCACTCTTGTGAATAAGTTCGCACATTATCTCTTGGAAAGCTATGTTTTCCAGGGTGGAATAAAGCCTATTTAGTAAATTATTATTTTTGTTTTTAAAACTAAATGACTGTGTATTAAAAAAGAGAGCTATTGAAATTCAAATTTTTCCTCATTACCTGAGGCATAACCAAATTATTAGCTGTTCAACAAGGGTGATAATGTGGAACAGGAGTATGATAACGTTTGCCATCATCCCAGCTGGTTCCCCAAAAAATAAGCCTCCTCACAAGCTCCTCATCAGTGAACCTACACAATTTTAGAGAAACCTACAACGCATCATAAGGTATCGTTTAGAAGTAATCTAATAGGGCAAATGGGTTGTTAGACCTCCTTTATTTGGACACAACATTATTTGAAGCAGAAACTAAATCCTGACTTGATTAAAGAATGTAGGAATTTGTCATTGATTTCAGTGTGGTCAGGATTTCACTACTGGAGTATATAACACTATGTTTTCAGATTTTAAAAGACCGAATCATTTCGTTTTACCAATGTCTACAAGTACTAATGTAGAAAGAAAAAAGCTGAGAACTTTTCAAAATAGTTTATAGTTATAACTATGTATACATAGTTTATAGTTACAATAGTTATAACAAGATTCAGCAGCTGAAAAGGCCACTGGGCATATTAAGAGTAGAAATGAAGCATACATGTTTGTTGGTGTTCCAGCAAAACCTTTTATTAAAGATATTTTAAAATCAAGACCTAAAAGCTTTGCTTCACTTTGAGCAGGAATTAGTTCAAGGAAGTCAATAGCTTGTGCAGTATAACCAGTCAGAGTAGAGGGTTTTATGAGTTATGGCTCTATTTGTCTATCTATAATTGATCCGTCAATTAATCAAACTGGATTGAACATAAGGGCAGCTTCCTAGTTAATGCTAATTCATTCATAAAGTGAACGCATTATCGATTACTATTTTTAAATATACTTAGTTGTAAAAATACCTGTAATTAAGAGTCCAGACCTTTGAGCTAGACATCCACGATCTACACCAAACAGGGATACAAAGAGTAAATGGTGCAAGATGCGGTACTTGGTTAGTCAGTTAGATATCGTTTTTATTATTCTAACAGGACACACTAATTCCATCCCTGCTGTCCATAGATCTGCAGTAGGTCACAATTAACATTTAGCTCAGTGGTAGAGGGTGATACCACATTATTCAACGACTGAACCTATTTTCATTGTTCACTCTTTCCTTGTAAAACAGTGATGTTTTAGCTAGTTCTAATAATGCCAGTCCAGAAAGATGCATTATTTTTGCAGTGGTACAAATAGTTTAATCATGTTATGATGGACAAGAATGTCAATGATGTTAAAGATACACAACAAGATATAAAATATGTTATACAAAATAGTTTATTGTTAGGGCCCTGAGGGCATGAATAGACCTTAATTTCCCTGCCCAGCCTCCCTGGGAGCCCCCCCAGCCCCTGATCTTGTCTCCTGCTGCCCCAGACAGTACCCCTGGATCTGGTTGACCCCTGGCCGTGTCTGGGGCTGTGGATGGACTCATTTCCAGTACATGCCTTTGCCTGTCCAGCTCAGCCCCTGTGGGGCCGTGCCATGGTGGGTGAAGGATCCAGCTTCAAATCACGGGGAGGGTGGATTTGGAGGGCTACACCATTCCCCTGAAACTAGAGTACTTCCAGATTCTGATTCTTGGGATGGCCCCACATATACTTGAGCTTCGGCAGCTGAGGAGGTGCTTCACAGCAGAGGAGGACCAGCAGCTCCCAGTTTGATGAACATCCATGATGCTGGGGAAAATGCCTTGCACCTCGGCATTGCTTTTCACTCCCATCATGGCTGTCACCTCGTGTCTTTTTCAACTTACTTCTTTTCTTTCAACTTTACTGATTTACTTGTGGAAATTTTGAGCATCAAATGTTAACCATTGTGTTTAGTCAAAAAGGAGATTACCAATGATGTACTGTACCCATAGCACAAACTAAACACACTGACACTAACAGCAGAGATCACAACCTTTCGGATGTTTACATCAGTCTACCCTGCTTGTGAACTACAAGTGGCATTAAAAAGACTTTAATTCACTTCAATCCTTTCCTCGTATATTTGAAAGGAATATTCTCTTAGTGTTGTATCAGGATGTTGTACAACTGATAATTATATGCAAAATACTTGGGCACAAAGCTGTAGCACTTTCCTTAATACAGCCAGCTTTACTGGTTTCTCTTGGGTTGCATTTGGATTTCAGTAATAGACTTCCTCTTAATAATTCTAAGATAGGAATTTGTACTTTGCATAAATTCAGTGTTTTCTTGCTGTTGAAGGTTTTGTTGTGTTTACAACATGGCTGTCACTGTCATATTCAGATTTCACGTTCTTTGTTCTTTGCTGATTGATTTTTTTTACAAAGAGAAGCCCATCCCTTATGACAATTTTTCATTGATTCCATGGGATTTTCTTTTGCTCAGACTACAGGATATTATACTAAAATACTGTGAGAGGGTACTCAGCTTTCCATCTTCTGAGCCATAACCTAAATTTGGCACACACAAGCCACGCAGACAGCGCTGGGCTGGCCAAGGCCCTGGCCTGGCTCTCCAGCTGGCCCAGGCGCAGCAGGGTGGGCTGGCCACCTCCAGAGGCCGCTTCTCCTCATGTTTGGTGATCTCCTGCCCAACCCACCATCTTCAGTGGCCTTGCTTTCTCATACCACTAGAGAAATGGGTCACGCAGGGATCCCTCTGCCACCACAGCCCTATGGTGGGTGGTACAAGCCAGGATGGGCAACGGGACAACCTGAACAGCACTGGACTCGCATAGAATCATTTTGGTTGGAAAGGCCCTTAAGATCACGGAGTCCAACCACAACCTCAATCTAGCACTAAACCATGTCCCTAAGAGCCTCACCTATATGCCTTTTAAACACCTCCAGGGATGGTGACTCCATCACTTCCCTGGGCAGCCTGTTCCAACACCTGATAACCCCTTCCACAAAGAAATGTTTCCTCCTATCCAATCTGAACTTTCCCTGGTGCAATTTGAGGCCATTTTCTCTTGTCCTATCACTTGCTACTTAGGAGAAGTGACCAACACCTGCCATGCTGCAACCTCCTTTCAGGTAGCTGCAGACAGCGATAAGGTCTCCCCTCAGCTTCCTTTTCTCCAGGCTGAACAGCCCCAGTTCCCTCAGCCGCTCCTCATCAGACTTGTGCTCCAGACCCCTCACCAGCCCCATTGCTCTTATCTGAACGCTCTCCACCTCAATGTCTTTCCTGTATTGAAGAACCCAAAACTGAACACAACAATTGAGGTGGGGCCTCACCAAGCTGAATACAACAGGACAACAACTTGCCCCAGTGCTGCTGGCCACTCTTTTCTTGCATGAGCTGAGCCCTGCCCCAGTCAACCAAGCAGCCCATGACACCTGAAGCCCCTGTGACCTGAGGAGCAACACTGCGCATGAATGAGGTGCTTTTCCACAGGAGGCCTCGCCGTCACTCCAGACCCGGGGCTGTCAGGTGAGTGTGGTGAGGCCCTTCCCCGGGCAACTCTCTGCTCGAGGCCGGGTCTCGGGGGGGCTCTCCCTGTGTGGGCATACGGAGGCACGCGTGGGCAGACCCCTCCCCTATGCCAGCCCACGGCGGGTGGGCTGACAAGGCCGTGGGCCGGGCGGCTCTCCGAGCACACCTGCTGAGTACGGTTCCGGCGCCCAGCGGGCTGAAGGCGCCTTCCCGGGTGCGCAGCCGCCGGCCAATCCGCCGCCGCCCGCAGGAGGCGCTCCCCGCGCCGCTGGGCGGGCAGGGGCAGGCGGCAGCGGCTCTTCGGCGCCCCGCAGCGCGCTAGGACCCGGCCGCCCGCCCGCTACCGGTGTACGGGGAGCGGGAGGGGACCCCGGCAGAGGCCTGTTCCGGTGCCCCTGCCCCGCGGAGGGATGCGCTCGGACGCGGCGCCGCAGCCGAGCGGCCTGGAGAGGTTCGACAGCCCCGGCAAGGGCCGGGGGCTGCGGGCGCGGCGGCGCTACGCCGTGGGGGAGCTGCTCTTCAGCTGCCCGGCCTACACCGCCGTGCTGACCGTCAGCGAGCGCGGCAGCCACTGCGACGGCTGCTTCGCCAGGTAGGGCCGGGGAGGCCCGGGGCGGACCAGGGGGGCGGCGGTGGCGGCTCGGCGAACAGCGGCGGGGCCGGCCCTGGGGCGGCTTCTGGCGGCTCTGCGGGCGGCGGCTCGGCCCACCCGCGTCCGCAGCGTGGCCGTGTCAGTGGGCGGCCTGCCGGGGCTCGTCACGGCCGCGGTGCCTGCTGAGAGGAGGCCGGGCCGGCTCCGGGGGCCTTTCTCTGCGAAGCTTTCCCCCTTGGTTTGTGGTTCTCTGACGGTAGCACCGTGGTGGAAGTTTTTGCTCAAAACTGGTTTTTCCTTGCTTAACAGTTCAGGAAGAATAAAGGAAGATAGGAAGTTTTGTTCTTCATGTGCTCTTAGAGTTACGTAGGCAAGTGCATAACCATGGCAAGTTTCATGGAATTCATCTAGTTTTGTAGTGGTGTAATACAGACTGATTTTAGTTAAATTTTGACCAGAGAGAAAGGGATTGCGATTGCCAAAATTGACATTTTGCCTCTCTGTGGTGCAGATGGAATGGAATATATGTATATACACACACCTTTAATGAAATAGCTGTATATTTCTGCATCTCTGCCCAAATCATGAAGTCCTCTGGCAAGTTACTTTTACTAAGGCAAAGCATGGGCTGTATGAGAGGTTTGTTCTCATGGGCACCATGTCCTGGCAACATGTTTGCTGCTGCTGCCCCTTCCCTGGCTCTCAGAGGATGCTGTGGCCTCAGGTTTATGCTTATTTAGGTGGTTTGAACCTGCTCTGGCTATTCCAGCAGTTGCTTGTAAACCTCTCACTGTCAGCTGCTGAAGAAAACAAAACAAAACAAAGTGGTTTAGGGTTATTGATAGAAAATCAGCCTGTGGACATGACCAGTGGCATGGCACACATTTTTGGAGGATATAGTGCTTTTCTGGCTTCTGGCAGCTTATTGAAGAATCACAGTGCTTACCTGGTTATAATTCAGTGCAAATGTTAAATGAAAACAATTGCTGTACTTTTGCTCTTTTTATCAATAAGTATTGCCTGCATATGTAGACTGAGAGGCAGACTGAAGAGTATAATTATTGCACTCTGGATGGTCTTTTCATCTCTTATCCTGTCATCTTAGCTCACTTATGCTTTTCATTTTCTTCTCTCTTGTCTTGACCTTGTCCTTTTCTGTCTTCGTAACATTATCTACTTATTCTCTTTATTCACCTTCTCTCTTTGCTTATGAGTACCTAGTATAGTTCCTAGTGAAGTCGGTAAAGCGAGTCCCATTAATTTGAAGAAGTATTATAGAACTGAGGTGATTTTCCTCTCCTTCACATGTGTGGCTTTTCCTAGGCCCTAAGTTTGGTGGTTTTTTTAGTTAGTTAGTTTGGGATTTATTTATTTTTTTTTTCCCCTCCAGTAAGTAACCACAGATTCCCTTGTGTCAGAGAAAATGCCTAGAAGTTTTTATCACAGCCAGGAGATTTCCTGCTGTAAAAGAACCAAGGAATACTTTCCATGCTCCAATGTTATGAAGCGATATTGTAATGATAATAGTTATCTAAGATTGCTTAGGTTTCATGGGGTAACTTTTAAAGATCAACTCCAAGACCAGCATGTTTAAATGCTGTTTTTCTGTGCCAGCTTCTCCCATGGAGCTCTGGAGGAGCACAGTGATCAAGAAATAGACTGGATGCAGTACCATAGCAGTTACAGTGGAGTAATCTGGAACCGATTTCACACTGGAATCATGAGGTTCCACCAAGAGGAAAGCTGTCTCGGTGGTGTAACTTCCTATGCCGGTGCTCAGAAATGGGTTTTGTGTCTGGGTCCCATTGCATTGGCACTGGACTAGCACACGTGAGATTCTGGACTGTGCTTGTTGAACTTGCAAAGAGCATTAGGAGGACGATTGTGGGCTCAGCACAGGTCTTGGGAAGAGGAGCTCTGCTAATTGATCGTAAAGCTGTTGTCGTAAAATGGGCAGAATAAGACTAGAATGTTGTATTTGCATACTTTAAATACACAGCTGTGCTTGAGGTGTGTGCTGTCAGCAAGCAGAGTCATGATGCTAGCTTGACTCACCCACATTGCACCTTCTGCTTTGCAAGAACAGTCAGAGGACATCAAGATTTGATGTGTTTTATGGACTCCGAATGCCAGTGATCTCTGAAATGTTGTACACTACCACATTGTATGAGGACACTCACCGTTGTTTTACTCCAGTTAACTTAACTCAGTTTAAGACAATTTTTCTTTTGCTATTTAAACTGGCAAGGATGTGTAGACTTTTTAAAGTATTCAGTTCTGCTGAGAGATGCTTGTTGCTGTCACACCAAAATGTTGTGTGTTGGGTAACACATGCTCTATTTTTGTTGGAATCTGCTACAACACATGCACCTTGACGCAGAAAAGGACCTTCCTTTTGGCAGTTCCCTGCATTGGGATATATAAAAATATATATACAAATATAAACAAAGGAGGGTGCAAGCCTTAGCTGACCTTAGAATACACAGATATCTGAGCAGATGTTAGACAGCAGGACAGTAAGAGGCTGTGTGGTGACAGGACATCAAATAGTGTGTTTAATAATGGAAGGTCATTACTCACAGAACAGTGGTCATTTTTCTTGTGACCAGAGAAGCAATGGAACTGGCAGAGCAGAAGCAAAGAGTCAATATTGGTGAGCAATACAGAGCGGTTGGGAAGTTTGGAGAACAAGGAGAAGTTAAAAAATCACACAGTCTGTCAGACAGCATAGGATAACAGATTTCCAAACCCAGCAATTTGTCAGGACAGCAGAGTGCTTTTGCATAATATAAGAGCTGTTAGGGAAAACTTGCTTTTGAAACTCCAAACAAATAAAAATAGTGTATGCTGTTGGAAGGTGGAGTTCAGCTGTAGTTGCAGTGTTCTGAAGAAAAACAGTTTTCATTGTGAAATGCAAAATATTGTGCAAAACTCCTCTCAGATGACTGTGGTATTAGCTTCTAGTAGGAGATGCATCTTTCTTAGTGATACAGGGTACATTCGTATTTCATTCAGCTTTGTAGAATATAATAACTTCTGTTTTCTTTTTAAGGAAAGAAGGATTGTCCAAGTGTGGAAGATGTAAGCAGGCCTTTTACTGCAATGTGGAATGTCAGGTACGGTAATGCAATTTGGAAGGATGCAGAGGGAAAAAGGGGTGGGGGTTACTGAACTCTGGTTTTTGTTTGTGTGGCATTTATAGTCTCTAATTGTAGCTATGGTTAATAGTAAACCACTCAGTTTCAGCATCCCACAGATGCTGACCATGAAGTTGTGCATTGGACAATTACAGGATTTGGACATGGTCTGTGTGAGTCTTTCAAGACCAGTAGCTCCAGGGCTTGGTACCACTGAGACTTTGATTAGAGCCGCCTGTCAGCCCACTAATTATGTCTATATTACTTCTTTCTTTAAGCACAAACCAGATAATTCAACATTAGCTCACCAAACTGGTAAGAGAGTGTGTCTAATGGAAAAATCAAATCACTGAATAGCTGTCTTAAGGGGATTTTGTTGGGTTTTTTCAAATATTTGCAAGTATGTTGAGTGGCCACAGCTGACAGCAGTTGTAACCATTTGAAACCTACCATTCTTTCTCACTAACTCACTCCCTCTGGAAACTTCTGTTCTTTTGTATACTTTATTTTTAGAAGCACCTGAAAAGAGAATATAAGCATGCACTGAAGTAGAGCAATATGAAGACATCCAAAACACTTACATACAGTTTTAATTTCATTTTTACTTTAAACCAAAATAAGCATCTTTCAAATTTTTTTTTTTGCCAGATCTATTATCTATCCTTTGTGGACTGTCAACTTGATACGGAACAATTATCCAGTTTGCATGTGAAAAACTCAATTGGATTCCTAGCTAAATAATGTAAGCTATGTAATATCTGTAGTGCTGAGCACAGAGTATGGAGCTGTGCTCATGCAGGATTTGAGTCACCAAAGGTCTGGCATGCAACTATGCGTTAGCTATAAATAATCCAAACCTTCTCATACATGGTAGCACGTTGCTGAGTGCGTGGGTTGCATGCAAAGTATTCTCCAATGTCGTTATCTGGACTGAGATATTGTGGTTCGTGCTGTTTGGTTCCCGAGCGCCTTGGAGATGGCTACTGCTTTTATTTCAAGGATGTATTGTATTCTCCCATTGTGCAAGTTGCAAAACGAGCCTGGCCCTCCCCTAGTTTTCCTTCTATTGCCTCCCCACGTTCCTACTTTCCCACAGTGTCGTAGTAAATTGTGGGTGAATCAAATGACCTTTTGATTTTGAAGCACCAGGAGAACTCAAAGTGCTTAAAAGAACAAAATTTGTGGTAGTTTACAGAATATTGAAAGACTGATGCCCATCAGTTGCTGGGAAGAAAGGGAATGCTTACCATATGAGCATCCCTAAGGCCCTGGAGAGAAATCTGGATGAGTTTTAAAGACAGTGTAGACAAAACCCATGATTCATTCATGAGGAATGCTTACTTGTGAGAAATGCTTCCATCTGACATTTATTTCTTAGGAAGCCCTTAACTGAGGGAAAGAAATAGACATAGCAATTTGTTTGCTATTTAATGCTCTTTATCTGTGATTGTGAGTTATTTCTCTTACCATATGAAATTCACAGTGGTTTGTGAAGCAGGTAGCTGTCACTGCAAGATACATGAAAGTAGGAGAGTCCAGTGATTTGTGTCAGGAAAAGTAGCAAGCAGATTTTGTGGTTGAAGTAGTAGAACATACTTCTGCTGATCCACGCTTTCTTGGTGTTACCTCCAAGTCACTTCTTCAGTCCCTGCCTCTGTGTCCTTACTTCCCAGCCTTGATGAATTTTATACTTTTATATGTAAGAACAAGGATTTTTTTCTCTGTTTCCCCTGGATAAAGTCCTGTATATGTATTGCTTGCTTGCTTTTTTTTTTTTTGTAAACAGTCAGAATACCATTCTTTCGAATGGGGCAACTTCCAAGAATAAAAAACTGATCTGTTCAAACTGAGTATCCTTAAAACTGCAGGAGATAATGCTCAGCAAAAGCCTGTCTGATTAATTAATCAATTAAAATATTTTCTACCTGTTGGTGTATAGTATGATGCTTTAGATGAAAAGGCATATGATGTTACAATGTCTGGACAATAGTATGACAAGCACAGGTACTAGCACTTCACTCTTACTGGTGATATGTGTATGGCTTTTGACTTCCTAGTTGATATAACATTATCTTCCATGTTTTGGGGCCTTCTGAGTCAGTCTGATGAAATTTATGAATGTTGCTGAGATTGAATTCTTTGACATTCTTTCAAAGTTACCTTCAAGCATAATATTCTCTAGAAACCAGTCTCCACTGACTCTACGTGCTGCACAGACAATCTGCGCTGCATCTTCATCCCTCTCTTGTTCAAAGACACTTTTCAGCAGTTCAGCAATTCTTTGTCAAAACCAAAAAGGATATCTGTGCCTCGATACTGAACTTGTAACACTGGGATGTACAGTAAATGTGCTCCTTTTGCCTCCATGGCTGTGACACTTCTTCATGCAATGCTGATAAGAGCGTAGGGCTGTGCTTGAGAATTGTTACGGCATTGTCCATTTGATTTTTATGTTTTTAAGTTAATTTTCTCTGTAAATCCACATTTTCTTTGCTCAGTTCAGCTAAAAGTTACATGTACACAACAAGGACACAGTATGATTTTTTTATGTTGGTTAATACCTTGCTACTGTAATAAAACTCAGTATAATTCAATCTAACAACTGTTTATCGCATGGACTATACTTTATGGGATAGAAAACCTTTTTTTTGAGCTTACTCTTAAAGATCTACTATACCACAGTTCATAGGAATTCTTTCTAGTGGTGAGGAGAGATGAATCAGAAAGAGACAAGAGAAAGGTGTAAAAGTGTGCAGCAGGAAAAAAAAATTGCCTTTTTCAGAATCGCAGATTCTATAACTGCAGACATCTTGTTCTCTTTAGTACATTTCTGGTGAATGAGATTTTTTTCTCTTTCATAATAACATGATTATTGAAAGTGAAGTTAGTGACACTATATGTATTTCTTGCTCTGCTGAGCCATATAGTATCCTTGTTTTGAAGTTCTAAAATACTTTCCAAGCATTTAATGAATGAAGCCTCAGAGCAACCTTTGTGGGGTTTTGGGGTTTGCAGATGGGGTGTAGATACACAGAATTACAGAATGTTTGGAATTGGAAGGGACTTCGGAAGATCATCTAGTTCAATCCTCCTGCTGGAGCAGGAACACCTAGATGGGCTTACACAGGAATATGTCCAGGTGGGTTTTGAATGTGTCCAGAGAAGGAGACTCCACAGCCTCCCCGAGCAGCCTGTTCCAGTGCTCTGGCACCCTCAGAGTAAAGAAGTTTCTTCTCATATTTAAGTGGAACCTCCTGTGTTCCTGTTTGTACCCACTGCCCCTTGTCCTATTATTGGTTGTCACCGAGATGAGCCTGGCTCCATCCTCATGACACTCACCCTGTACATATTTATCAACATTAATGAGGTCACCCCTCAGTCTCCTCCAAGCTAGAGAGCCCCAGCTCCCTCAGCCTTTCCTCATAAGGGAGATGCTCCACTCCCTTCATCATCTTTGTTGCCCTGCGCTGGACTCTCTCCAGCAGTTCCCTGTCCTTCTTGAACTGAGGGGCCCAGAACTGGACACAATATTCCAGATGGGGTCTCACTAGGGCAGGGTAGAGGGGAAGGAGAACCTCTCTGGACCTACTAACCACCTCCCTTCTAATACACCCCAGGATGCCATTGGCCTTCCTGGCCACAACGGCACAGTGCTGGCTCATGGTCATCCTGCTGTCCACCAGGATGCTCAGGTCCCTTTCCCCTACACTGCTCTCCAACAGGTCATTCCCCAACTTATACTAGAACCTGGGGTTGTTCCTACCCAAATGCGGGACTCTACACTTGCCCTTGTTATATTTCATTAAATTTTTCCCTGCCCAACTCTCCAACCTGTCCAGGTCTCTGGATGGCAGCACAGCCTTCTGGCGTGTCAGCTACTCCTCCCAGCTTGGTGTCATCAGCAAACTTGCTGACAGTGCACTCTATTCCCTCATTCAAAACATTGATGAATATATTGAATAATATAGGCCCCAGTACCGAACCTTGAGGCATTGCACTAGATACAGACCTCCAACTAGACTCCACCTCATTGACCACGACTCTCTGGCTTCTTCAGCCAGTTTGCAGTCCACCTCACTACCTGATCATCCAGATCACACTTCCTCAGTTTAGCTATAAGGATGCTGTGGGAGACTGTGTCAAATGCTTTATGGAAATCAAGATAGACCACATCCACTGCTTTACCATCATCTATCCACACAAAGACACCTTGACTTGCTGGAGATCATATAAGTGGTGAAAGAGTGCATCTCCTGCTGTTATGGCCAGGTGTTGGAGGCATTGGCTGAGTCCTGTGGTGCAGTATAATTCCTTTTCCTTGGTTGTCAGGAAAGGTGGTGTCACGCAGAAGTCTTGCAGTGATATAGTGGCTGTTTGCTTAGACCTCTCTCTATGCACACGCACTCTGTGCATGGCACAGTTTCCTTAGTGCTAACTTGTCCTTTTGGTCTATTTGCTTTTGAGATAGATAACCTGAAGTTTGACCTATATTAAGCTGGATGTTCAGTCTTGGATGCGGGGTGTGTGAGAGTGGAAGCTCTCTTCACTGCCAGTCTTCACTACCTGGAATGTTTTATGGGTTGGTTGGATACAGCTGAGGATGTCACCTGGGTTTGCTGCGTCTTGCCTTTCCAAGCCCCTAATCCAGTTCTTTTTTCAAAAGGGTTTGTGATTTCTAGCTGATTCGTGCTGTTCTGCTCTCCACTATTGCCTCCTCAAAGCACAGGCCTGTTATTATTGTAGTGGCTTTCAGACCCCATCTGCAGCTGTTCGGGTCTTGACTTCTTAAATTATAATAATTTTAGTCAAACAGCAGGAGACCTGTGTTCATTTTTTCTCCTCAGAAATTAGCTGCTGAAACACTCTGAAGAGAAATGTTTTAAGAGGGTTACATGGTTGCAATTGTGGAACTGGTGAACTTGAACCAGCTACTGGAGCTCCTCTTTCTGTTACTACACATAGCTATTATTTATCCCAGCGTGGAGATCAGCTAGCCAAAATGCAGAAAGAGATGTTTTTGTCATGACTTTCCATATTTGAAATATATTTCAAACAAAACATTTATGGGTTTTTATTAACATGTCATGTTAAAGAGTGTTGTAGTTGGTATTTGTGGAGTTAAGGGAAACATGTATTTTTAACCAGCAAGCGAGCCTCAAAAGTAGTTGTAGACCTGGAGTTAGCATCAAGGAGATGTGTTTTAAATGGGATCTTGTAGAAATTTCTCCTCTTTGATGAGCTGTAGAAAAAACATGAAATTCTTGCTGTAATGAGTCTGTACAAGAGGAATCTTGACACTGCAAGATCCTGCTTAGGCTTGCCTTGGGGAAGTGTCTGTCTCCTTACCCCAAAACTTTCTTTGAAAAGTGTCTCCTGTGAACCTTCGAACATTAGCCCACAGAAGCCAAATACCCTTTATGGCCCAGCATTTGGTAAATATTGGTAGAGAAGGATGACTGTGAAGATACGTGAAGCTCTTACCTTCACTGCTTGGTGAAGGACTGTATCTGAGAACTTCACCAGATAATACCAGACATCAGAAGCTACCTTACTGAAGTGTGATTAAAGAGTAGGATGCCATTTGCCCATCATTGGGCCTTCTGTTTTTGAACAAGTGGGCTTAACCCCTGTGCTGGCTTGCCTACCATTTCTATTTGGTATTTGTGGTTTAATTTCAATCAAGTGAAATACAACAGAAATGTTACATCCTATTGGAAAGTCCATGTGAGGAAGGAGGTGTGAGGACATTTGTTTGGACTTCAGGCTTATTTTTTTTGAGTGTTAGATTTTGTTGTTTGGCATTATTTATGCTGAGCTATATGACATTGTTCTGGGAATTAATCCAGTAGTCCTGGATGGTGGAATCCATTTGAAGAACTTGGTGAAGAAGATTGTTTCCATGCTTTGATGTGAAAAGCATAAGGTTTAAAGAACTTCCCTTCCAAAAATGTTGTCACTCCTAAACAAAGGGAAAAATGCTGCGGATGTAATGAAAATAGGAAGAAAATATCATTAATGTAGCATTAGGGATTCAACTAGAACAATGCTACCTGTTATAATTCAAAGTAGTTAGAGAAGTACGTGGAAAAGAATGCAAAATACAGTCCTGCTGTGATCGCAGGGGAAGCTGCTATCATGGTGTTTCCATCCCAGGTATTACTCAGTCATCAGTAATCTCTCTTCTTGTGGCGTTTCAGGCTTTTATCTCGTTTCGCACAATTCAGCTGCATCTTGTCCCTTGAACCTCCTTACTAGTTCATATAACTCAGTGTGATTCTGCCTGGGGAAAGATTTTAATTAACAGTGTGTAAAGAACGAAGGCAACAAATGGATTTTAAAAACACTGCTTTGAGACAGGCGCGTGATTTTGCATTTTGATTTTTTTGTTTTATCGGGTCGTCTCTCCTGTTTATTTAACTGGTGTGCATGGATGTGGGTCCTACAAAACTTCAGGTTCTGCGCCTTCACTTATTGCACATGCTGCAGTTGGTGGGTGTGCGAGAAGGGCTGGGAGATGAGGTCTCCTGCTGTCTCTTTTTAACCTTTAGCCTGTGGATTCCTAAGCAAAGGCTATTGGGAGTTTTCCTGAAAAAGGTCTTGGGGCACACATAGGAAACAGGCGTCTGGGGGGGATACATTTTGTGGTGTGACAGCTGTAGGAGAGCTGAGAGTGTAATTTCACATGACATGACTACAGTGTAATACACTATTTTGGTTCTCATGGTCTGTATTGCTGCATCCTCTTAGAATGTTTATACTGGAGCTTATTTCAAGCAGCCTGTATGTAGGTTTTTTTGGAAGTACCATGCTGAGATACCAAGGACAATGAAGTTGTCATTGTGAGGGGTTGAATACCCTTGCAGTGTTGCACTGCTTCAAATCCTGCAGGAGGCTGGGGTGGGTGTTCACCTTTCTTTTCCTAATAAAATGAACTCTAAAACTGTCCATGCTCAGGGCAATTAAAATGGCCACTTTCAATGGAAGAATTTTTGCTATACTAACTCTGAAATCAGTGATCCCAGCTTTTGTTTTGTGCTGCAAAACCAGTAAATAACTGGACCAGCCAAGGCAGGAGACACTGGGGTCCTGTATTCAGCTGTTTGATATGCCTTGAGTTGTTCTCTGGGGCCTCCAGCTATAGCTCACACAAGGGATGTAGACCTGTAGGATATCTACTGGTCCTGTGTAGGTGTGCTAGGTACCCATGGTGTCTTAAATGGCTGAAAATTATTACATTATAAAATTATTTTTGAAATTATAAAATTAATTATAAAATTAATTAAATTATTTCTAAATTTTTGTTTGAGTGGGCGGCTAACACAGGATCTGTGTTACTGGGTGAATCACAGTAAGGGGAATTAAGAACTTTCTGGAGGCTGCAAAAAGTTTTTCAAGTTTTCACTTTCAGTCAATTTTAAATTTGTGGGATTTGTCATGGTTTCTTACCTCCACTGCTCTTTTCCACCACGTTAAATCTGCTTTGAAAGCAAAACTTGATACTCCCCATACAGGCAGAACACTATAGGTTTGTTCTAACGCAGTGCTAGAAATGTGTGTCTGCGGCGAGATATAGAAATAAATAACTGTGCACTGCTTGAATATAGAAATATTTCCATGTTTGAACAAATAAATAAAATGAAATTTGATACAGTTTGAGGACAGTCCATGTGAGGCTCTGTGTGCCAGTGCAGATTGTTAATCTGTGATTCTGTGCTCATCTTTGAAGGATTCTGTTGCTTTGGAGGGAATCTGTAGAGTGCCAAAAGCCAGTGCCATCACTCCAATTGTTACTGTATGTTGAGCTAGGAATATGCTATACATTCTTAAATTGTGTTTGTCTTTATTAGTGTGTTTCCATTGCCTAGCTGTGCTCTTATTCTGCAACACTGCGGGAAAAAATCTGATAATTCTATTCAGTAGGTTTGGTTTTGACCTCACATATACTGATTCTTGTGATGATTGTGAATCCATTGGCTTCAGACACATTACTCCTGATTACGCCAGGGTTGTCTCGTAATGAGGGGCTCAGGTATTAAATGGAAGTGAACCCAATAAAGCCATCAAGCTCAGACCTACTCTGTCCTCACGTGCTTGATCTGAACAATAAGAACTGGTGATTTATAAGTCGTATTGTCTCTTTGCTTCTTTGTCATTTAATTATTTTTTCCGTTGAATAAATGAAGATGTTCTGACCTTAACTCTTCCCTTGTGAATTTGTTTGGAAAAAGCAGGATAGCTGTACCCCTTAAATGTGACTCAAGCTTTTGTTCAAATTTAGTGAGCGTCATCTTATTTTTTCAAAGGAAACACATTTCACTTGACCTCTAGGATGTGGCAGGACTTGCTGCATCCTCTTTTTCATCACTGTATCTTCATGGCTTTTTTTTTTAAAAATATTTCTCTACGTTTCTACAGAAGGAAGACTGGCCAATGCACAAGCTAGAGTGTTCCGCCATGTGTGCTTTTGGTCAGAACTGGAATCCCTCAGAGACCGTGAGGCTAACGGCGAGGATCCTTGCCAAACAGGTGAGCAGGAGGCTGGACCCGGGAGGTGTGTTCCTATTCTGGGTGCCAGGGAAGGCAGGAAGATGAGAATTGACCCACAGTAACTGTCCCTGCAAAGCAGATACGTGCTGGCATCCTGTGTACAGATGAGTGTAACACAGAGCATGAGCAGCTGAATAAACTGACCATCAGGCACTGCAGCAGGGTCAGGGCCACCATAGTCCAGCTGGAGACTGTTTGGGAAAGATGGTAGAAAGCTAGTGAGGCTTTCAGCTGTGTAGCTGTAACTTAACAGAGTCTGGAAAAGTTTACTGATAGTTTTGCAGTGTACATGGTGGTTCAGCCTCCATTCTGGTAGATTTGAGCTCTCGGTTACATGTGTAGCCCAGCGCCATGGCCACGTTGATGAAGAGAAAGAAGAATGAAACTTGGTGTGTATGGTTAAATCCTGAGGAATGCTTCTGGTGTTACCTGTCTGCAGGCACTGATGTCTTTATGACGCAGTTGCCTGTTGTACTGTTTTTCAGCTGTATCTGCGTAGCATTGTGTGGTATATAACTTCCAGTACGTTTGGGAGTCAAGAACACCTCTAAGGCATTCAGGTATAAATGTTTACAATTACTGGAGTTAACTGCTGAAAAACAGAGATTGAGGGAGAAATCTCAGGCCCTTAGTCTTTGGAGAAAAATTTTATTATTAATAAGGAAATAAGATTGCAATGTCAACCTCCATTTTAGTGTTCCCTAACTATATGGATACTGAGGATAACACAAGTGCTTACGGGGAGGGGATGGGATTCATGAGTTTCAAGGTTATTATGCTGTTTATCTTTGTAGAGCTCTAAACTCTCTCTGCAAAAATAAATCCTCTTTGAAACATATTTGTGTGATTGAGGTCTGCTTATGTGACAAGGGCAACCTGGATACTGTATGTAGTGAGGATTTTGGTGGCCTGCTAGGAAGGTAGCTGCATACTTGCTGTGTGTGTAGATGTGTATGTGTGAATGTATGTGTGTGTGACTAATAAAGTGTGATTTAGTGGTGATCTACAAACAAAATCGAATGTTTAATGATAAAAAAGTCATTGGAATAAATTTGTGCTTTTATTGCTTACAGGGGGGAAGGGGAGAACCCTACATGTCATATAAAAGCTAAATATGCAAACCATAGTCCCTGAACCTCAGCTGCTGGGCCACCTGCAAAGCCATATTTAATGGCCAAGATTACAAAGAAGTGGCCTTAGGCCAACAATGGAGCATTGCTTTTGAACTCTGTCAACAGTCAGTTTATTCACTTTCCTCAAAGTGAAGCCTGTCTCCTGCCTGCTTGCTATTGTTAGCAGCTTTCTGGGTGTCTAGAACAAAGCAAATGACATATTTAAAATACTGTTCAGTTTATGTATATAAATTTGATAGGAGTTAATCTTTGGCTGCCTAATTTGATGCAGAGAGGATATTTCTATGGCTTTACTAAGGGCAGTCAGTTTAACTCATTGCTGTTCATCAAGTTCTTTGAATTTCATACAGTGTGGGTTTGAATTGGTTTTACAGATAGGAGTACCCAGCTTATGAATGAGTAGGCAAAACACTAAAATATTTTCTTGTTGCCTTTTTTCCCCGTGTTGCTAGAAAACTCACCCTGAAAGAACACAGTCGGAGAAGCTGCTTGCTGTAAAAGAGTTTGAATCACGTAAGTAGAAAAGACTTGCAGGTAAACAGAGGCAGTTATCTATATCCATGATTTGGTTCTCCCTGGCCCTGCTCCATCAAAACCTTTCAGAGCATCCCACTCCTGTTGGAGGCAGTAAACAATGAGAATTGTGATTCCTCTTTTTTCGAAAGTGCGGTACTCTTATTTCTTTTTTTTTTTCTTCTTGGTCGCTTGTCGGGGCTGTTAAACAAGGGTGAAAACCTAGACAGAATTAATTATGTAGCATACATCCATCTCATGGATTTTCTGGTACTCTAGTGTCTTTTGAGAATTGTAATGTTGTAAAATTAAAATAGCTACTCTTTGTTACCAGGAGGCATAAAATCAGAGACAGCACTGATGCTTGATGGTGACAGTGACTAAGGGGCTAATTGCAGAACCCTCCGGACTATGCTTCAGTATCTGTCACTGCCAGTCAAATCTGACATGTTATATATGATTGTGTTGAAATTCCATGTCCTAAATGCTCCAAAATAATCTAAGGAAAGAGATGAAGCAGTGGCTTGCTTTTAACTGGAAGGCTGCTGTTTATGTCCGGTGAGGCAAGGATAGAAATTGAGCAACTAGGGAACCAGTAACCATCCTCACATAGTTTTCACTGGTCTGTTGTTTCTCTTTCTTGGTCCTGGGGGTAATGTACAAGGAGACAATAGATTTGTGTATTCACATTTCTCACTCTGATGGCTTCCAAAACCCTTTATAAAATGCTGAATAAATGCTGTCATTGCTAGGACTTGAGGTAGCAGGAGTAACCAAGCGCAGCAAGATTGCAGTCTTGTTTGCTTCCTGAACAAAAGCTCCTGTCACAGCTGTTGGGACAACTGGGGAAATAAAGGGGAAAAATGCCAACATTTGACTTTGCCTAAGGCAAGGGTAATTTTTACAGGTAGGTTAGTAGAACTGAGGTTGAAGTAGTAGTAATTGAAGTTGTAGTAATTTCTGTATGTTCTGCATTGCAGCTTGTCTTCAATCATTTATTAATTCGGGAGCTAAAAGGCTGAAATGTTTTTTTCCTGTTGTAGTGTCCCCCCTTGTCCTCTAGGAGCTCTTGTTCTGTTTCTGATTTTGTTAGTAAGAACCCCTGTTTCTTTTGCCTTGTTGACTACACTCATCTCTTAGCAGACCTTTGCCATGTTCAGCCATTGCCTTACGCATTGTAACGCCCTACACAGGAAAGGAAAAGGCACCTGGCTGTCAATAGGAAGCTCAACATTTCTTACTTGTTATTTGTCCTCATTCTCGTTGAATTGTGCCATTTTGTATTCCCCAGTATTTTTTGTGATTCTCCTGTCATTCACATCTGCTCTTACAAATAATTTCCCCTTTCTTTCATCGTTGTGCAGCCTTTTCTCTTCCTGCATGTTTTTCTCTCTGCTATTATTTTGAGTCAGAGAGGCGAAACTGCTGAGTATCTGGCTCTCTTAGAGCAGGAGTGAACTGGTGGCACTGCCACTGTGAGAGAGGGGATTAGGAAAAAAATTTCCAACACTCTGCTCTTGAGGAGAGAGAAGGAATGGGGGGTATTGTGGCCGATCATTTATGTTACTCTGCAGGGACCAGGAAGGAAAGGATTCAGTGGCCACAGCTTTGGTTAGAACCTGTCATGGGCCTGCAGTAGGTCAGGTGGATTGTACTCCTGAGCACCCTCATGTTCTCTGCCTCTTGCTGCAAAGGGAGCCCCTGGTGACCAGCCCCAGCGTTGTTGTCAGCCTTTGCTAGGTCCCTATCACACGTGGCCACAAATAGTGAGGACCTTTGTGCTGGGAAAAATCATGTCTTTTAAAAGCAGGGATAAGCAGCCTTCCTTAGCATGGATTCTGGGGTGGTTTGTACTGATAAAGACGAGTTCTTTGTGAGGAAGTTTCACTATGTAAAGCTTCTTTTAAGAAGAATGATGTTGAGTGTGACTTTGTACTGCCGTAGATGGGACCACATGGCTCATACGGTCATGTTAGACAGCTGAGGATAACTACCCACAACTGACAGGCTTCTAGAGGGCTGGGACTGGGGCTGGCTCCTCTGTTTGCTAGGTTTAACAAAAACACTTTAAAATACGTTCTTCTCCCAAGAAAGGGAAATTTGTGTCCAGTTACCTGCTCATGTAAAGATATTGGAAAATGCTTTTTAATCCTGCCATGATCTTGTAGTACACATGTGGCTTTGGCAGAAGCAGCATTACGTTTATGAAAGAACAGACACTTCTTGCAGTACTTCCAAGGAGCTATTCCTTGAGGGGTTCCTGTTTAAGTCTGAGCCTGTTCTAACCTAAGTCTAGCTGCAGTTCCCCAGGGGAGTGTTCCTCTTACTGAAATGGCATGTATTCTTTGTCCACAGACCTTGACAAACTAGACAATGAAAAGAGAGAGCTGATTCAGAACGACATTGCTGCTCTTCATCACTTTTACTCAAAGCACTTGGAGTACCCTGACAATGCTGCCCTTGTAGTTCTCTTTGCACAAGTAAGTTGGCTAGAACACAGCCTGCTTAGGTGGAGGGTGCTGTAGGAGTTTAGCCTTTGCTGTTAACATTTTTCCCCTTTCACAATGGAAATTGTATCTCTGTGCTTATCTTAGGGGAGAGCTGAGTGTGCTAGATGGAGAAGATCCACTTCCTTGAGCAGAAGGGGCTTGGACGTGCCCCATTTCAGTAGTGAGGGCAGAGGCTCTAGCCTGCAGACTTTCTGTGAGGTGCTACTCAAACACTGAAGGGGAAAAAGCTTGTATTAGACCCAGTCAAAGTTAGGCTTCTTGGGGCTGAGCCTAGTGCTGCTGTTGTTGGACTTAAAGGGAAGGCTGCTGGTCTGAGACCCTGCAGAGGCAAAATCCTTCATTCAGGCTTCAAGCTTGTGGAAGTCCCTGCTGGTCAGGTCATCGTTGTGTTTGACCTTCCCAGGGAGTAAACTTCAGAGAGGTAGAAAGAGCAGTTTGAAACTTTTATCTGATCTGTGGCTTTTAAATGCAGTCAGGTAGTTTGGTCATCTGGAGAGATGAAGGAAAAGCAGGACACCTTGTTAGATAACTTCTGAAATGTGTCACCTCTTTTTTTCTCATCTGCTTTTCATATGCATCTAAATTGAATGCATTGTAGTGGATGGTGTAACACACCAGTGGAATACTGCAGGATCCATTTTTGTATTTTTCCTCCTGTACTTCAAAATAAGCTAGTTTTAAATGTTTGAGTAAAAAAAGATTATTTTTTTTTGAGATGGGGGCAAATTTTGACTGCTATGATGAGAGCTGAGATGGCAATACCCTGGTTGGAAGAGCTGGACATCTATCAACAAGGAGGTGCTGTTACTATTTCCTTAGTAGAGTAGTACTGTTATTCTGTAGGGGAATTATTCTTTAGCAGGTTTAGCATCTGCTCCTCATGCACTGTGTTGTTTCTAATCATGTTTTCCCCTTCAATGAAAGATTTTTTTCTGTTCTGAAGACTTTACAATTTGTATTTGTCAGAAGGTTACTTTAAAAACATCAGTGCATCCAGTTTCTTCTTGTGTTTCTGAATATTTTTGTTGGAATGTGGGCAGAATTCACGAAGCGTACATTATTTTGGCTATAATGACTTTCACTTCATGTCCTGTCTTGAACCAGCTCCACCAGATCATGGTACTTTAGCTGACTTCTGTGATCTCCTGCCTCTCAGATCTGATATTCCATCCAGTCTTCTCTGTAGATGTCTAAGGTCACCGTTAGGTGTCACCTTAAGCTCATCCTGATCATCAGGCAACTATCTGCCACTGTGGACATTGCAATTTTTTGAACTAAAAATCTCCAAAGGTCATCTGGATGTTCCTCAGAAGTGTTTCACAAGACACAACCTTTTGAGGTTTTAGCCCCAGCATTTCTCTTTCTAGAAGAAGTCGGGGCACGTCACTACTTGATATGTACAAAAGTGTTTCCTAATAATTAGTTAACTTGACCTAAAACTAATAGTATGGACATGCTGCTGCTCCTTTGTTTTGCTTCAAAACTTTATCTGGTCTCTTGTTGTCTCCTTTGCTTCTTCATTCCGCATTCTTTCTCACTGTAACTCAGGGCAGTCGTTTGGGACTTAGAAACCTCTGACTCCTTACTCACTGCTTTTTGTGGCCTTTATCTGATGTTGTTTGTTACTCAATGCAGTTAAGGTGTAATTGGTCCTTTTGAGTGGAGCAAAGATTGTTGTCCAAACCATCCTTGCCTTTCACCGTTCTCTTGCCCAGCTGTTGGTATAATTCTACTGTCTTTTGCCCCTGTGGAACATAGCTCTCAAGACTGGTGCCCTTCCTCCTCAGTCTCACCTTGTCATACTCTTCAAACAGCTTCTCTCTTGTCTCAAGTTCCAGTGTCTCATCCTTTCCTTGAAGACCTTGCATAATTTTGTGCCTCCCTTTGCACATTCTCTTTTCCACCATTGGGAACAACCTCAAGCTCTAGTTTTTTTACTCATGTCTCTTCACTCCACGTTCCCTTTTTTAGTCATGCATTCACATGTTGAAACTGGTGGTATCTAATCCCTTCTAATTCTTCTTCTTGTGTCATTTCTGGTAAGATAAAATCAAGAAGTGTGTTGTCTCTGGCTTAGTGGAGGGGAGTTAATGATAACTCACTACATATTTTTAAATATTTCCCTGTGATTCAGAACCATCAAGCTGTTCTTCCTGTTGGCCTTTGTAGCCTTACGTTCTTACTTGCTGTTGATATGATCTTTCCTTTCTATTGTTTTTGTATTCAGCAATTACATTTTGGGTTTGGTTCAGGTATGTTCATACATTGGCTGGTGCAGCAGCATGCTCATCTTGAGAGACAGGGAGTCTCTGGATGCTACCTTGCTAAAAATAGCAGCATAAAGATCAAGCAAAGATACTGGTGAGTGAATCAGAGAAACAGGATGCTTTCCTTAATCGTGAACTCATCCCAAACAGTTAATACCTGAGGAGTGGCTTTGAGAAGTATTTGTGCATTTCTAAAATCCAGTCTGAGCTGTGTCCCAGCTTGCGAGCATATCATTGTTGGTAGCATTTGTCGTAAGCTCTTACCCTTCCAGAACAAATACTTACACTGCACTTCACTGATAGTTCCTGTGCCCATTGTAGCTTCAGCTGGACTTGGCCACATGATAGTAGTTGTTTTAAAGCTTTACTGGCTCTTCTGTGAACTTTTTGATGATTGTAGGGAGATGTTGGTGAATGTGGAGAGGATTCTTTTCATATTGGCATGTATGTGACTCACAGTGAAATTGGAATAGAGTACTCGATTGAGTTGCATTTTGGTCACTTAAGGTCACAAAATGCACATGAAACAAAGCTGAAACTCCTGTAAGATTCCCTTGAGTTTAGTGAGAGTAAAAGAAGGAGAAGGTTTTAAAACATGCTTCAATCTATTCCATAAAAAAAATTGTGAACAAGCTCTTTTGATCCTGTGTCTGTTTAAATTAGGAATACGCTTCCTCTCATACTTTGTACTTTTTCTGTCCCCTCCTATTCTATGTCTTTATTAGGTTCAAGTCTTTCTCACTGCCTTTGTTGTTCTTTATGTGTGTTCAGCTGTAGCTGATATGTGCAACCCTTGATGACAGACGTCATTGTGGCAGGTCTCTGTAACACAAGCTCCATCAAAGCTCCGTACTGCCCCAGCCTGGCTGAGTTTACTGCTGTTCATCCCCATGTTGCTCTTGGCATGTGTAGTTCTGCTTCGGCCCTTGACTTGTCATGGCCAAATGGTCAGCGTCAGGCTTCGTTTCATGTTTGCAATGGTCTCGCTTTGGCTGACACTTCCTAGCTCTCTTTTCAAGCCCTATTTCTCTTGGCTTCCAAGGAGCAGTCGCCTAGATCAGGGGTGTCATACTCATTTTCACTGGGGGGCTACATCAGCCTCGCAGTTGCCTTCAAAGGGCCAAAATATAATTTTAGGACTATATAAGTGTAGGACATTCCTAAAATTACATTTCGGCCCTTTGAAGGCAACCGCAAGGCTGAAGTGGCTCCCCAGTGAAAATGAGTTTGACACCCCTGATCTGGGTGTTGGGCTGTCAGTTCTTTGGTGTCCTGCAGGTTCCTTTGCATGGGGACTTTGTCCACGCTTCACTCTGTGAGATGTCATATAGCTCCCTGGGAGTGCTGGTGAGGTGGAAAGAAAATTGTAAGCAAATTACTGCAATTGCCTTGGAAGTTTGAGAATGTAACGAATGAGCGTGGAGTACTTAGCTGACCAGAAGCTGATCCAGTCTCTTTCCCCTTAGGTTAACTGTAATGGCTTCACAATTGAAGATGAAGAACTCTCTCATTTGGGATCAGCCATATTTCCTGAGTAGGTTGATTTTAATATTCTTTTAAAGGGAAATTAACTTATTTAAAAACAAACAAAGGTTCTTGCACGTGTATGGAAGTAGATCCCTACTGAAAGAAATTTAATTAAATACTTGTCTCGTTTAAAATAATTAGCTAATAATATGTGGCCAATGATATGCAGCAGGTTTTCTTAAAAATCTGGTAATTTTGGTAAAGTTGTACTTGTCATTTGTTTTGAAGCTTAGATTGTGAACTATATACAGGCTGGTAGGAGACAGTTACTTGGCTAGCAGGTTCTGGACAGGGATGTCATGTAATGATCAAAGCGAAATGAAGAGGATTGCAGGTGACTTGCTCTGTTCACAACTTTCTGTTCTGGCTGGGTACAAGCCTTCACCTGGTGTTCTCTGAACAACATCCTTTCTACCTTTGTTCCTTGGCAAACAGCAAATCCTTTTCATAACTTCTTTCAGCCTCCTCAGATGTTTTGAAAACTGCAATGCTTTATGTTGCTATGACAGTGGAAAAAAATATGTACAAGCTTCTTAGCTTGACAAATAAACTGCGGATGTTAAGTGTTAGCTGCAGTTTGTGGTCGTGGGAGCACAGATCTTGTTAAGGCTGAGGAACATTTCTTCCATTTAATTCTGTCCTTCCCACTTAATGTCGTAGTGAAGGATGATACTTTCTGCCCTTGTTCTTTGCAAAGCCCATACTGAAAGTATTATCACTGCCTGCTTACATTGTGTTCCTTGTGAGGGAGGCATAGATTATTAGTAGCTTATCGCTGTCAAAGTAATCTGAAACGTACAGATGCCCAGTTAAAGCAGGACCTGATTTTGCTAAGTGCTGCTTACAGGCAGCAGTAGGTAGTTCCTGCTTCACGGATTCTCCTTCCTCAGGCAGCTCTGTCTGAAGTTCGTAGTCCTGACTTACAGGTTAAAAATTAAGGCCTTGAAATGTCCAGGATCAGGGTCATGATGAGGAAAGGAGAGTATTAAACCAGGATATTCTGGAAACATGTCCAACACTATCCTTTGTTTGTAAATGCTCAGCATGCAAGAGCCAGATCTTTCCTACATAACAGTTGTACCCGTGAGCTAAAAAGAGCGAGGAGACAATTATTATTTTGCTAGATTGGAGGAGAAAGAATTAAAATTATACATTGTATCTCAAATAAGCAGCAGACTGCACTTTCTCCAAGCCTGATCATAATGGGAAGTACTTTTCTCTAGCAGTCCAAGTGTCTGTGTTAAGCTGTGTGCTTGTATAACAGACAGAAATCTCTTCCCTCCCACTTCAAACACGGAGGCTGGTTATGTTTGCACAGAAGCCAGCTAAAATTTTAACACCCATCTTAAGTTGCGATGCAGCAAATGACTTGTTTTCCTGTATTTGCTTGTTTCCTTTAGGTTAAATTTACTTCTCTTTCTTTCTCTTCTGGGGAAAACAGTCTGTCTATCATAGATACCTAAATAGGATGTTGATAGTTGAACTACCTGAACACCCCTGTCAGCTGTCCTGTCGTACAATAAGAATGGGAAAATAATAACTTGTCTATCCTGCAATAATAGGATTTAAAGACTCTAATGATTCATTAGCACAGCCATTCCCCGTATCATTAGAATAAATAACAGTACAACAGATTTTCCCAGAGCTACCTTCATGTTAAGCCTCAGGATAAGAACAGCTTACAGAGAGAGGCTGACTCAGTCTTTCAGACTTACTAGTTGTGTGAAGTGCTTAACTTTTTACCTGTTCCTTTTGGTGGTGGGGGTGGAAAAGATTTACTTTTTTACTTTTACAGTGTTGCGTTGATGAACCATAGCTGTTGCCCAAATGTCATCGTAACTTACAAGGGAACCTTGGCTGAAGTCAGAGCTGTTAAAGAGATTGAGCCTGGAGAAGAGGTAAATGCTCCGTGTTTGAATGTACTCTGTAGACACGCATCCTGAAAGTAGGATCTGTTCTGCTTTTCAGGATTCATTTCAATTAGATGATGATGTAATAATGGGGAGGAAGGATCTCTTGTTTCTCAGAGAAGGGTATGATGTTGCTTTGGAGAAGTGGTGCTGGCTCTGGAGGACTGAAGCAATTCTCAGAGGCAGGATTCTATTTTGAGCTAAAACAAGGGAAGGGCACCTGCAGCAGTCACTGCGCAGCTGCCAGACCCTCTCTCAGTTTACCCATCTGTAAAATGAGGCTGAGTTTGCTTATGTTTGGCTGGTGCTTTGAAATTCCAAGATCAAAGCAAATTATTACTGCTATAATAGTTCCCAGTATAATAGTAATGTATTGAAATCGAAGCCAGAATAAACAAGGTAAATGGGTACAGATAAGTCCTCTGACTTCTGTTTGGACAGAGCATCCACAAATCATGGGACTTGGTCATATCAATTCAGCAGCATTTGCTGGGAAGTCACAGAAGAATAAGTGTGTGTTCTTGGGTGGAGTGAAGCTGAACAGTGATGGATAAAATTCTGTGAAATTGAGTAAGGCTCTGGGTTTGCCTTGAAACTTTCTCAATCAAATAATCAACGTGGCAGGGGGTGTTCGGCAGCACAGCTGCTTTTTGCCTTAAAAAAAAAAAAAAAAAAAAAGAAAAAAAATGTTAAACAGAGTTGAGGAGGATGTTCACATATCTGCAGGGGATGAAGATAAGAACATTCTATCTGGGGATGGAGTTTGCGTAGAGTTTCAGTGGCTCATTTGTTAATGTTAATGTAGAAGGTGAAGTTAACGCTGATCAAAATAAGTTCAGATTTGACTTTGTTAACTCCTACCACTTTCTGAAATATGGGATATCAGTTCTGAAGAAGGGAAGAGAGGTTATTTTTGTGGATTATAGCTGTTCACCATTGTAAACAAAGTGAGTTTAGTTGCCGGAGCCAAGGGTGAATGACTCGGATGAGCAACTTCTTTTTATGCCATTTACTAATGATGATTTGTCTGTGATGTTGGCAGTCACTGCAGATACATTGTGGTAATGGACAAGGACTGATCCTGGCTTTGAAATTTTACTGTGGAATCCTGGACATTTTCGCTATTCTAGGGAGGGCTTACTTTGAGGGCTAGAGATGTGGAGTATTTGCCTTGCTTGGCATCCTCTTTTGATCGACTTGTGTCTCAGAAGCTGCATCGGTTCTCCAGGACCTCATGGCTTTTGCACGTTTGCTTTTCTGACACTGAAGACTTTTATAAATGCAAGCTTTGGTTTTGCTTGGGCTCTGTGCCGTCTTATGGCCTGTGTCTCCATCTTCAGGTTCAATGTAGCCACTGCATCGCAACATTTTCAAAATTTTTGCTGTGAATGTATTTTCTGCATTTTGTGTGCTTTTAAAATAGGGAGGGGAGGAGAGGAGTGTGAGGGCAAGTGTGAGATCATACACAATAAGAAGAACATGTACTGTATGAAATTACACGTACATTTTACTTGAAAGAAGAAAGAAACCTTAAGCATAAAGACTGAGCAAAACGTTTCAAATAAGTATAAATGGGGAAATGGAACTAAAGCTTTCCTTGGTCTGCACAATGATCAACTGCACTGTGCATATGACATGTTTCTTAGGGTATATCACATTTTAAAAGAGAGCATTAAAGCTAGTTGCAGGGGTTCTTTTCTGAAGAGCACTGAAGTAGAGAAAAACTTAAGAATAGTGTATGTGAAGGGCCTTTAAAATGTTCAAAAGCAGGGGTTTTTTGCTTTAAAATATAGCTGCTGAAGTAAATCTGATATTCATTCTCCTAGAACTGGAGCAGTGGGTCTCTTTTCTTTTCAGAGATCTAAAGGTCTTGTCCTAAGTTTCTGAAGCTACGAGTGACTGCTGTTGCCCCAATTCTTGCAGATTTTCAGAAAGAAAAGTTGGAGATTCCAGCCTCTAAAGAACCAGGCCACTGTAATTTATCCTAGGCTGGATATCTGAAATAATTTTTTTACTTCTGAAAAGTAGGCATCTCTTTGTAGTCTGACAGGAGCCTGAGATATATGCTGTGATTAGTTTCCTTATCCACACCTGAATCTTGCTGCCCTGGGTTTAAGCCAGGGTAATATTTGAGGGAAATTCCATAACGAAAAGTAAAGGAAACACTTCTCTGTCAGTTTGCGTTCACAAATGGCAACTCCTGATGCTGCTGAGAGGCCTGAAATGCGACGTGGCTGCAAGCGCCCGCAAGTTGCTTGAATATGTGGTCATCGTACTACATATACCAGAACTAGTAGTGATAAATACGCTGCTTTTCACTGACTGCTTTGTTTTTGCCGTATAGGTTTTTACCAGCTATATTGACCTGTTGTATCCCACAGAAGACAGAAATGACCGGTTAAGAGACTCATATTTCTTTAATTGTGATTGCAGGGAGTGCGTTACAAAAGAAAAGGTAATAAAATCAGTGTGAAATATGCTTCTGACTGTCAAGGCACCTACCCACGTCCTTGGATGTAATATTCTATCTGGTTTAATTACATTTTGGAAAGTAGCATAATATAGCAGGGGGTGGTTTTGTTTTTCTGTCTAGAATACTTTCTGATACTAATTTTTTCCACTGTCATCATGACACATCAGGAAATTTCCTGGTGGAGGCCTATTTAAAGTTGAGCTACAAAGCAAAGATGAAAACTTTGTTAAAAGTAGATAATTATATAGTGTCTATGCTACCTGGCCAAAAGAATTTAGCTCAGAATTGTTTGTTTGGGTTTTTTTTTTTTTTGGTAACTGCATGTTTTTTAGCAACTCCCAGCAAGTGAATCCTGCTTGGGGCATTTCTGGGGTCCTGTTCTGGGTTAGAGTATTGCTGCAGTTCCCGGTTGGGACATCTCAGTCAATTCTGGGTGATGTCTTATGACGACATTGCTGGGTGGTTTGGAGACCCATCAGAATCTGCAAAATTGGCTTCCTGCAGTGGCTTCATATCATCTTCTCACAGACAGAGTGGTCCTGAGTCACAGCCCCTTGTGATGTGCTGGCCAGATTTATGTCCATTAGACATCACCTGATGCCCTTCAAAGGTTGAAGGCAGACATCCAGGCAGGGTTCCCTAAAACAAAATGTTAATTATTTTGAAGAAAAGCACACACAGGGGGAAAAGGCACCCAAACCCAACAGATACCAAAATGACTGTGCCTGTGCAGCCATTTGGATCTTCTTCACCGGAGGTCCTAGGAGAACTGAGCTTTGTGTGGCTCATCCATCATTTCAGCCAAATTCAGCCAGGCTGGCAGAATCTAATTCGTAAGCTCCGGATTGTTTTTCTTCCCATTTTCACAAAGGTGTCAGTTTAAGATCTGCTTCCCAAACTGACCAGACAACCATCTCCTTCCTCTAAATGGTGTCACCTTTTGTAACTTTGTTTGCTGAATGATACCTAATCTTGTTTGGGGCTATTCTGCTGACACCATAGTTGTGTTTTTCCCCGCAGTTACCTTAATAATTTTGCTGCTGAGTTTAACGAAGCCAGGATTTCATCTGTGATTTCTAACAACAAACTACTTGGGGAATCACCTATCACTCAGCCTCCTTCAGCTCTGGAAAGAGTCCCCTATAGTCCTTTCAGCTGCCAGATGAAATAATAAAGGAAAAAGGAATCTAGCAACACTACAAGGCTTAAACAGCAAAAGATTGTCTCCAGATTGCAGCTGACTCTTCCTGAAGTAGTAAGTTAGATAGAAAGATAAGAGTAAGTGGAGCTGTCCAGCAGAAATAACAAAATATGGGGAAATGTGGTTTTGTCTGTAGATATGAAGGATCCTTTTCAGTATTTAATATCATCTTGTTTTCCACTGAGCTCTCACTTGGTGGTAGGCCTAAGGTTTTTGAGCTTTTCTAGCCTTCAAACTAGATTTGTTTTAATCCTTAATCTCTTAGAAGCAGTGAAATTTCCTATGTAAAACTGCTTTCATCACAAAATTGAAAAGCTCTTGGATCTCCCAAAAGAAAGGGACTTCATGGAAGTAGAGAATGGCAGATGAATTGGAAGGTGCAGAGGATTCTAGGATTCCCAGCCAAGGCTTTAGAGAAAAATTGCAGGTGCACATCCACCTTTGGTTTTACATTCTTTGAAGAGCTTAATTTCCCATCTGTGTCTTTTTATTAGAGTAATTCTGTGTAGCAGGTGCACCTTTATTTGTAAGGCTTGAAGCCTACATTTATAACATCCATTGTGTTTCCTTCAGGATAAAGAGAAGCTGGAAATCCGCAAACTGAGTGATCCTCCATCAGCAGAGACGGTGCGGGACATGATCAAATACGCCAGGAACGTGATCGAGGAATTCAGGCGAGCCAAACACTACAAATATATCCTTTGTCTCACTCCCCTGGCTTAATGTGTGACCTGAAAATCTTACCTGCTGGATTGCTTCAGAAGTATCTGCAGGAGGAATACTCTGACTGTTAGGAATTAAACTTACCTCTGTCCTCTTTGTGTCTGAAGAGCTGTCCCTGGAGACATGGGGCAGTTTAACATTACAGGTGGTGTGGGATTATGAGACCCTGTGTTAGTTCCTTGCTGTGCAGTTCTCTGTTTCTAGGAGTGCAGCATACGACTGCCTCCACAACAAGCCAGAGACTAGAGTGAGTGTAGGTCTGAGCTTGGGTTACTCTAGTGTAATACTGCCCACTTTTGAGGAACTGTGTGTGAGGCTGCAGCTACTGCTGGTGGTTACAATCCTACCTGTTGTACCAGTGGTGCGGCGCAGACAGAAATGCAGGATTGACAGGACTAAAAGCAGCCCAGGCTATTGGTACACCCTGCATGGGGAATTTCACTCTCTCTTCTGACACATCGCTGGTGCAGTGGTGATTCAGGAAAGCTGCTTTTTTTTTGTTGCTTTTTAAATCTAAAAGGTAGTTTTGTAGAATATCTGAGTAGGGGTGGGAATAATCTCATGAGCAGAATACCTCTGAGTGTAGAATACTTCTTGGAGTAGCTCTGGGGTTGTAGCATAGATGCTTTGGTGCCATTTGAGAGAAAAGAGGACTTTTCAGAACCATTCTGAACAAATTTCAGTTGCATTTCTTTGGCATTGCCAGATAGTTGTCTAATGAGAGGCCATCTATTTATTTGGTTCCTTGACTTCTTGATACCTCCTAGTGAATTACTGGAGATCTGTGAACTCAGCCTGGACAAGATGGGTGCAGTGTTTGAAGACAGTAATGTTTACATGTTACATATGATGTACCAGGCCATGGGTGTCTGCCTCTACGTGCAGGACTGGGAAGGTGCACTGCGTTATGGGCAAAAAATTATCAGACCATACAGGTAAATGCAGGACTATTTTTTTTTTTTTTTTTTTAAGTGCTCTAATTCAGTAATCTGAATAATTAAGACAAGTTTGGGCAGAGATCGCTTCTCTCAGTATGTATTGTGTAAACACTCTACCCATGACATCACTGCTTGAAAAGGAATGTTTGAATGCTGGGCCAGATTTTGTTGCTGTCAAAATGTAGTCTGCAATATTTATCAGGAGGTGACTCTGAAATCCTTGGAGTTCTCAAAACAAGTTTGTACCACCTTGGGTACTGTGCTTGTTCTGCTTAGCTAGATAAATACTGTTGGGGTTTTTTTTAATATACTAATACTTTACTAAAGCAGAGCTTCGAATTGCACCTGCAGTGAATATTTTGTAGAAGGCAATAGAGGCAAAACCTACTCTTGATGTCACTCTCCTGCCCCCTCCCTGTCCTTTCTCCCTGCAGCAGCACCGTGGCTGGGGGAGAGCAGAGCCTGGTCCCAGGCTGGGGCTGAGCTCAGCTCCTGCACTTGGGCTGTGGGTGTCCCCATATCACTGATCCCACTGCCTGGGAGCTGGAGGCCTGGGGGAGTGTGTGAGCCAAAGCCCCGTGTGGGGCAAGGCAGGACACAGCCTCTGTGGGAAAACATTAGTACTCTCTCCAATAAATTTTTCTGTGTTTTTACAGTAGTGATCTCGAGTGTTAGAGCCAGCCAGTTACACGCTCTATCTGATCCTGCCGTGAATCTCCCAAGCAGATTCTCGTGACTTTCTTGCCAGCTGGGGGGAGCGCAAGCAAAGCGCTCCCTTTGGAGCAGATGCCAATGTAAAGTCACAGATCGCTTGGCAGAGAGCAGCGATACAAAGAAGGAGCCAACATTTCCCCCCCGCCAGGGGCTCAGTACTATTTATCGTCCCTGGGACTTGCCCAGCTCCTCTGGCTCTGAGCCTGGCATTCCAGGTCAGCTCTGCTGAACCGGGCTCTGCTTGCTCAGTGTGTGAGTACAGAATGGTGTCTGCTGTACGTGCTGCCAAGGGCCCCTTGCTTTCCAGCAAAGACCAACTATTGTGGAACAGGCAGAGAGTTACTTCTGTGGGTGTAGGGTGGCTCCAAAAACTCCTGACAATGCAGGCTCTTTCTGTCGCTGGCGAGATTAAAACTAGTGGCAGAAAGTCATTGCCATCTGACAGCTGTTCAGAGGCATATGGTACTCTCAGTTCAATTCCCAATTGACAGGCGTCCCCATCCCAGACGCGATTGGCACTGACTCTTGGCAGCCATGGCGGAGGGAATGGGCAGGGGCAATGACAGGCAGCTTCTTGCCCCCTAAGAGGGAGCTGGGGGCTGGGAAAATGCTCTGAAACTGCCAGGTTTGATAAAACTGAATTTCTTTCTTTCTTGCAGTAAACATTATCCCTCGTACTCACTGAACGTTGCCTCCATGTGGCTGAAACTAGGGAGACTGTATATGGCGCTGGAGAACAGAACGGCTGGAGTTAAAGCCCTGAAGAGGGTATTTATTTCCTGGTTTCTTCATTAATAATACCAGTTCAGGCATGGGATCATTGAAACACTATGTGCTTCTCTGTCAGTAAGCCTGGCTTGGTGGGAAACACACCATGTGTGAAAATATTTGGTTACTGGATTTTTGGCTCGGTTTTGATTTTTCCAAATATGCAGTATAGGTCTGTTCTTGCATACAAGGGGGTCTTACCTTTTCACGATGGAGCTCTGCTGCAGCAGCTGGAGTGAGAATTACTTAAACATTTGCTATACGTTCTTCACTGAGCTAGAGCTGCATTAGTGTAAATGAAGCAGAACTTGAGCTTCTCCTCACTTGCTAGGTAAGGACAGAAGAAATGCTTGGCTTTTATAAAAGGCACATAGTGTTTCATTGATGTCTGTGATTTCTATATCCAAGTTAAACTAGGCATGCTTTTGGTGGTTATTTGTTCTGGAACCAATTGGTTTTTAAATAGCTGCAGGGAATTCAGTGCATCTGCTAATGCTGAAATTGGCAAATACAGCATTTGGTTTTACATTTTTCTTCACCACTTTTTATTAGTCTGTTCTTCATTATTTAGGTTTTTATTCTTATTAGTCTGTACCATGTTTCTTGACATTCTTCCCCTGTTGTTGTTGGACAGAAGTTTATTTTAGTTTCTTAAGCATCAGTGACTACTGTAGCATATAATGACTTGGTGTGGAATGTCACGATTTTTTTGTTTCTTCCTTTTTAGATGCTGGCAAGTTTTTAGCCAGCAATAACAGAGCCATCCAGCCATGGTAAAAGATACTACAAGAAAATATGCTCTAAAATTTAACTGTTGCCTAGTTTAAAATTAACATAGGTTTTCCTTCACTGTGGTGTTAAAGCTTGGAGTTAAACTGGGCTTTGTGCCAGCAGGAACATGGGACTGGGGGGGGGATGGGAACTGCAGGTAGATTTGTTGCCGCATTTAGCTTCCTAACACAAACATTTTCTAATGAGTCACTTTCAAAAGCTGCCTACAGGAACTGCCCGAAGTTGTGCCAGCCCCTGGTGTTTGGGATTTAGTGGCAAAACAAAGCCATTGTTCTGTGAGTTTGCAAGGAGCTGGTCCCAAAGGCCCTTCCTTCTGCTTTTGGGCAGGGGGGAGAATGGTGTCATTGCTCACTGCTGCTGCGGTGGAACCAAAGGCTCTTGTGGTGCTGACTTGACAAATACAAGAGCATAATTCCATGAATGTTTCCGAGGAGAAAATGACTAAATGCTCTGAGGGCCAGGATGCTGCAATTCCTTGCTTTAGCTTAGGGCTGTGGTCTTTATATGTTATCAGACTTATTCCGAACTCACTTCTTTCAGTCCTGTCTTCTGGTGTCTTTTAGTATGTGCGTTTGGGGCCACAGCTGTCCTTTTCTTGAGTGGAGATCTTGCCTCTGCACCCACTCTGTAATGCTGTGTGGACAGTGGCAGGAAAGGGCAAGTCGGTGGGTTTGGCTGCCTGAAACGTTCACTCAGACCAGAGCAGGGTGCAGGTGACACGGGAGGGCATCGGACACAGCAGCATCTGTTGCAATCTGACAAGGTCTTGCTTTTGCCTCAGTCATTGCTTCCTTCATAAAGCAGTGGGCGTCTCTGGAACCGGTGGAGGGTTTACAAAATCAGGTCTAAAAAGCCTTAATGCAGCTTCTGCTCTAGGCCTGCTTCTCGGGCTGACAGCTGAAGGATAAATTGGTAGGAACAAGCTCCGTCTGATACTGTTTAAGTCCTCTGCCAGACTATTACCCACCCCACTTGCAGTCTTCTGTCCTGGAGCTGGTTGCATTCAAAGTAGTTTTGTCAGAAATACCATTTTGAAAGGTGCTTTGGGATCCTTTAAGATGAAAGATGTATTCTCTGAATGTAAAACCTTTATTACTTAGTTTTGAAATTCATTTTATTTCCTACTGGGTTTATGACTACAAGGGGACAAAAAGTAGCTAGAGGTGTCAGACTGTTTCAAACCTCTAAAGAGAGTATTTATAGCCTGGTGTTATATATGAATCAATTGTGTGAATATTTTTTTCTTTTCATAGGCAATTGCTATCATGGAAGTAGCACACGGGAAGGATCATCCATACATTTCAGAGATCAAAAAGGAATTAGAGGATCACTGAGCCTTTGAATCTATGCAATCCTTCAAACCTTTATTTAAAAAGCCTTGTTATGGAAACCTTTAGGCATGCTTTGAAAAGCGGTAGAGTATGAACACAGTTCTGTCCTATAATTGGAATGACAAACACACTCAAGCCTTGCAAAATGTTCCTTGCTCCCACACATCTACAATTGTCCTTTTTTCCTTTTTTTTTTAAGGAAGCATCCATAGTTGTTTCAGGGTTATGCCTTTTGACAGCTGTGCAAACACTGCCTTTTTTTTTCCTTTATGGATTTTAATGTGTATCTTACTTGTGTAAAGTAAATAAAGTGGTCTTGACCCATCTTGGTTGCACTTGTACACCTACCTGAGTGCAATAGTTTTATGACACCTACTTTTGCCTGAGTTGTTTCAGTTAATCTGACAAATTAATTAGCAAAAGCTGTAGGGTGGTGGTTTTTTTTTTTTGGTTGGTTGGTTTAGTATCCAACTCCTCTTTTCACAAACCATTTTTGTTTGCAGTGGCTTAGCTGAGAGGAAGGGGAAATGCCCATTGTGCAGGAAAGCCACCAGCATTCCCTCAGCCCGGTAAGCTGCAGGCCCATCGCCGCTCCTGGCAGGTGGAGATTCATCGCCATAAAGACCTAGAGCTCAGCACGTTGTGCAGAGAGAACACTGGCACCTACCTCAGACCTCAAAGGCTTGCACAAGACATCAACTGTGCAGCCTCTGACTTTTTGATCCCCTTTACAAGTTAAAGTGAATTTACTGCAGAGGAGAGCTCATATTTCCTTATAGCCATACTTTTGCCTCCAGTGGATTAAAAGTATTCTATTAATACATTAGGGATTACTTTTTGTAAAGGAATAAGAACATTTTTTGAGGAAAAAATCCAGGACTTGGCTTTCTCTGCCCATACATAAGAATGGAAGGGTTTTTTTTTCTCCATTTAGCTCAGTGGCTGGAGATTGCTTTTAAGGATGGAGAAAGGAGGGAGAGTGTGGCTGTGTGCTTCCCACACCCAAGGTGAAATATGTTGCACAGCAGAACTATGTGACCATTCCTTACTGCTTTCACAGTATGATGAGAGACCACATTAAGAACTTCATCATATTTTCTTTCTTGTAAGCACTGCTCTGAAAATAAAACTGCTAGAGTACAAGGGTTTGTCAGCTCACTTTGCAGAAAGCTTTCATTGCTCTCCAGCCAGCAGCTGTTGCTGGAGTACATAAAACTGCACCAGATCTTATGATTCCAGAAAGCCAAGGCCACTCAGCTACAGCCAAGCCTAGGAGGAGGGCACCAGCTGACTATTTTTATCTTAACTTTCCCTTGTCAGGCAAACCCTTGTCCAGTGAAATAGCACCATTGTTTCAGAAAATCTGTCCAGGGCCCAGGTGGATTAGCCGAGCATGCACACCAGTGGGAGGCTTGCCCCTGCAAAACTTGGATTGTGGTTTACAGAGGTTCTTCAAAGTTCACTGTGGCCCTGGCTGTGCTTCCCACTTTAACATGGGAAACTAAGGTAAGCACAGTAGGTGCAAATACAAAACCTTAACCTGGTATAGGACAGAACACAAGCATAGTTTTCCTTGAAAAAAATGGTTTATTGTATACTGTGAATATGAAGGACAGCCTTACCAAAAAACTGTAGTGACTGAAGACATTCTCATATTTGCAAAAGCATACAAGAAACTATTTACACGAAGGCAGTGAAAGGAGTAAAAAAATTATTGCAGTCAATTAATGCTGAATAGAACTTTATAAAAAGAGAAAGAAAAGAAACAGTGCAAAAATACTGTCAAAAGTAATCAGTTCTATACACAAGATAAAACTGACAAGCATAAGCTTATGTACTGATATGAATAATACATTAGAATATAAAATAGCATGCATAGATTTTTTTTAAAGGCTTTCAATAGCATAGAATAGTTCTGCCATTCAGCCCTAACAGGAGGGAGTGTGGGGCAGGAATGGCAGATAACCGATGTCTCATTTCTCTACAAAATGTGTACATATGACGGGGCTCTGAGATTCCGATCACTGTTCTGTGCTAAGCTGTCATGTACAGAATTACAGAACAAATAAAACAGGAAGCATCAAATACTGAAGTAAAACAGGACAGTAAAATCCAGTGACATAAAACTTACTTAAACATGTTATTTAACACGTCCCACACAATTATATATGGGAATATTACAGTCATCTGCATGTGTAAACTTTTTTTCCTTTGTAGAATAGCGAAAGAAAGGTACTTATGAGGAAAACATGATTTCCATATGGAGCAATCTCAACAGGATAAACATCCTATTAACAGTATTTCTGGCACTGAAGATGTGTTTTCTTTTAAAGACCAAGTAGCAGCAAGAAAATACTTTCTTTTAACATACACAAAAAGGAAGTTCTTACAGATGTAATGTATAACTAAGTTGTGGAACTCACCAAGACAGGACATTGTGAAGGCCAGAGGACTAAATGGGTTCTGCAGTAAAGGTGATGGTACCCATTGAAGATGGATCCATCAGTAGTTATTTAACACAGTAAGCAGGATAGAACTTTCACCTCAGGAAGCCCCAAAGGGCCTGGTTGGCCGGTGGGCTGGAGGGGCTGAGCACCCTCCTCTAGATGTATTTGTATTTCTTCCTCCACTGTCAACTTCCAGCCACTGTCCAGGCTGTAACCTCCAGCCTGCCATGGAAGTAGTTTGGGGAAAGCTTTCCTCTTTTATTCCTGCCTGCCTAACCAGGGAACACAGCCCCTGAAGCACCTTGAGCTGAGTGTCCAAAACACCCAAGTCCTTCCCCAGGTGATCTGGAAGAGTGAAAATTACTAAGCGCTATATTCATTTTAGGGATCAACTGAAGTACTAGTCTTGCCCTTGCTGTTAAAAAGCAGAGGCATTCTTCAGTGAAAGCTGCTGTTTTACCACTGGCTCCCAGTTCACCCTCCAAAGGCGAAGTCCTGCTGTTGTAGCTTGTAGGAAACTCAGCACGGGCACATGCAAAGCACAGGCAACAGAACTAGGAAACACCAGCTGAAAAATTGCTGAGAGGAACCAAGGGAAGTGTAGTCTAAGATACTCTAAAAACATTGACACAATTTATTTACTTTAAATATTTATATAAACAAACATTGCTATTTTTGACCTGTGAACTAAAGGGTTTTTTTCACAATCAACAATAGTTTATCTATGATTAAGACCACCCTCTTCTGTTGTTGGCCCAACAGCCCAAGCAGCCAGCTGTTCCCTTCCTCAGATCACAGTCCCTGCAAGCCAAAGCTACACGCAGTTCTCTGTACAGATACATCTGTAGTTCTCATAGCACCAGATTCTACAAGAAAACCTCTCCAGGAAGCTAAGAATGAGCCGAGGACAATTGCCTTTGGCGTTTTGGACTTGCAACCTTTCTTTTGTTGGCATCAAAACCCATCTCCAAAGTCCATATGGTTTGGACTACACATCAGCAGATTTATACCCATTTTTGTTGAGGGATGGCCAAATGCCATTTTCATGCAGCACTTCCCTTTCAAGGTCAGTTCTGGTATTTGTTCCCTTAATGTGCCACCCTCCTTCTCTGGTTGGGAAGCGTTCTTTTCCACAAAAGACAAGACAAGTAACAAAATGTATCTCTGACCTCTCTGAGTGATGCACTAGAGCTGCTGCATGCTGATGCTTCCACTTTCTGAGCACGTGGCTCTCAAACTGCCAGTGAAGCTGACAACAGTTCAGTCATCACCTCCTCCCAGGAGAGCGGTGGGAAGTCAGCTGTTGTGACTGCGGCATGGTCAGTAGCTGCTGAAATTTCCCTGTAGATTTGTGAGCTATATCCAAGCATGAGATTGCCCATCAGCGTTTATTTTAGAGTCACTTGTGTGGGCTATGCAGGTATTGGATCAAAAATTAACCCATTAGCTTAAAATGACCATCCGTATTGAAGCACTGAGACTTACTCATTCTTTTCCAACCTATGTTTTGTCATTTGCATTTTGGTCTGTTTAAAAGAAAGTAATTTAAAAACAAAACCAAAAAGCAAGCAGCTCTTGAAATCATGCAAATATTTAATAATATCTGTAGCTGAGGCAACTGATTTAAATAAGTAGAACAGAAATGTCCTTCAATGTACTTTTTATGAAGGACTGCATTAGCAATAGGTTGAATAACTTCTCACAGATGTGTCTCCTGCCAGCTGACATTAGTTTAGGGAAAAGGTATTTCTGATAAGGCTGAGCATTTAGGGTCCCTATATACCTATACAGGAGGAAGCTTATGGGAATCCCATCTTTCCTCAGGTAATCAAGGCCAAGAGGTGCCAAAGGGGCCTGTGGAGAAGCTGGAACAAGCAGGACAGCAAACATCCACCATCCTTCAGTGCAGCCTCTGGAGGATGGAAATAGGGCATCCACAGCACTGAGCAGGATCAGAACTCAGCCCTCATCTCTCCCATCCTTGACCAGGCAATGTTAGGCATGAAATGCTCAGACCGTAACCTCCACCAAAAATGTGGTGCCAGCAACCTCAATGCTATAATTGGTAAGAGTTTAAAGAAAGAAAAAAAGGGTCTTAAATTGAAAAATAAAATACAAATGAAGAGCACACAAATACGAAATCATACACAATGGATTCCCAAGTGTGATTTACTCACCCGCCCCGAGTTCTCTCAGAAAAAGTTGGGGAGCATCGACTGAACTGTGCCAGACTGCAACGTGGCCACCTTGGGAGGAGACTGCTCGTGTCAAACTTTTAAGGTGCAGCTCCATTCATTGACCATTGATGCACCTTTGTGAGATTTTTCAGTCCAGACTTTACTCCAAATAGATGAAACTGGTCTCTTAGAACCTACCCACTCATCTTTTGATGTTTAAAAAAACCATATATAACAGACAGCAACTCCAAAGCGTCCTCCTTTTCTACTCAAGGGCTCTGCTGTTGAAGTCTGTGGGACAGAAACTAAATGGGACTGTTGCTTTAAGTCTCATGCCCTTGTTCCCGCTATGAGTAATGAAATTGGATGCAAAATGCATTTTCCTGTCGCTCCCTAAAGGTTAGGAAACACTGCCCAAACAATTTCGGGCCGATAAAACGACAACAGGTTCAAAGTCAGAAGGTTCAGTTTTTCCCCTATAAAACTGTCTCACATTTCAATCATAAAACACTGGCACGGTGAGGTTTGGTTGCAAGCTGGGGTGGAAAGGAACCTCTGAAGACGTGCACCAGCCCAATTAACTTATGACATTAGCAGATCTAGTCCAGATAAAATCTAGTAGGAAAAATTACATTGAAGTCAGATGAAAGGAAAAGTTTAAAATTAGCATTCTTTGACAATGAAAGGGAAAAAGTGAGTTACATTGGCTCTATCTACCACAGCAGCCACATTAGGAGTTAATTGAAGATGACTGTTTACTACGTGGCCACTTACTTGGCTCATTAATAAGCACCGACTTAATTTGGAAAGGATTTTTGGTGCCATTTTGTAATTAATATTTTTCCAAGACACCAAGGATGCATCTTTGCATAACAAACATTTGCTTAATTTTCTTCCTTTCAAACCCAGCTCTGTACATTCTCTTATGCAATAACTTTCCTGCTCTCACTGTAGAAACAGAAGAATTCATTTCAGCCAAGAAGAGCTGAATAATAAAACATAGGAACAGATTATTTTCCGTCCTGATTTTCTACTTCTCACATCCAAGTGGAGCAATGGGACTTGACAGCTCTGAGTTCAAACTCAATTCATCATTAGGAAATTATTCAAAAAGCTATAACGAGATAACTAATTTAATACACTTTGCTTCAAGGTTTATTCCTTGGCTTGTTTCCCAGATATAAAGCATCTCTGCGCAATTATCATGCAGATGCCGCTGAAAAGACTTTAAATGGTTGCTGCTAATTTAATAAGAGATATGTTGGCATTGGCAGAAGAAATCATAGGAAAACTCAAGTTGACTGAAAACTCAACTGATCCCTAAAAGGAACATGGTCAAGATATTATGGCTAAATAACTCCTCACCATTTGTTGATAGCTAAAAGCTGCCACCAGAATCCATGTCACCTCATTAGTCCTGTATCGCAGAGTTCAAAATCAACACAGCAGCTTTAAATATGTCGAAGACAAATTCTTGTGCCGAGCCTTAGCTGAAGCTCCCACTGATTTTAGGGAAAAGTGTGTAGGTCCCTTTAGTGCTGAAGATGAGAGCGCTTTGTAGGCTTAGGCCGTTGTACATTGACCAGGAGTTTGGAGGTGGGGGTACAGCAGAGAAGCAAAGATGGGACTAAAAGATGAAGCTTATCTGAGAAAGGGACACCAAGAAAAATAATTTCACCGTGACAGAGTAACTGCATTGCATCGCGTGTGCAAGAAGCTGCAAAATCTTGGAGATTTCTGACACGGGATGTGACCCTGGAGAGGATGGCCAAGGCGCAGCAGGGCTGTGCTGCCCACGGGAGGGTGGCAGCGTGCAGAGATGCATGAGGAGTGGAACAACCTCCGTGCTGGAACTTTCCATCTCTTACACCAGAAATGACACAGTGGGAGTCCCACCATACTTCCTAAAGATTTTTTTTTCCTTTTAAAATTTTTTTGAAGTGCAGTTACTATCACTTCTAACTAACTGTAAGTAAATGCTACCATGCACACACTGCAGTATAGCTAATAAGGTGATTTACTCCGGTGAAATAAACAATTTGGAGAAAGGGGTATGCACCAAGTTGTGCAAAACAGCTGGCCAGTGCTGAGGTACACAGGGTGAGGAAGAGACAGGAGAACAGGTCTAACTGCTGAGATACTTACAGGACACATGGATTTTTTTCTTATCTGTCACAGACGTCACTGTTGGCCTAGGGCAAGCTAGCTGAGAATCTGTGCCCTAGATATGCAGTGGAAGAGGCTTGTTTCCCTTTTCTGTTCTGATTGTAAACTTCAGGCAAGGACCATTTTTCCTTTATGTATTTATACAACATCCTCTTGAACCTGACTGGAATCCCTGAACACCATCAGGATAAAGTAATAATTAAAAATGGGAGAGAGAATCCAAAGTAAGCAGAGAAGAGAGATGATGTGCGCAATTTAATACAAAAAACACCCTAACGAGTGAGGTTTGCCAGTACCGAAAGGCAGACTGTTCCATATCTTCATAAACCACACGACAGTGATGGGGGAAGAATCAAAGCAGATGCTGAGCTAAAGCTCTCAAGGGTCACTATTTGGAGATCTGAGATATGGAGAAAAGAACACATTGATAATTTTGACAAAGTTCAAATGACTAGAAAGTAAAATGATTACAGCGCTGAAGACAAGAGTTCAGATGTGAAACTAAGGCAACTGGAAATGCCTAACTTAAATGAGATTCCTTTCCTACAGGAGGTAAGCCTCCAGGGCAAGAAAACTTTAAGTGTAATTCTTGAGAAGGTGCTTGAGTTGTTTTCAGCTGTTTTTAGTTGAAATCCCTCTGCTGTTCAACCCACAGGCCACCACATTTACCAGAAAGTCTCATTCCCTGACTCGGTCCTGCTCTGGGTCACTGCACTTTACCCAGCCCTCCTTCAGCTCTTACAAAGCCCTCGAAGGATTACAGACAGTAGCAAAGCCCTCGTTTAAAAGATCCAATACTGCTTTTTACAAGGAATAATCTAAAACCGTAACTGTGCAATATAAACAGTTTAGCACCCAAAACTGTCTGCCCTCACAAGGTCCTGTGTTTGAGCCCTCTGCAACACGTCCTGCTGCATGTGCAGAGGCTCAGGTGTCCCTGCTCCAGCCCTGTGCTCCCTCAGCTTCCACTCCTACAGAGCTGTAGCTGACATCTAGCAGGTCCTGTTTCTATCATGGAAGCCACGTATCTGGGTCCAAAAATGTTCTTTGTGATAAAAAGCCCACTGCCCAGCAAATGTTCGTTTTCACAAGCAGTGTAGCAAAATAAAAGCCAGTAAACTACTTGGACAAAGGATTGCTTTCCTTATGGACATGTTACAATGCAGACCAGTCATGTCAAATGTGGTTCAGTTTGAAGGTCACTATAAGTTTTACAAGTTATTAAAGTATTTCACAAGTTATCCCAAGAAAAATAAATTATGTCTTGTATAAAATAATCCATGGGAGACTCTAGTAAAGAACAATAATTCCTTACTTTCAAGACAACTTCCAAAAGCGTAATATATGCACACAGTGTTGTCAAGGCAGTTCCCCTTGTTCACCAGTAAGGTTCAGTCAGATCCACAAAGCTGGGTCTGGGATGTTTGAAAAAGATTAAATAAGTCTGGAGTTTTGCAGGAACTGGATGAGCACTTGATAGACAAACTTGTACTGGGCTATGGTCTGGATCATAAACATTCTCTGCTCCCGCAGGTGTCTCAACATCACAGGAACGTCCACTTTCTGAAAAGAAAACAAACAAAAAAGCATAAGGATGTGGGTTCATTAAATCAAACAATCAGTCTCAAATATGAGTTATCTGACTCAGGGAACTGTATTGTAGTTATAGAATATAATGAATTATAACCAAGCATGGTTAAATACTACAATTTTTTCATCAACCTTCTTTTCAAGGAGTATGACAGTAGTACATACAGGTTACTGTGCATCCAATGCTCTCCCCACTAAAGCTTACAGGAATTTCTGGACTGATGTAAATGGGCAAATGACCAAACACTTGTCTTCCAGCTGTGTACCACTGATTACCTCGCAGCCGATCATCAGCTGAATACCTAATAAAAGGCTGCTTCTCTCTGGAGTTTTTCCTGCTTCGATATACCTGTTTTCAGCTCAGTAAAATAAACCAAATATATTGTATTATCTCAGGCTAAAGGCTAGATATATCAGGAAGGTCTACTACAAAACTTAAACAGCCAAGATTATACAGCTCTGTTCACTCTACCACTAAGTGCATCAACTGGCCCTGCAGCCACTTGTGTGCTGTGTTCTGATCTGTGGCTAAAATTATTCACAGAGGGAGGATCTGAAAGATTTTTCCAATGGCAAGTAGATATCGGGATCATAAGAACAAAGGTTCCTTAGACAAAATTGAAAGTGCAGGCAAATTACTGATCCTTCCAGCTCACTGTCACCAAAAGATCCAGAAACTCTGACACCTGACCTCCCACAGCCAAGTTTATGCTGGTAAATAACACTCCAGAAGAAACACATCTGTGAAGTGAAACAAGAACCCCATATCCACAAGCCGTGTTTTGCAGACTTTAGGCCAGCCTTGCTCTGTTGCTGTCTACTGGATGTCCCCTAGCAGCTGGGACACATCGGTGTTCTCGAAGAAGGCACCTTCCAGCTTTGTTTCATCTGAAAGAAATTCACTTGCATGCTCTGAAAATGCTCTGCGGCAGGAACTGGAGCGCAGTAAGCAGGGATGGGTCAGGAGATCTGCTGTGCAAGTACCCCCCTAACCCCATCGAGCTGGGCACAGGCACCCTGTCACCATTCAAATCAAAAAACTAATGAGCTGTGAGAAACAGAAGCCCACGAGGTAAAGCTTTTGAAACGACCGCAAATTTCATTAGGTGTTACCATCATATCTCCTGCATTTAGGGAGCAAAAACCCCGATGATGTTATTGTGCTTCATCTGTTACAACAGGTACACGAGGAGCCATTCAGGAGTCATTGAGCCGTGAAGCTCAGCCTGCCAGGCTCAAATTCAAAGAGCGTGTAATACGACCCAAGGTGAGGGATACAAATTTTCTATAGCAGGAGTAAATGCAAGCACTAAGATTCAGGCTATTTTTGAGGAAGCTCTTGAGCAGTTCAAGATACAAAACTGAAGAACAGTTACTCTATCAGGCGACAAAAACTGCACTTTGTAATGTCAGTTTGCCATTCCAGAAAGACAAAAAAAAAAGGAACTTAGCAAGCCTTTTGGCTGGGATGAGAAATATTACCAGCAAAATGCCGTACAAGTGACAGAGAAACAAATTACGGTTGCTGCGAACCCTTGGAGGTGCAACTGAGCACAGAGTCGGGTTCCATGCACACTGGAAGCTTTCTGGAAAGTTTAAAATAAAAATCAAGCTGCATATCCATTTCTGTCTGTACATGTAAAACTCAGAATCTCCATTCCATGTAAACAAGCCCTAACTCACACACTATCGCTTTCTGACAACAAGGCTAAATATTCTGCCACATACTCCAACAAGCTGTTCTAAAAGGACATCTCTAGAGAGTCGACAAGCATAAAGATATGTGATGAGTAACGTCCTATTATTTTCAAAGTGCAAAGCAAAATGTAAGCTCCTTCCAGTTAACTCAGAGAAATTTTCCCTGTGGACTCAGATGCTTGCAAAAGTCCTTGCTGAGCAGAGTCACGCAGAACCTGATCTCACCTGAGCAACTGCAACAAAAGCTCAGGCCAGCTTCGACCTGCACATCACATTCCTCTGTCAGCAGTTTGGTGATTTTTTCTGGGCACACAGTGATGCACGCACCTCCTCAAAATGGATTAGGCTTTGACTTCATCTCAGAACTGAAAGAAAAACCCATCCTGCCTATTCAACCTCGCTATTTGTAGTCAACTTAGCATTTTACTCCAGGTGAGCAGAATCTTCAAACTTGCCTTCATCACAGCGTACATGCCAAAAAAAGACACATGATGCTTTGCTAAGGTGGCATTTGCAAAAAGAACAAACAAAAACGCGACTCATTTCTGACACCCAAACTAAAAGATCTCCTGTATGAAAATGCACTGCAGCTGCAATCATGAGTTAATGTCCCAGTGCCAAGTCCGAACTAGAAGTTGGTAGGGCACGATCTCAATTACTTTCTTGTTCTACGTGTCTACAGCAGTAAGGGTGTAATGATATAACATATTACTTGCTATACAGCAAGTTACTGAAACTATATCCCTGCAATGAGATACAGAGTTTTAGACTCAAGCAGCAATTGCCCAGAGGCCACAGAGACTGAAGCTGTATAAAATTTGATTAATCATGGCTTTTTACCTAAACCTCAAAATCAAGAGTTCTGGGTTTAGTTCCAGCACTGCTGCAGACTTTCCAAGATGGTCTGTATCAGGATTTTTCACCTCCCTCAACATTTTAGCAGTGAAGGAAAAAAGGAAACTTTAATACATCTACTTACGAGGACTATTCTGAGGAAATAAATGAATTTATAAGACTAAAGAAAACTTAAAAGTAATGTCATTTTATATCAGAAAAAAATTAATCCTACTTAAAAATAAACCAGTGAAACTGCTGCATGAAAAGGAACCTTCTCTGTGCAGAAGGAAGTATTTGTCACAAACTGAAAACATGCTCTTAAGATTTTTAATTTTTTTTTACATTTTAGGTTTTAACAAACCAAAAATATTAACTTAGTACAATCTAGAGCAACAAAGCCCTTAAGGAAAAATGTCTTTAATATTAATGATGATTTTCACCATTAATCAAGACAGAAGAATGTTTTAATTAAGAGACACCAGAGAAATCCCTTATTATTGAGCACTACCATCAGCTCCTACTGAAGCTGATGAGAATTCCTCTGACTGACAAGGCTCAGCCCCTTGCTCTGATGTTGAGGTCCGGTCTTTATCTTCGCTTGCTACTCAGCTGCTCTCTGCCAAACAGGTGACTTTTGTAAACCGCAGACAATTGGAGGTGGCCAGGCCGCATTGTGGAGCTGTTGCGTTTGCTCCTGGCACGCCAGCAGCAGGCAGAGGTTACAATAAAGCAGCTACACGGCTGCTCACTGCTCTTGTCGCAATCCAGATTTCCTCTGGCATGCAGAAATTTCACGGCTGCTGTGTGAAGAGCAGGAGCAGTCACTTCCAGATGCCAAGGCATAAGGAAAGAAGGCGAGAAGGCTCAAGAGTCAGAGCTGTTGCCCCAAACAGGAGCAGTTATTGAGGAGCAGTCAGCACAGGGAGCTGTAGGATTCCCAAAGCACACACCTGTTTGTCCTTTCTGCCTGGCCCGCTCTTTCTTCCCCTTCCAAAAAAGCTCAACAGGACAGCTTCACTTATAGTGAAGCTTAGACTTGAGGAGGTTCATCTCAGCGGATCTGAGCCCAGGATCTCCGTGTGTAACTACAGAGTAACAAGCTGCTGGAGGGGGCTAACAAAGCAGAGAACAAAAAATGACTTCTTGCATCATCTTTTTAAAAAAGAGTGATGAAGAGGAATGTGCCCTGGTACTTGCCTGCTTTAGGACTCAGGTTTTTGAATGAACCAGAAAGCTGAACTTTGCAGAGTGCCTTGCACAGAAAGGCTTCAATCTGTACCTCCGCTATGGTAACACAAGAAAGCAGGTGAGCATTTCGGGTGCGTACATCCAGTCCACCCTGAATTTCAAGCAACTCATCCAGTTCATGATGAATGGGAGGGACAGATGATATACACCTATTTGTCACTCTTGCTGCATTTTTATCTCTACAAGAGGTTTTGTTCTTTAAGCAGTTTCTTTGGCAACAGAAATCCCCAGTTGCAATGGCTGTTGTGTTGAAACTGTGTGGCACATTGCTATTCAAGATGGGATGTTCTTCCTGGACAGTTCCCCAGTGAACAGGACACAGATGAAAAGCAAGTTGCTACACATGGTTACTCTGACAGTGCTCTTTTTCTTACCTCCAAACCGTATTACTAGTCTGGTAATATTGGCTGGAGTTCCTAAAGATCCCTCAACATACACACGCCTCTTTCTTAAGACACAGTTACGTTTCATTCCAGATGAGAATAAAGACAAGAGAGAGGAGGGAGTCCAAGGAATGAATTCAGAGAGCAGAAAACTTTAATTAAAAGAGCAAGGAAGCTGACATTATTCCCCAGCCTCTCTCAGGTAGTCTTCATAAACAGACAGTCTCTAGACTATTAAATACAGGTATGAATTGGACTAAATTCTTAAAGAAAAAAACCTAATTTTGAATGTATTAAAATAATACTAATAAAAAATGCATAATATCAACTCAACAGGAAACTACAAGTAATGTGCCATGGGAAATCTCTGCCCATTGCATTTAAGGCCCTTGTCTTACAAAGGTAACAGAAGTAAAGCCTTTTAATTTTAACCTCAGAAATGTAGCTAGTTAGTCAAGGAACAAGCTCAGCGTTTGTCCTGAGAAATAAGCTGACTTACTTCATTATGTTCCAAGCACCCGATCATCAGTTCTGTCAGGATAACCACGCCGGTCCTGCCGACCCCCGCGCTGCAGTGAACCACGATGGGAGGGTTGCAGGTGTTGCTGCTGTCCAAGACGCTGTTGGTGTGGCGACGCACTGACTGGATCTCCTCCAAGTAGGCTGCAAGATAAAATGCAGGCAAGGTTGCAAACATCTATGGGTCTAAACATAAAAATTAGGGAAAAAAAAGAATACGGAAAAGTCATTCTTTGTCAAAGTGGCAATAATTTTCTTTTTTTTTTTTTTTTACAACATAATTATTTTGGCTGAAGTGCACTGAACAGCACTGAATCCAGCAAGTACCAGCTGGGTGTCAATTATTACTTGGGAGTCTGCTCCTTTAAATGAAATATTCTAAAAAATTAAATTCTCTTATCCCCTCTGCAAATCTCCAGGTCCCCTAAGCAGATGATTCTAGACATCACTTACAGCAATTCCTGCTATTAACAGGTTGGGATCAAAATAACATTTAAATCCCATTGAAACTACTGCCTGTAGAAGCCCGTATCAGACGGGAAGGGAGCACCCAGCTGCTCTGCTTCCCCCTCCCTCCTTTCTTGAGTGAGACAGAATTTCACCCACTGCTCTGTTCAGAGTTTCTTTCTCAACAGCTACGAGCCCTTCTGGGAGCTCACTGTCTCAGTTTTCCCTGAAGCCATATCTAGAACAGTTGTCTTGTGTGGCCATCCTGGTGCTGTTCAACGCATTCTACTGCCAAACTGCACAGAGAACCTGACATACTGGAAGCTCACCTGGTTAAACAAACGCACCATAAAATACAACTCCAACTCTGACTTCTAAACATCATTCCAGCATAATCCAGGTGCGTGGCAAAGATGAGGGAGCTCACCCAGACAGATACACCCAGATGCAGAACTCTCCCACCAGTCAGAGGGTGACATGAGACCTGAGCTCAGCTCTCCTGCCCTGACTCTTGGGGTCATGGCCCTGCAGCCTGAGCGGTCCTTTTAACACAGGCAAGCTGTGGCTGGAGGCCAACTAACATCAGAAAAGCTAAATTTTAATCGACACAGTGAAACAGGACTCTACATGGTGTCAAACAATGGCACGGAGGAAATGAGGTCAATCAGTTTCCAGTTACTGCCGTGCCCAACCACAGCTACATGGGTTGGCTGGAGAAAAAAGGTACGAAACAAAGTAGGAATTGGGCAATAGCTTTGCCTTAAAGACAGAGCCCATAGCAAAAGCCAAAACATCATTTTTATTTTCTGCCCTGATGACAGAACTGGGAAAAGCAGACCATGTTGTTTACATCAAGTTTATGCGCCGCAAAGGAGAGTGGATCATGGAAGGACTGTAGCTGTGGCAAGACTGAAGCGGAGCTAATGGGCCTTGCTGAGACAGGACTTTGCTGCAGAGCTACGCTGCTGCAGCTGCAAAGCTTGCAGGAATTACAAGGGCAGGCATCTCCAGCGCACCAGCGCAGCATGTAGAGACTTCATCATGCCCTACTGTAGCACCACAGATGTGGCTTTAGTTAAATAATGGTTGAATTCCTATTACTGAACATAGTAGTGTTTATTACTTGGTAAAAAGTAGGAAGTGCTATTAATTCATTACTGGTGAATATAACAGTTGTGAGTTCAGGAATGCATGAACTGAGACCACATTTAATTGGGAAGGCCCTTGCCATTGCCTGGGTACAAACGGTTGGGAGAGTGGCAGAGAGTTCAGATGTACTGCACCCGTGATGGAGCTCCATGCTCTTTTGCAACAAGTCCAGTGCCTCTGCACCACTGAATGCTGCTGTCAGCAACAAGGACCTGCTATGAGAGAAGTTGTGCCCTGTTTCCCTAACATCTGAACCTCTCTCACCACATTTGTGTACAGCCTTGTACCACCTACACTCATTGGGTAGCCAGGAAGTGACAACTTATACCGAGAGATCGGCCAGCAGAGATATCCTATTATTTAAAACTTCCCGAGTCTTTAGCACTGTTGCTGCTTCTGATTTTTCCTCCTGTTATGCCAGATTGTTCAGGACCAAAACCCTCAAACATCTTGCATCCCACTTTTTTCTCCAAATACAGCAAAGCAGCACAATCTAGTTGACGCCTTTGTATGCCACAGCAATAAGCATTTAATATCAATCCCAGCTCTAACTAGGTACAGTGAACTGAATACAGTGTAAGCAGCTTTTTCTTGGATGTATTTTATAATGCAAATCAAAGAAATCTTACATAAAAAGCCTTGGACTTCTTCTGGACACCCATGGTCTGGCCAGTCGGTATACTGCAAATGCCACACTGTCCTCTCTTGTCCAGAGAGGAGATGCTTGACCTTCAGACCAGTAGTTGCATAGCAGCCGGAGTCTGTGCGGAACTTAGTTGTCACCTTGAACTTGCCGTAAGTGGCTGAGCTGTGCTTAGAGCCCAGTTTAGGCCAATAACGATGACTCTTACTTCTTCCTCCCTCCTTAACAATAAACAAGAAAAGCCATTAGTTCCTGCAATTATAATTCTCTACAAAGAGAGGGCATTAAACTCTGCAGATAAAGCAAGCATTCTTATTTCAAACTACTGGAAGAGCAAGGAACATCCCACAAAGTAAAGAAAATATCCATTAAAACTCTCAGCCATATAATATTTCTAAGTGTAAAGATGCTTGAAGAACCAACTCTTGTGTCATGGCAAAAGCCAGCTACTGCCTATACCACCTCAGTAATTTTTCTCCTGGGGAATCCTCTCCTTTAAATGGAAGGAGATTCTCTTCATCAGCCTCTAAGTATCTGTTGTTGATCAGCCTTGGGACCTGGACAGTGACTTGATGTGCTATGGCACTCCCTGTGTTTGCTAAAAGCAACCAGGCATAAAGCAGAATGCAGTGTTAGTTATCAATGTGTGCTGGTTTTTATAACATAGCACACAGTTCTTGGATTACAATAGAAATAACTGTTTTGCTTGGCAAAAGAATAAAAAGATTTTATTTTATTATTATTTTTTTTTTTACATGGACACTTCTACGGAAACAACAGCTTCTGGTCTCTTTTCAGCCTGATAAGGGTGACATTATGCAGAACTGGCCTTGGATGGGCTGGAAGTCTGTGTCATTTTAACCAGGAGTAGTCCAGTGCTCTCACATTCCAGTGGAAACATCTTTGTTTGGTTTGGCCAAATTGAAGTGGAGCAGGGGGAAGGGGGAGGTTCTGCTTGTTTCACTTTAGTACGTGCCAAACTGAGTATCAGAAAACTACAAAGTATAGCATTATAGCAGTACAAGCATATGTTCAAACAGAATAAGAGGAAAGAGGGTTGTTGATAGAAAAAACAGGTTACTGGAGTGGGAGGTGATGATAACAGATTTGGTCGCATCAGAAAGAAATGTATTCTGTGCTTTTACATACCTCTTCAGCTGTGACCATGGCTATAACATTCACCCCCTGTTCCCACACCATCTGCCAGAAGTCGTGGCACGTGTGTGGCAGAGGCCCTTGGGTAGCAATGTAGTGCCACTCCTCTCCTCCTACAGTGACCTGGGAGTAAGAAAAATAGAATACAGTCAGTGCCCAAAATCTCAGCAGCGTCTGTGCCGGAACTGCCCTTCAAACAAAAGAGACCATCATGAAACCCTTACTACTTTGTTCTTCCAATTTTGTCCAAAATTTTGAACAAGAGTAAATCTGACAAAACACTATCTTTGGTGCTTCCAAGTCCTTTCTTGATGCTTCTAAACATAAAGCTTTGAGCAAAATGTCGTCTATTTTTCTTGCCATTGCATCTGGATTGTAGAGATGAAAAAGGTCTGGTTTCTGATATGGCTTAAGTACCAATAAGCAGCTGACTGACCACCTTGGGCTTGGTGACAGATCCACGATGAAAGAAAAACTGAGCACCAGAGAAGTGTCTATATACATTAAAAAGGCACCACATTGCTTCAAATTAACACACAGTGCTGTAGAAAGCCTGAACGGAAATGAGATTTTGCACAAGGAAAGCTAAAGGCCTCTGCTCTTAGGTACCTCCCTCAATTATTTTCCACTCAGGCAAAATCCAGTTTCTTAAACCGTGAGTTTCTCTGACTCACGACACTGATCACTGCTGAAGATGTGGCCAAGCTGTCCCCAGAGGATGCAGTTCTGTCCCCACACTGTACCTAACACAGAGCTCGGATGGGCTTGTTGCCAACCAGGGATGAGATCAAGACAGGTGTCATTTCCAGTTACTCTGCCTCACTCATCTGGGGTTTTTCAGCTCAGAAGCTGCAAACTACTATAACAGTTAATCCGGTGCATTAAATGGCTTTCAAATGCCATGTGAAATTAAAAATTATCTGAAGCTGTAGTCATGTAAGTCTATTTCCTAATAGGTATCTGGATTACTAACCACATCTTATAGAAATATTTGAGTATTTGCATGACAACACATAATGAAATTATTTTTTAAACACTAACACACAGATTTATACTCTATAAGTTATGTAATGCCCTGAATAGGCCCAGCAGTACCTTGGAGTTAACCAGTATAAAACACTTTACCTGAGGTAGATCTTCATACTTAAGCAGTTTTAAAAAAAAAAAAAAAAAAAGAAATCACTTGAGCATACAAAATTATTATTTTATGACAGATTATTTGCTAAACATCAGGAAAGTTTTACACAAAAAGAATTTTTTTCAAACTTTTAGGTAAAAAGCCAAACCACTTCTAGAGCTACTAGATATTTAAAAATGTGCTTACCAGCAAAAAACAAACCCAGACAAACTAATTATTTTGGAAAGTTAAAATATTTTCCCTTCTCAGGCTAAGACCTCTTAATTCCACACGTTAGCCCAGAGCCACTTCTCACAAGGTTATAAATCCCAGAGAAGATTTACAACAGAAATGCTGACACATCCATAAATATCAAGGTGCTGGCGGACAACGCTACAAGCAGCAATCAATAACTCTGACAGGTCTAAGTATATACTACATTTGAAGTGCAGGCCTTAGAATAAATTTTCAAAAATAGAATCAATTTATTTGTTATTCAAGCAGCTGTTCATTAAGCTGAATTACCTGGGGTTTTGCACCTGTAACTAGCACAGCATTTGTATGATAACAGATTTTTCACTGCACTGAAGATGCAGTTTTCAACCTCGTACACCAGGTTATTTTCTTATTTCATACATGCAGCATTCTCCTCTGCAAATGATGGTTAAAATCTGCAAGATCAATGCAGGTAGACTCCTCAAGTTCTTGTACTAGTTGGGAACGAATATAAACTGCACAGCACTACCTGGCATTGCACACTCCATCTGGTCTTGTGCTTCCATGCTCATCTGCGGTTGTGAGTGCTGGTTTAGTGTTACTGAGCTTTTGAAGTTGGTACTGACCTGATCCAAATAGTCAGATGAAACAGTCTTAAGAATTTTTTTCTTAATCCATACATTTAATTACAATTTGTCTCTCTGGTAGCAATGACAATCATAGTATCTTAACAGCAAAGGCCAATAGTAAATAAGCAGAGAAAAAAACCCCATAGGGCTCGCAGACTGATGTGGAATCCTCCAGGCACGGATTTTCTCAGGATGATAGAGGAGTTTTCTTTGTCTATTGACTTCTGGTCCAAATATCCAGCCTCCTGGCACATGGTATGAAAGGACCATAAATAGTCTGGAGGGAATGGGATGCCTGGAATGTTTACTGCATTCTAATGCCCTGACTGCAGGATATTAAAAACTGAATATTGGGCCGCGAACACATACACATACACTGTGCTACCGAGGTAAATTTTGCAGATGCAATTTCATCTTCTAAGCAAAAGCACATCTGCTTGGTTTATGTACGTGCCATTATGAGTGTGAGAGGAAAATACTGGAAGGACTGTCATATGCTGAAACGCTCCTGGGTGCTCTATGAATGTGAGATGCCTGTGTGTCCAATACTGACACAGAAGGTAAAATGTGGACTCAAAACTGGCCAGGGAAAATTGTTTTCTGGCTGGTATTGCTTTGTGGGCATAATTTATGTCAGGAATCTCTTTTTTTTGGCCTCCTAACAAAGTAGATGAAAAATTTTGGGCTCAGAAATCCATCATCATAGCAACGTCTGATTATGCAAAAACTCAGTATCTGCTACCTACTAGGCTATGTAGAAAAGTGATAACCTGCCAGGGTCCTGGTTCAGAAATGGTTTTGAATCAACAGGATTTAAGACTGTTGCAAATCACAACCCAAGGAGGCCAGCAAGTCTCTTTAAACTTTAAAAAGGCTTTAACTCCAGGAAAATATTAATTTAACAGCATGTGTTATTTGTTATTTTTGAACTACTTCATCTTAATTTGGAGTCTAAAAATGAGAAAAAGCAGATAGCCTATCTATCATTTGAGGGAGAAGAGTGCTGTTACTCAGGGTAGAGGATAAGATTTAAAAAAAAATATATATATCAATGAACTGCATACATGGAGCTACATCCTTCATTTTTAAAAATCGTGTCCTACATGCCAGTAAATGGCAAAAATATTTCAGTCACACTTTGTGCAGTATTTCCTTCAGGCTGCACCATTCAGTTGCACGGATCATGCTGCATGGGTTGTTGTGTTCCCCAAGTGGCCCACGAGGCTATCTGGACTGATTATCAGAACACGTAATGATCAAGCAGACAATGTTTGTCTGCAGCTGTCTGTCCCTCTTGACTACTTCCACTGGTGGAAACCCTGAATGTGTTCCTCTCCAGGAGTAACATCTCCCTGCACTGCACTGAGCTGCTTTTTCTTTCAGGTACAGGGTCATGACAACCATGATCCTATGATATTACATATTGTATGTTATGATACTGCATATTCCACTGGAGGTATTGGGGCTGATCTAATGCATTTTCATGAGGTTTAAGAAACACGGCATCTCCTTCTACATTAACCAACAGAGACACTCCACAACCAGCTGGCAGAGGTGGACATAAAAAGTAACGATGCCTCTCTAAAGTGACTTTCCAATCTCTACCAAATAAATCAAGTCATGCGTGTTAGTTGATAGGGGAGTTTAGAGATGCCCATGCTGACACAAAGGCACAATGACACATTCTGACTGAGCTACCTTTTCAGAACTCCCAGACTTACAGAGAATGCTGTTATGCGTCCACAAATGCAAAGCTTTAGCATACCTTCGTTTGCAAAGCAAAGTTCAGGAAAGCTTTTACCTTTATGTGTGAAGCATTGATGTAGCCTGTATTATTTTCTTTGGTCGGCACCAGCTCCACTCGGTTCTCCTCGTAAGGGACGACCTCCCTGATGCGGTTGCGCTCGGTGTTTTCAGGCAAGGCAGCAGTGGTAAAGATCCCATCTGCCTTTTTCTTTGGAATCTGCTCATATTCTGTAAACACCATCCCCTCTTCCAACTTCCTCTTCAAGATTTTGCACTAAGATTTAACAAAAAGGAACACCAATCCATTAATTCCTCCTGGAAAAATATTTACCCCTAGACACATCGATCAGTTGTTTGAATTGCAGTATACACCCACAGCATTCTCTTTTCAGTTGCATTTATCTGAGGAAACACGGCACACTCTCTTATTTCTACTGAATGAAACCACAAGCAATTTTTACATTTTTACATTCCACCTCCACATTTTTTTAAGACTGACACCAAAAAAAGCAAAAACATGCTAAATACTACCCTGGTTGAGTATGAATTTGTATGTGATTTCACCACAACAGATACTTGTGAAAATATCTTAAATTTATCTCTTCAGGAAGAAGAACGCACTGCAAGAAGTGTGATGTGGTCCACATTTTCAAAAGACTTGCACGCATGCAATTTCTGTGGTTGAATGAAACCCCACATATGTTCAGGCGGAGGTTAAGCTCTGTCGCCTGCATACCAGACAACACGAGGCTCCAAATTTCTATCCAGAAAGCCAGAGAGATTTGCTACAAATGTGTGTCTGAAATCTTCATGGCAAAAACTGTTTTTAATTTCTGAAATTCCATATACATACACACACCCACATGTGCAAACAGCAGGAGGCAAAAAACTTTTTTTTTGTTATTTAATCCTATTAGAGACTTTTAACTGAACTCCTCGGTTGTATCAGGACATGAAAGATGGTATCTGCAGATGATCACTGTGGAAAGACTGCCTGATCAAGTGGAAAATGTGCAAACTGTTACACTGACAGCTTGATCTTGTATGACAATGTACGGTCACATGAAACAGCGAACAGCCTCAATTTTCACCGACTTCAGTAAATGTTCAAGACATTTAACACTTTGCCAGCATCCAAAGACACACCATAGTTACCAAAAGGCCTTTTCCATTAATGGCTCTGAAAACTTTTAAGATACATTTTTTCACATTTTAAGTCAAGCTTTAATACTTTAGAAACTTCATGCTGCTGGGAACAAAGGCAACGAGCAACATTTCATGAGCCTCCATCTTACCCTCTCATCCATTGGCACCTTGGCGACTTCATCCTGGCTGTCCTCCGGCACTGGAACCCTAGCAACCGAGAGTCCGTTCAGTGCTGCCAACATCAAGGGCCTCTTCTGGGCATCCAGGCCTGCCATCTTCTGCTTTTCTAGATTCTTTTGGCAAGAAAAGGCACGTTTTCATCTCTGTGTGATTATTTATAATGCCAGTAAAATGCTGGAATGTTTTTTTAATCTCCAAAATCTGCAACTCTCTGGCCAAGGAATGCAGATGATCACCATTAGCATCGTAAATTCAAATACAACCTCTATTCTTCCTGTTATTCCTCAAAGGCCTGCTCCTACATGAGCACAGAATTTTAATTTCAAAGAAGCAATCCCAGCACATAATACAGTTTACAAGCCATCGAAAGACATACAAATACAATCTCGAGCATTTTTCTGCAAACATTATTCTGAATGTAGGACACACAAAGCATCGCCCTGTTATGTTAAAGCAGCGCTACCGTAGCCAAGATACCTGGGGCATCTTTTTAAAAGCAATAATTTCAATCTAGTACAACAAACAGTAAAACACAGGACAGTTGTTTCTCTTCTATAATGGCAATGCTTAAAATGAGAAGTCTTCTGATGCACTCAGCTATTATGGTGATTCAAATAGCACCCATGATATATTTCACACTAAAAACTGAGCTCACAAATCCCAGAAATCAAACATAGCAGCCAGGGAGTGGTATTGTTTCCCATATTCATGCATCATATCACACTGCGACACGGAGAACCCGAGTATGAATTTTAAATTCGTTCATCCTGCTGCCCTCCTTATGCCACTGGGAGCTGAAACATCAAGCAACATGACAGACCGTCTCTAGAAGGAGCAGAATTATGGATATTTTATCCCATTTCCTTAACAGTTCTTTCTGCTGGATTTGGAAGGAGAGATGAGCACAAGAGATAGCTGGTTCTCAGCTGTGGTTACCACATAGGGTAAGCTCAGCTCCTAGAAACACATCACCGAACCTCAACACCCTCAGACATATGTCGATGGTTTGATTTTTCAAAAGCCTGTGAGCTTCTTCCTCAACCCTGGGTTCCTCCAGAGCACCAAGTCAAAACCAAACAAACACGCAAAACAAAAATCCCACACCACTCTGCTTTCTTTCCTTAGTTCCAGAAAGTAAGAAAATGCAAGTAGTTTTTCTTTGTTTGGAGATTTTATTATTATTCCTACTTGCAAAGTAAAATAGAAAAGCCTGTGTTCAAAAGATCAAGGTCATCAAATTACGATTAATATAACATGATTCCTATGACAAAAGGAAGGTCTGCATGTGTTAAGACTGCTGATCTAGGCTGAAACCATCTTCAAAGCTTAATGCTAAGACAACCCCTCTACTTTCAAAACAACACCACCAGCAGCACCTTTTGACCAGGCTGGTCTGAATAATTATTCAGAGGAAGAATACTCAAACAACATCACTAAGCTTTCTTCTTGACTTCATTTCCACCCTAAAATCCTTTGGGCTTCTGCTCCTCTATGTTTTCTTTCCTCAGAAGATCAAAAGAGCACACCTATGCTTGTTGTTACACCAGCGTCTACAGTATTCATTCATGAAAAATTATGTTTTAGAGTCAAGTATCTATTTTACATTTAAATTTTAAGATTCTGCAAGGAGTAAATTCAATGTCCAGGATACAACTTAATGGCCCAAGTTTGATTCCTAACCATTACATCAGTGTAAGGATCACCAAGGAACAAGAAGCACTATACATAGGTTTAGAATTTTTTTTTAATATGGAGTAGTATGTAAATTTAACTAGTTACTACTCTAGTACATTACAAAGTCTTTTCCACTCTGGACCATCTAGATGCTTTATTAATTTATTTCAAGAATTGTTTTATTTTCAGACCTCAATTCTGAAAAAAAGAACCCCTTAGTTTGCTTTCTGTAACCGCAGTGGCACTTTTCAGGGCATTACCTCAAGCACATACATAAGTCACCGAATGGTGAGCACACCTCATATTTCTGCCATTGCTTGCAGTGACGTGGAAGCCTTTGAATACTTCTTATTCTAAATTCATTGCAAGTTTAAAAGTAGTCTATTTCTCATACTTGAGTACATTAAAAAAAAAACCAACAAACAATCCAGATCCTCAACCACCTAGCCTCTACATCTGCTGCTTCTGTAATTAGAAACCCAGTCACTTATTTCTTGGAAAAAAGGGCAATCCATACTCTACAGCCACCAGTGCTTTACTCAGATAACTATGTTGTATAAAGTGGCAGGAAAGGCAATCAAAGAGACTGTTTGAAAAACTCGGTTTCCATTATGTTATATACATTGTAATACTTAACTCGACCTCTTTGCAAAGAAGGAATAAAACACTAGTACTGAAACACCATCTCCCGGCCACCTCAGCAAATGTGCTGCAGACCTGTCCTGTCCCCAGATCTGCAGGGGCTTAATATCACATTTCCTAACTGGAAGGAAATCGACATCTTCCCACCCATGCGTTACCCACAGTGTACTGATCCAACAGTTTTATGATATGGAAACTGATTTCCAAGAAGCCACTGCAACAGAGGAAGGCACTTACCCTCATCATGATTTCTCTTTCTATAATGCTGTCCTCAATAGAAAACATTTCAGACACAGGCCTTTCCTTGACAGGTTCTTTCTTGACCCTCTCCTTCACACTCGTGAGGTCAGGCTCTGAGATAGAGGGCCCGAGCGAAGACCCGTTTATTGCCATTTGATCAGTTCGAGAGACACTAATGGCTTTGGAAGGGCCGGGCCTCATGGCCTTGGCCCTGGCTACAGCCACAGAAACGCTAACGTGGTCCTGCCTCAGGGCTCCATTGCTCACACTTTTACGAGGTCCAGGGTACTCTGGAGGAGGTTTATTTGGTATTCTAGCCAAGGCAGCCTGCAGCTGAGCACTGTACTCCATGTTCTCAGGGAGGGCTGTTATCCGTGCCACAGATTCTGGGCTTTCTTCTTCCTCTTCACTTTCACTGCTGTGAATCAGCATTGTCGCATCAGAGAATGTCTTTTTGTGATGATAATGAGGAACCTGCTGAACTTCATGCCCCATCTGAACTGACTCTTCTGGCTGCACCTGTTCCCGCAAAGTGTTCCTGCGCGGCAGAGGGGCGTTTAAAGTTTTTAATGCCATGGCTTCTATACCCCGTACCATATTGCTGATGACCTCCAAACTATGGCGCTTGTTGACAGCTGCATGATGCTTCACCGCCATGAGGGGCTCGCTGACCTCCTGCAGGGACTGACGGACGACCGGCGAGCTGTCCTCTTGGAAGGTCTTCACCGAGAGCTGGACTTTGCGGGTGACCAAGTCGGGACTGCTCCCGCTGACGTACTTGTGCCGGTGGCTTGCCAGGTCGGGCGTGCTGGTGGCAGGACGTGGGCGCGGGTAGGGAGGCGGGGGTCTGAAGAGATAGTTCTTCAACATGTGAGCAGTGTTGTAGCTCTGGCTGCTCTGCAGCTGCATGTTGGCCAGCTCCGGCGTGCTGACCGTGTGGGATATGGCGCTGGCTGCCGTCTTGTTTTGCGCAGCGTTATTAGGGTTCATTTGGTCAGACGGAGCAACAGGCTTGTTATAGTTGCCACCCTGGGGCCCATATGTAATCGTATAAGGATGTCGCTCTCGGATCTCGGGCTGACTGTAAACCAGGTCTTCTGGCTGGTTATAAGCATGTGTGTTTCCAATATTGAGATTCCTCAAAGACTGACTTTGGCTGTCCATCTGGATCACCCCTCTCTTCATTTGCCTCATGACAGTTTCATAATCTGGAGTCGGCCGGTAGGATGGCACTATGATTGCACTATGTCTGTGGCTGGGGATGTAGTCTGCTCTCATGATGTCGCTTCCAGGGATGCTCAGATTTGAGGACATTGGAGATGCCTGGATGAAGTTCTGTGAGCGATTGAGGGAGTTCATGCTGTGGGCACTGCATACACTCCCATTGGGTCCATTACCATTCAAGTAGCTGAAGTCCATTGGACACCTGTCTAAACTGGTCTGAGACCTACAGTAAAAAGTTTCTTCATTTCCATGGAAAATGCTATCTGTGTAAAGCAGAGACAAAAGATGTTGACAGTTTTAACATACAAGGACTCATTCAATGTTAACAAAACTTAAATTGCAGTCTGCACCAGCGATTACAGAGACAGCTTAGTGTACAACAACTGCAGGGAACATTTGGTCTTGCGAACATCCTTGGGTCACTGATACAGAACTAAAACAAAGCTACTCCCATTAACACTCCCAACAGTTAGCAAAATCTGGTAGTTCACATCTTTGTGGGAGATATGAAAAGCAAAAGAGAGGAAGTGTTTTTGCCTGGGGTGGCAAGGAACAATAAAGGTGCATCTCCTCCCTCAGCATCCTGGAAGGTCTCACTGCTGCTGCCACCTTAAAAAAGTAGTGCTGCTAGCCTGTGGTAATCCTAAAAATTCTCTTGTGTCTTCTGTTGATACACTGTTGAAATCAGCTTCAACAATATAGAGAAGCCTGTGGTAAAACTAAGAGGACTTTACAATTCTTCTAAAATTGAGAATATCCCCCTTCAGAGCCCCAGTTTCACAGTCCAACAGTAGTAGCCACTAAGTCAAATTTTATATTGTATGCAAGGAACTACACTGAATGGCTCCTTTCAAAACTTGTCAAATTCTACCTTAAAACTAGTCAGACCACCACAACTCTAAACCACTCTCAGGTATGACTAAGAGCTCTTCTGCTGGTGAGAGCACTTCAGCTGTACCTCTCATGAACTGCAAAGAACGTAGCCTAACAGACCTGGCTACGTGTATTCCAAAAGGTAGTACGGTTAAGGGCGTGAGACTCGAGCTGTTTAGTGGCTGGGCTCCATTCCCAGCCCTGATCAAAGTAACCTGGTACAACCTCTTAGAGAATTTATTTGTGAAACGTGGGGGTAAAAATAGTTAACGTTCCTTAAGTCTGTAAGCCTAACAAAGCAGGCAGATGTTGGTGAAAAATGAACAGAAAATATAATCCAAATATACACTTCAGTGTTCAGGACACTATGATTTCTTCTACAGTAAAGGATATTTGCTGTCTTCTTTTCCCTCGATCCATTTCTCTCCCTGGCCTCAGCTGGCACTGCCTTTGAATACAGCCATCATACTTCCTTTAGAAATTGTTTTTTCAGTTCACTGAACTGGAATACCAAGTTTAAGGTCCATATAATCAGGCACAGACATTTTAGAGAAATGTGGAAACTGAAATTGGACTTTAAACAGAAGACTTACTGCAACAATAACTGTAAAACTTTTAGCTCTCCTCCAGCAGCAACTCCCACTTGAGTATGATGGCATTAAAAACCTAGACATAAGGAGTAGGAGCTTCTTCGCATACACACACAAAAAAATTAAGTCCATTAAAGGAAACATATATGCTTTAAGTACCTTGTGAATTATGTGTTTCAGTGTAGTGTTCTCCACACTGGACATGCATAGGAGGCAGTATAAATGGATGTTGTCTTGGCTGAAATAAAAGCACAGGGAGGAAAAAAAAGACATTAGGAGCTTCATTTGCTACAATTTTTGCAGCTGAAACAGGAAAAACAGTTCTACGCCCTTTCCACTGAATTTTGCTCTTTCTTACCCAGCCAAAGACACATGGCTTGGCGTTTCTTTATAGAACAGAGAATAACGTTTCCTAAATTGTTTGCTAAATTTTGTTCCGGAGACCAGAGCTGACCAGTTAAGACTCCTTTAAGCTCAACCACTTCAGAAAACAACATCCAGACTCCCTGGTCACTTAGAACTTCAAAAGTTTATTAAAAACCCTTGTCCTTGAAGAATTAAAACAAAACAAACACCTAATCAGGACAAAACCAGGAGATGGAACAAATTCAAGGACCTAGAACGCTGTTATACAAGCAATAGGAGCACATTTGAACTTTAAAATAACTCTACAAATTACATGGATATCGGATTCCCTAAATAATGAATTGGAGCCTTCCTCCAGCAATCTGCACTGCAACAAGCTTTTTAACACATCAAGTATCACAGGGGGCAATTCAGCATTAAATCAGCAGGATCATTTACAGCAAAACAAATCAGAGCTGATGATGTGTTCACCAGCTTTGTCCATTGGTAAACCGATGCGCTTTGCAATCACATTTTTCCACCTGCACTGTAATGTCGTCTGGTGTCACTGAGCCAAGTTCATGAAAACATACTTTGATTCACAAAGTAAGCAGAAAGAGAAGGAAGACACTCTTGTCTCATGAATATGTCTTAACAGCAGAATAAGGGCTTTTCATCTAGGGTGATTCAAGTAGTTCGAACTATTAAGGAATACTGTGGATGCCCAAGGCAAAAAAGAAACACCAAATATTTTACCTTTGCATGTGCATGCACAAAATGAGCACCACGCAAGTTAGCTACTGAAGAGGAGGTTGGGCAGGGGTTAAATTTACATTTTCTGTGTAAATGCAGAGAAGGAATGAGAATCAAAGAAACTGAGCACACATATGAATTCTTGCATACAAAATGACTGTGTTAAGCCAGAGCTGGAAGATGACAAGAAACATTTCTGCTACAATTACTTTCAAGGGTATAAACCCTGCCCTCACTGAGCAATCTGGGCAAAGGAGCTGCTGCTGACAACCTGAGCAGCAGAGCTTTGCCTGGAACAAACCAAGATGTAATAGATGTTACGGGAAGGATCTGCAAGAAATTAGGGATTATTCTGTCGTTTTTTTGAGTTCCCCCCCCCCCTGCTTTTTTTTGGTTTTGTTTTGGGTTTTTGTTTGTTTGGTGGTGTTGTTTTGAAGGCCAATCTGCCTTTTCTGACAAAACAGAAGAAGCTTGAGGTCTGCAGAACATCAATATCCAGCTTAAGGATCACGTGGATTTTATTTTTTTTAATCATCTAATTAAATATATAATCATACTAAGATCTCCTACACTGAGGAGGTTTTGCTGGGAAACCAGCATCATTAAGTGGCTTGACAGGAAAAGGAAACAGCATTAAATGGCTTTAAAGTAATAGTTAACAAAATACAGGTTCACCATGATGCCAAAACCATACAAAGGGTCTTAATCTGAAAGTAGTGAACACGATCCCCAGTGAAGTGGCAGAGCCTCAGCCCAAAGATCCCACTTCACTTCCCATTTATGCCTAATGATTTATTACCATACAAGACAAATTAATAGGTAGGTGTATAAAGGTATGTGCAAGGCAGACAACAGTGAGGAGGGCTTCTTTTTTTTTTCCTCCCCAAAAAGAACTGTTCCAACAAGTTAAGAAAACAATTATGGAAAAAGCAGTTGAAAGTTCAACATGAGCGGTTAGCAGCCCAGTTCACTTTTTAATTGATGAGTTACACATTCCTCCTCTTGATCTTCGTGAGACTTAAAAAAACCAACCAAAACATACCAAACTTGTTGCATACTTTTGTTCAAAACATAGAGAGGCAGCAGGATTTGTTTTTCCGCTGAAAAAGCAGATTTAAATTTTTCATATCTAATGCCAAAGCATAAGAAGGCAAAGCACATTTCATTTCTTTACCTTCAGTTTTTTGTAGTCCTCTGCAGGGACCAAACTAGCAGATACCAAAAATACTGTAAATATACCTCAGAGAACATAATACACAGCCTGTGTATTGCATTGTGACACCTTAGGAACATGCTAAGAATGAAAGGACAACGAAATGCAGAGCCAGCTACAACTGCTTTCCTGCCAATGGCTGGGAAACATAGAACACAACTTTTAGATCTAATGGACCACGTCCAGGCGCGCAGGCAAACAGCCTATCCTGAAATCTGCAAAAATAAAGCTCTCCTAATATCAGTACTTGCTTAAGCTTAATTTTGGAACATTTTCGCAAGCTGTAACCGCACTGTGGGGATACGTCAAGAAAACACTCCATATTACTTTTCTGCCTCACAGCAATAGGCCAATGGAATCATCAGTCTGGGAAGGTCTATAGAGCAAGTTTAAGGTATATCACAAATGAAAACTGGCAGCCCACACACAGACAATATTGCCCTCTGTCTAAGTGACCAGCAGTGCTGTTCCTACTCTTATTTAAGGGGTTCTGAATTATGGAAGAAACACTGACATACTAGATGATAAAATCGGATCCACAAAAGCGTCCTTAGAGCTGACTGGGAAAAAAAGATTCCCACAGATGTTTTTAGTAAAGATTTCAGGAAAAAAGTTATCCAGTTTTGTCAGATTTACAGTATTTAAGATTAGTTAAACAGAAACAAATACAGTTTAAGGAAAACTCTGAATCACAATCCTGTACTGATTTTAATAGTTTTAGTTAAAATCACTGTAACTTGATACCGAAACTAGGCTCTTAACACAAGAGGTTGATACATTGCAAGTAGACTTAACACAAAAACACGAGGAATGGAAGAAACGTGAAAGGAGAAGCTGAAAAATTAGGTAATGACTAGATTTTGATGTATACAGCAAAAGACATCTCAGATTCTTTCTAGAGAATTATTTTCTTTACCTACTGAGCATAATCGCAATCCAGTAGAAAAGATGCTTAGTTTCTGCAGGGCAAATAAAAATATAATGCCTTGAAGACTGTAATTTTTAATGCTCAGTGATGATATTAGCCAGTTAAATTAATCAACTTGGGCAGCCACACCCTTGAAATTCATTCCGATCATATTGCCTACAACAAATGAGTAAATGTGCTTATTTGAAATTTAGAAAGTATTCCATCTTACACAATGCTCCATCCCATTACAAAGGTTATAGACATTCTCAAAGACCCCGCCATGGCACATACCAAGGATGACCTACTCCAAGTAGGTCGTCGTCGGATAGGAGGAGGAGAACTTGATTGTCTGTGGAAGAAAAAGTAAAGAGAAATACTAGAAACTAGAATATTTCAATTCTGCTTCAAGGATAGATGGGAAAACCAAGAGATGAGGAATATGTAAGTATTGCCCATTAATGAGATTTCAAAAAATATTAGTAAATGAAAATAATTCAGGTCCTTCTCTTAACATAGAGAGTATTCCAGTTCCAAAATATACATGCCTTCTGTTCATTATCCTATTTGGCTTACTTGGAAACACAAGAAAGAAAAACTCCTATTTAAAAATTAATTAAACAAACAAATCTCTTAAGCAAAAGAAACTGAACATGGCACACAGGCACCATCTCAGGTGACTTAAGGTGAACATTAAAACAATGGCAATTTTATGAAATTCATAGCAATCACTCCAAAGCAATGGGTACAGATCAGGAGGGGTAAAAAAAGAAAACAACAAGGTGCAACTTGTTAGATGACACCAGCAGAACCACATACAATGTTAGAGTCGCCAGGTGCAGCAGATGGAACAAGCAGCATAGGAAGGGAAATGAGGAAGGGAAAGAAACTAGTTGAAGGAGGCAGAAATACAGTGCTTACGTGAAGAGAGGAAAGGTGGAATTTGTCCTCTTACAGTTTCTGATCTGGTGAAGGATGTTATGTGCGATTAGAGGAAATGCACACAGGAAAACAAACAACTAGCATTTTAACAGAGGGCAGGAAAATCATTTGCCTAGAAAACACACACTGGCATATACTGTCATCAATATCTGTGGCTCTAACACAGAAGCTGATACCACATGGGGCTGTGGCAAGAAGGAGAGCTGTTCTAAAGGCAAAAATACATTTAAATTTCAGTTCTTTCACTCAGTGACCTCAGGACATTTCTATGTTTATTAGTCCAAATATTTGTAAGTTGTATATGAAGCTGCTACATACACCCAGTTTATGGTACCCACATAGTTATGCCTCAGTGTTTAGAAATAAACATGATCAAAAGCTATTGGTTTTGCAGTCTGGGTTATGAACGGTAACAGAACAGTCTTCTCTGTTCACCCCAATATGCAGCTTCAAAAGGGGAATATTCCAAGATCACAGACTACGGTATTTTGTTTTCTTTCTTGACTGTCACAGGGGAAACAATCCCGAGATTCCTTTGAACTCAATTTCTCTGAAACCATTAAAATTAAATTTAGTATTAGACTACTGAAATGCATTATATGCTGCTAAGAAATATCTTTTCTGGTCTTCTCCTCACCTCTTAAGACCTGTAAATGCCATCTGAAACCTAATCAACATTTCCTTTCTAGAAGTGAAAAGATCACTCTCTGCAGTTCACCTCACTGGTCTCTCCAATACTCTAATACATTGTATGTTAATATATTGGGTGCACATGTAATATTAGAAAGCTAGACCTTCCAATCTTCCCTTCATCATTTCGGCTTTATTTTCCAACAGATGGCATTACCCAGCTAAACAGATGGGATGTCCAGCTCTAACTAGAGCTGTTGATAGAGATTAACTTCTTCATTTCTTTCCAGCTAAACTGATAAATTTCATAAGGGATTCATGTTCTCAATGCTATACAAACCCCGTACATCATGAAAATTTCTCAAAACTCTAAACTTCTCAGAGAAAAATTTTTCTCAAACCAAAATTGCTGTGTGCTGGTATAAATGAAACATACTCAGCTAATAAACTGACTTTTGACTTACAACTAAAGCCTCACGAATTCCTCCTGTGTGAGAGGACTAGCTCAAGGCCAGATCCTTAGTAAGCATTTAAAGCAGAGCCTAAAAGAGACTTTGGGTTCAGATTTACAGTCTCTGCTGTGTCATGCTGGTATGGCAATGCAGATTAGCATGCCCAGGTGTCCTCCCTTGTTTGGTGCATGTAAGAAGCAGATAAATTATACTGCCCAAATTAGAAGATGACAACTTGTGTTTTCCACCAACCTTAGCAGCTAGATGGGTAGTGCATCTTCAAAACACTTCACTTTTTGGTATGTTAATATATGTCACCCTTCACTCCAGTTTAGACTAATACTCTGGCTTATGAACAGCAGAGACCGGGACTTCAATTTAGGACACTCTGTCAAATTTGGCTGCTTGGGGAGCATCAAAGCCTCACAAGGCTCAGAATGAAATTTCATTCTCAATTGTCTTGCTGGTGGTTAAAACAAGAAAAAAGTGGAAAGGGCAAAAGAATAACTGACACAAGTGATTAGAACAAAACAAACAAACAAAACCAGACATGCCAAAACTCAGAGCAATTCCAAAGCAGGGTGTCAGAAAACAACTCTGAAGAAAGAGTACTCACTCTGTGCAGATTTTGTTCTGTTTGTAAAACTTGTGTCTTGCTGCAAACAGCCGTGAAATATATTTGGCATTTTCAAGATCATCCTTTAAACACAAGAAATAGAAAAAAAAAAAAATCATTTTGTTGTCCTTACCAAGAAGTAACAACGAAGATTTTTAAAAACCCAATTGCAGTAATGCTTGGTAAGGTCCGTCATGTACAGAATCTGGCTGCCAAGAACATGTCTAGTGCCCTCAAGAGCATTCAAGGCATTGAATTTCTGAAATGCAGTGGCATGCCTTTGCATGCTGCCACTCCGCTGCTAAGTCACAGTGGGAGGAGAGGAGGGACAACACCAAAAAAAAAATTGCTCAAGCTTGCTGGTCCAGTTTCTATACTGGTCTTGGTTCAGGGAAATGTGGAATGATTTGAAATGGCACAGAACAGCACTGCAGCCCTCCGAGTCCCAGTATGTGCACACACGGGAGCTTATGTCCTGTTTCTACAACCGCTTATGCTGCTATATTTATGCCAGCATGAAAGACAGCGTGGCACTGTGATGTTTTATCCAACAAGCACTTCAGCTTTTTGCAGACTTCCCAGCATACCTTGGGATGCTTGGAAGAGAGTGCAAATATTGGTAGCTAAACAACGTTGATTTCACTGTCTGCATAAAGTAAAATGTGAACTTTGGGGGTGGAGGCGTATGGTAAGCAAGCCCCTTTGGGAAAGTGGAATTTTAAAGTGTTGGTTTTTGCTTTTATATAAGCAACTTTCTTGATGACACTGATTAGATCTTTTCCTTACCGTGTGAAACAGCACATTCTCTTCTTTGTTGATCAACTCAAGAACAATCAAAGACTTGTTATGTGCTATATTCGCAATGTCATTCCACCTGTAGAGTAAAAAAATGCAGTAGAGTTTGCCAACACATACATTCAAACATTTCACAAACACATTAAGAATCCCTTAGTCAACATTAGTCTTGTTTTACGGGAAAGCTTTTCAGTAGCTGTTTGGTGAAGAAACATGGTCAGGAAAGTACGGAAGTCATGCTCTGATTCAAGGAGAAACAGATATTCAGCTCCTAACCCAAAGCAGGGGAGTTAAAAGCTCTCTTTAAATCATCAGTTTGAACACTCACAATAGAATCTGCATTGAAAATATACTAATGATAAACATTACACTGAAGTGCGGCATTTTTGAACTGATTGATTTTAGCCACATGTAATAGAATTTGTTGTTGTTTCTTGGTTTTTGTTGTTTTTCCTCTCCAAATGCTGTTTCCAACTTCCCTCAAGTGCCAATTCTTCAGAAAAAAGGTTGACAACATGGTTATGTAGACTACGCATATCACATTAATACTTGGTTTTTATGTTTGCAAACTTTTTTTTTCAAGTAATCGTCAGGTTACCCAAGATCAGAGTTATAATCTTCTTACAAATAGCTGACAGACATTTGCACACATTGCATGCAATCCATGGGGATGGAAAGGACTTGTTTTTTCTGTTTGCAGCATGCATTCCTCTTCATGTCATGGCAGGATGCTTGAAGTGCATATTTCCAAAGAGTAACGATTCCAGAACCAACCAGCACTTCTACATGTAAAGAAACTTCTCACTTCTGTCACCTGGTACAGTTAAAGGATTATCTAATTTCTTCTCGAAATTAAATATGCAAAACGCCAACTATGTGGAAAAGGGAACACTATTGTTTTTGAAAATGACCACTGAAAGCCCTTTAAAGCAATAAAAAAATCCAACATTCCAGTTTGAGTCTGATAAAAGCCTTGGCTACTGACTAAAAATTAGAACTCCTCATAAAACACAATTTTTTGGCCGCACGAATGTTCATATTCTAATAACGGGGACTAGCACAAACCTACTTCAAGTTAACACTGACAGTAATGGAAATATCCACCAGAACAGTACCAAAGAGGAATGAGTGAAACCCTGGCCTCCCTGGAATCACGGAGACTTCTAGCAACATTTTCATACAGAACAATCTTTTATAAGTAACAAAACCGACAGAAGAAAGTTAATGGAAAGGTTTAAGTGATTCTTAACAACCAAAATAGACAGAACAAGTAAACAAATGACATAGCTAGGATTTTCAAAATCACGGAAAAAGGAAATTCAGCTTTTTTTTTTTTTTTTAATGGGGCATATAAATATGGCAACCACATTTTCAGAACTGTCGAGTGCCTAGGCTGCCAACCGTGAGGTTTAACAGATTTGCCTTCAGAAGCATCACAGAAGTAGACATAAAGGCAAGAAAAGAAAAGGGATCAAGGCCTTGTAAGCAGAACAAGATACATGACAGACAACTATATGCTTCTTGCGCCAAACCCGTTCACAGACATCAGAAATTATTCTTTATCACATCTCTTATGGCCAAGAGGCCAATCCTGAAAACAGTGAGGTGAATACTCCTTAGTTAGAGGACTGGCACTATTGAAGTCACATATGTAAGTAAAGAATAAACCCCACACATGGAGCTCTGAAAAGAAACTCACTTAAAATAGAGAAGACCCTAGTTTTTACCTATAAATCACAGTTGTCCTTCCAATTCTGTTTTTTATGAAGATCCCCATGAAGAAAATACCGAGTTGTATGTCATTTCCATGATTATCCTGCAGAGATAGGATATACATTTAGTTTAATAATGAAACTGGCCAGTATGTGCACATGAAAGCCTGCTGAACTACCAAACTGAAGCCCTTCCTCAGGAAGAATGCAGGTCTAACCCTTGACTAATCTATATTTTGCTGCTTGATCGGACTCTGATTTTCATTATTCCAAAGTAGTTAGCACTGGATTAATTCTGTTGGTTAGTGAGAACAGCCAAAGGCTAAATGAGCCCAAGGTTCTCCTCTATCAACCACCACTCACTCCACAAACTGGCATTTGTTGTACAATACCCCACACTCCCTGTCATTGTGATTATAGCTACCTAGAGCCCATGTGACTACCAAGAGCAGTAGTCTTCTTTCACATTCACAGCATTTCTCCAGGCACCTGTTAAAACACGTCGAGATTTCAGAAAACCACACCTGGAGATGGAATCCCTCTCAAAAGCTATACCCTTCACAGTTCCTCCTTTTCAGTGCTCTGTGTAGAAGTTCACAGCCACGTCACTCTACAAAGTATCTCTATCTCTATACAGATACATCCACCACTGTTTTTCAATTATTGAGTTAAATACTCATCTGCATGCACCACAATGTCCACTGTTTTTGAGTTGTTTTTCAGAAGTTCTGCTGGTTTTGTGCCTACCCATGTCTCCTTGCAGGCTCCTGTTTGAAAACCATCCACTCCTGTTCCATTTTGCAATCAGCTGTTTTCTTAAAAATGCATTTTATTTTTTGTTACAAAAGCTTAATGCTGTTGACAAAGAGTGTTTTCCTACTTTTATAAACAAAAGCAACTCCCTCTCAGCTGCATATATATTGATTCACACTTTAAAGTGGTAAATAAAAACCACACTAACACAAAGAGCGTGGTTAAAAAGAACTGCTAGAAGAAAGAATTTGAGAGAAGTTAATGCACTACACATGAGCAAATTCTAGAAACCACCAGGCGTCCCTGCATTTCAATAGATCAGATTAGAGCTGCCCTCCTGGCCCCCACTGTGCTTCATCTCCAGAAGGCAACAATGGAGTATCTGCACCTGTTTCTAACTACTAAGTGTTAGGCCTGTTGCAAACAACTGATGGATGCCAATTTTCAAGCCCCAGCCCAGGCACTGATTCTCAGTGCTGCATACACTGGCATTCTTCCCCATATACTGCCTGTCAGCAGAGGTCCTACAGCTGACAGTCTCCAGTTTAGTCTGATTAGAGGACCACACATTCCTCTGCCTTGTCCCAGAGGAAGCTTTAGAAAGCAAAAAGACTGGGGAAATGTATGTATTTGTACACATATATGTGTGTGTACACATGCAAATATCTATACAGAAAGAAAGAGAAACATATTTCTAATAATATTTTCTAAAAGGAACAAAAGAGAAATCTTTCATTTTTCCTTTTGAATGGAATTCTATTTATCTGCAAGGCTAGCATGCTGCTCTTTGATAGAAAGGCAACATCTTCCTGCAATTTTGCAGAGCACTCTGTCTGCTATTCACACTTATCTTACTGACATGAAGTAATATTGAATAACAATTCCAAAATAGAAATCCTTTGCAGCAGCATTAATCTGAATTAATCTGAGAAAATATTGATTTCATTCTTCGACAATACACATTCCATAATTTGTGTTGTTGGATAAGGTTTGTCTGCCCGTCATCTCTTCCCCTTCAGGCCAATTTTGAGACTGGTCAAAGGATCAATCTTGACTTAATCAGAAAGTTTGTTTGTTTGGTGTGGGATTTTGTTTGTTCATTTTGTTTTTAACTTCCAAGTCAACTTTAACTAGCAGAAAAACTGCCAGCAGCCCACCAGTTACAGTGCCTGGGTTGGTTAGCAAAGGGAAATGGGTCACATTGTTAACAGCTGTTCTCACTTTCTCAGCACAACTTTATGGTGGCACATGCTCCATCAGGCCAAGCAGACCACCCATGGCAGAAGGGTGCTTCCAGCAAAGGGAAAGTGAGTACAAAGGCAAAATAAACCTTGAAACCTCCTCTCAATTTTAAATGTGTGGAGGACACATAAGAAACTAGGGGAAAGGTAAAGTTAAGAATTGGTAAATAGCAACTTAAAAAGATGTGAACAGGACTTACCCTCCTAACCAAGAGCAGAGCTGAGGTTCATTTGCCTCAGCCACTCTCCCTCAGACAGAACTCAAAGCAAGGAGCATCTCTGCTTCCCAAGTGAGCAGGCCCCAGCACATGGCAACCTCTCCCATGAAAAGGATTTTTGTAGAAGAAAACTAACACGAGAGACCTAAGATACCCTCATGCTGCAATGTCCAAACTACCAGCAGTCATTTCACCCTCCAGAACAGCGAAACAAGTCCTGCCTCTTTTGGACAAGCACAACTTGCATGTGTTCCAAAGGTCGCTGCAGACTCCTGCATCGTTTGGGTCAGAGGTTCTTTTGTAACACACACACTAACATACCTTCACAGGGAAAATTTCTTGTCCAAACCCATCAAGGCGTTCCACTTCATTGATGTACATTAGCTCAGCTTCTGCTGCTGTCATGCCACTGCAATTAGAGTAATAAAATGCAGCAAATGTTCAATATTATACGCGCACAAAAAATACTAGTGAAAAAAAGGAGATGCTGCCTAGAGATGCACAACACAAAACTAACTTTCAACATCAGGATTGTAATCAGCAAGGGGAGGAATTTTACTAAATGTTGCTAAGTTAAGGTACAAAGCACAGTTCAAATTGCAGGAAGAACAAACTGAACTGATCATATTACTCAGTTTCTTCCGTACACATCAAATATTTTCCAGGCTTTATTAAAACATCGGGCCACTGCATCACGTTGTGTCTAGTTCTGGATGACCGATCTGAGCCATAGTGGTCCTAATCTGCATAAATATTATACAAATCCACTGAAGTTGCTTAAAATGACTTAAAAGGGAAGACCTACATTTTCATGTTGGCTGTTCAAAACCACAGGCACAAAATCAAAAGTTGAGCAGGTTCTCTTTCATAATAGAGAACAAACCACCTGAAAACTTTTACACACGTGTCGACACATGCTGCTGTCACAGCTCAGGAATTCAGACAGATTTCAGCTCTCAGAAGCAGGTCAGAATAGATTGCAGGTTGCTCCAAAAGAAGGTCACTATTAATGTTTCTCCTCTTTGCTCCTCCATACCACAGCTTACAAACAGAAATATAGGAACGAGACAAATACTTGGGAGAAGGAGGTAGGGAAAGGAGGTGGAACGTGATCTACCTTCTGAAGTGAGGATAACTATTTGTTCTTTTTGTTGCGGAAAGAGAACTAATAAGGGCAACAGGGGAGAGAAATCTTTTAAGTCTGTGAGTTAACCAAGATCACACAAGCAGCCCATGGCAGAGAGCGGACAGAGCCAGGCCTGTTCGTGGCCAGTTTGGAAGCCAAGCCTTTGGTTGCATCAAAGGCCCAAGCTTGCACTGACACTCAGACCGAGAATGGCCTTAGACCCAGAGACTGGTATTTGCACCTTTACAACAGTTTTCTGTCATATAATGGGGAGTGCTACACCCTTCACACAATATTCCTATTGCGTGTCATGTAATAAAGCTTTAAATGCAAATTCATAATATAACACAAAAGATTATTTCCAATGGCGCATAGGCACTGCCATTTTTCTAAGAAGAGCACTCTGGAAATTTGAATATTTACACCACCAAAACACCCACATACCACAAAAGAAGCCTGCTGACAAAGAAGGGATTGGTACCTGACGCACTAACAAATACACTCTTAGCTCATTAACTAGTAACAGCATATTGTATCTTTTCCACAACTAGACTTAGAATCCAACTTCTATTATTTTAATTTCCATTACATTCAGAGCGTGTGTATCCCCCCTATCTCTTGAATGAGATCACCCTCTGATCACCCGATCCAGTCGGGATCTTTCAGCATCAAGATTCGAATGAAACCAAGAAGAGAAAGGAGTCTACTACATAGCACAAATAACGTTACACATGCTCATTAATCCTTATGGTGCAAATGTTCATTTCTTTAGGATTAAGTTCCTCAGCCACTTTGTGTTCACAATAGGCAGATAATCTTTTTTAACACACTAATTAAAAATCCAGTGAGACGCAGTGTAATAGTAACATGATGATAAGCTAGTTTACCCCTGCCAGAAAAGCATGGGGAGGAAGGGAAGTCCTAGGAGGATGCTGAGAATAGCAAAAAAATAATCCAAACCTTAACATGTCAAGCTCACCTGTGAGTTCGGTGCTCCTGAGCAACCTTTTGAGTCAATTCCTCCAAGACAGCTTCATCCTGGCTCCAATTCTGTAAAACACATGAAGTAGCATTGAAAACGAGTCACCCAGAGATGACAAAATGAAAGATGGGAATTATGATGGCAGATATTTCAGGACTGATTCACAGAATCATAGAATGTTAGGGATTGGAAAGGACCTCAAAAGATCATCCAGTCCAATGCCCCCGCCAGAGCAGGAACACTTAGATAAGGCTACACAACAATGTGTCCAGGTGGGTTTTGAATGTCACCAGAGTAGGATACTCCACAGTTCCCCTGCGCAGCCTGTTCCAGTGCTCTGTTACCCTTACTGAGAAGAAGTTTCTTCTCGTATTCAAGTGGAACCTCTTGTGTTCCAGTTTGAACCCATTACCCCTTATCCTATTATTGGTTGTCACCAAGAAGAACCTGGCTCCGTCCTTGTGACACTCACCCTTTATATATTTGTAAACATTAATAAGGTCACCCCTCAGTCTCCTCCACGCTAAAGAGACCCAGCTCCCTCAGCCTTTCCTCATATGGGAGATGCTCCAGAACTGGACACAATATTCCAGATGCAGTCTCACCAGAGTAGAGGGGAAGGAGAACCTCTCTCGACCTGATTCCTGCTCATGCTTTTCCAGGTAGTTATAGAGAGGGAACTTATCACACACTGCACTGAAAATTCAGAGCACGGGATGCTGAAAATGCGCAAGGAGAACACAAGGGTCTGGGTTCCAGGGTGTTTTTTTGTTTGTGTGGTTTTGCTTTGTTTTGTTTGTTTGGTTGTTTGGTGGTTTTTTTTGAGGAGAGTAGAAAGATACTGTTAAAAATAGGGATAAAGTGCCTATTATTCCAAAATATGGCACAGAGTACATGATACAGATAAGGGATCTTTTCTTAGGTAAGGACCAAACAGGTCTTTAAAAACACTTGGAAGCCTACATATTAATATTTTAAACCAGCCCAAAATACTGCATAGACTATGAAAAATGAAGTCATGGTTATTTTCTGTCTTGTAACCTACAGGTACTCCATTCACCATGTCAAAAAAGGATTGAAAGTTTTGCTACTTCTTCCAATATGTAATAAAATGTACTTTATGCTTGCAACACATTTCTGAGCAGAAACTTATCTTCTGCAAATTTAATAATGTGTAGTAGAAACAATTCTGACATAATTGGGAGCAAGTTAATAAAGGTAGCCTGCCCATAAATTTGGGGAGGGGAGGGCAAAGGAAGCTGAAAAACCTTTCTTGCAAAACCTCAAAGTTTTTATTTTTATTTTAAAAAGCCCTAAGGCTACATGTACTGTACTTAAATACACTGCCTGGTTCTTGCTCAATGGGGCCCTCCCTCTGATATTTGCTTCTGCCACAAAAAAATGTGAAAGTGGTAGCGTGCTAATGAAAAATGGCATGGTACATGCCTATGCACAGCTACACACCTGTGGGGTGTACTGTGTACATAACTTGGGTCTTTTCCCTGCTGAAGAAATGCCATTTGACACACACTGCAGCCTCACAAGATCAAACAGTACAAATGTAGCTGTTCCTCCTTCATCCACCAGCTCACTTCACTAATGAATTTACAGCAACATTCTCGTTGGAGGCTCTTTCTATGCCCGAGATTCACTCAAGTCCTCCCACTTGCTCCAGGACTAGTTTTTTTATCCGAAGCACTTAGCAACCGTCACTGAACTTGCAGTGAAATATTTACTATTACGTTATCCACTCCTCCCCAGAAGAGCAAAGACATGTAGTTAAAGAAAAATAGTTTACAAAAATAGTTGATTTAAGAGTAGGTTTCTAAAGACTGTAGGAAGCAGATACTTTGGTGATTTTATTCAAGTAGCATGGATGAAAGGCAAGATACCACAGAGGGGCACACACAAAACAGAAGAGCTCACCGCACCACCATGCAGGCAGCTCACTCAAAAACAGGTTCTAGGACATGGGGCCAAACTGCTGAACCACACAGAAATTAACCACCTGAAAGCTCATCTACAGGCTTAAATCCTCCCCTAGGTTTTTTTCTGAATAGAAAAATAATATCAGTATGTTGAAAGAACTTCACGGAAGTTCAGTAATTTACAAAGTGAGAGCTTGATGACACATTTCTGTTTACACTTGCAGCTGCCTTCTTTCCTGCTTAGGCTATCATACATGACTTCATAAGCCATCAGCTATACACAAGCTCATCAATTACTTATCAATAGATAAAGGTGACTGACCAAAGAAAAAACCTGCACCATCGGTCAGGCTAATGGAAGCTTCTTAGTGAAAGGTCAATACTGAAGCCACACTCTTAACTATACAAGGTATATTTAGATCTCTATGCATTCATCAATTCTCCTTCTTCCTGCTGACTCCTTTTTTTCAGATGATTTTGAACTCTGTCTAGTAGCTCAAAATTGCACTTTTGATTCAAGACACTGTACAGCTGTCACCTTTTTGGACTTGAGAAGGGACTATCTGCTGCAGTTCCTGTACAAAGAGCGCCAGTAAATGGGACAAAATGCTTCTGGAAGTGCCTTTCTCAAGCCTTCAGATTACAGTGAGATGAATCCCTCTACCTCTCCACTAAGTGCAGGGGGAAACCAGATGCCTGAACTTCCAGGCAGCTACACTCTGGGCATGGCAACCCCACCTCACTTCCAAATTTCTTTTCCCGGTTAGAAAGAATTCCAAGATCTTTTACATTTTATGAAGCTTACACTTGAGACTTGTGCTGATGGACTTGTTCATCTAAGTTAAAGCCAGCCTTAACTTCAGCAGACTTTTTTTTTCTCTCTGATCCACCCTCCTGGAGAAGATTGGTATTTGTCACCAGTTTCTAACATAATTAGTGACCTAAAATGCTTCCATCAGCATTCAAATTATTTTCTAGTTTCCAGTGTAAATTTCAAACAAATTTATAGCATAGTCCCTGGAGAACATTTTGAGAAGTCCCCATTTATGCTTCACTCCAGTGTAATAGTTGATACAAATTCTCTTGAGGTGATTTGTCCTGTAAAACAACATTTACTTCATCAGCAGCCCTCATACCCCCTTGTTATTCTGTGTTACTAATACTGCAGTACTGCTAATATAGACCTTTTTAAGTAGTTGTAAACTCTTTTGATTCGAAGAAGTATATTTCTTTTGTTGACACTTACTCCTAGTGGAAGCTTAACAGGAACTGAAAAAGGGCTGCATTTTCATAGTGCATATTCGTTTGGATACAACCAAGTACATTGCAGGTTTTGAGGAGCAAAGTTCATCTTCACTATTCATAGTTCAGCGCTGGTGCTTTTTACTCTGCTATCAAGAAAGCCATCTCTGAGGCATGGAGAAATTATTCATAGAAGACCACAAAAGAGGTGGATTAGGAACTCACCATAGGGAACAAGACATATTCTCGGAGGAAGTCATGAGATTCAAACTGATTATAGTCTCCAAAATCCGCTGGAAAAAAAACAACACAATTACTCCTTTTAGCAATTTCCACACATGTTAAGACCACACTCAACCTTCGCACAGATGCTTAATTTCAAGTGGGCGAGTTCTCTCTAAAGCCACAACCCAGCACAAAGATTTCTGCTTGTACTTCAGCTTTTAACATGGAGGTCTGAAAATAATAGTGTTATTACTAGAGATCAAATAACAGCCAACAAGTAATTTCTCTCTTTTGATCCGTAATATTACGACCATTTGCAATGCTTAACCATCAGGAGTGCAGGAGTTTCTTTTTCTGTAACCTTCCTGAACTAATAATACCACCCTCTCACATGGCTGGGATTGCTCAGCCTCTCTAAAAACAGTGCACACTTTGGCTTCTCCAACGTTTCCAACCCTGAATATTACCCTACCTCCGCTACAATTCTACACAATTGTACATAAGATGCTTAATTTTACAGCCTAGGAGGCTAAAATTCACTAGCCAATCCTATTAAAAATGGTCAACAACCAACACGGTTTTGGGTGGGGGTGGGAAGGTCTTATCCTTCTGCAGCCAATACAGCAGTACAGGCGCTGTGCAGGTTTAACTGACTGGCCCACACTTTTCTACTCGCTTTTCTACTTCTTCTACATCTCTAAGAGGCAATCGTCTCCATGCTCATGTTCGCTCCTATGTCAATCTGAGGATTCTTGTCTCAATGTCCTTGAAACCGCAGAGTTTTGAAAATGCTTTCTAAAGGCTAAACTACGTTTAAAAAAAACCCAACAAAACAAAGCCTATACTTATCTATCTGTTAAATACACAACAGCTTATATCAAAAGAATATCTTGCCAGGAGGTCTTTATTTTATATTAATTGAACTGGATCAAACGCCATCTACAAGATACTCATATTATAGAAGTTGGAAATTCCCACCATAAATCATACTAGCTAAACATTCTTTCAAAGCTTCTAGACAATTTCACATATTGCAGGATGCCAAAAACGCAGTTTCATTTTGTTTTCACCTCAGAGTTATGTTGTAACATAAACAGAAAGAAATCAAAATGGACATGAAACAGAGTCTGTATGTTTAAAAGAAATAAGTATTTCAAATATATTCGTTTGTATCACATGCAAAGGACAAAGGGAGTAATAAAAGGTCAGGAATAAAGCAAACAAGATTAGGTGTGGCATTCTGATGCAATGGTCTTTGAAATAAAATAGATCATATAGAAAATTCAGAATAAAAGTGATTACTTCAAACTGCTCACAAAGACTGACTCACTCTCAAAGTTAGCAAAAAGCTTCAAAAACACAGGACCAGTGAAACATTATCTATTGAGCCCTAACTCACACAATGGAAAAACTTAATTTACTTAAATTCAGTATGGAATCCTATACACATATTTTCCATATTAATAAAACATTTCAAGCTTTGAGAGGAAACATTTTTTTCTTTAATTTTTGACCAAGAAATAAGACACTAAAATAGAATTTCTACTGCCCTAAGGAGGATCATCTTAGCATTACTCCTCCACTGAACCTTTACTTTTCAAGAATCAGATCTTCATGTTTGCAATTTATATATATACTTCCCAATTCCCTTTCCTCAGAGGACATGCCCAGAACATGATTGCTGAAATTCTGCTTTAGATTCTAATAGTCAGTCACAGAGAAAGTGAAACATACTTTTCCAAATAGAGGGCTTCCTCATCTGCCCATATACATTATGTGACTCCTACTTTTGTTGATGTCCTTAGGAGGCTCAGAATAAAAATCATATCATAAGAAGTAGTTTATTATTAATTTATAACTCATATAACAATTATGGTCATGTGTTCTTTCATACTTCAGATAGCACTATACAGCAAAACGAGTTCTTAATTAAAGGCAAAATTAAAGCTGCTGCTATGCTCTTTGATGTAATTGCATTTCAAACCAGAGAACGTGAATCAAACTCATTACTGCAAAGTGCTCCATGGTTGGGGTTGGGAGAACTGGAGTTTTGTTCAGATGCACTAAAACAGACGTTAGAAATAGGGAAGTTGAACACTGTGATGTGGTTCCTCATTCCCTCCCTGAGGGTGTGAGTGTTTTGTCATGGACAGTCCACCTATGGACTTTTAAATCAATAGAAAACCCAGGTGTTGTGAGCAGGGGTCTCATTAGGCCTTAGTGCCTAGTCAACATATAGAACAAACGAAAATAAACAAAGTTGGAAAAGGGTCATCAGGTCACATCATCTTACCTTGCACTGCCAAGCCAGCTAGTCGAATTCCCTGCTCCAATGAAAAAAGTAATCGGCCATCGAGAACATTCTTTTTCACTTGCAGGTAATACAGATATCTACAAACAAAACAGGAGCACAACTTAGAATATCTGTATGTTTATACATTTTCTACAGAAGACTGCGAAAACAGGAAAAACTCAGCACAAACAGGTCAGGCTGTTAAAGAGCAGTCCATGCCTGGCTTCACAAGTTCCACATTACCAAAACATATCAATGTGATCCCTACATGTGCAATGCTTACAGGTGGATGAAAAGGAAAATAAGAAGTTCTAACTTGTGTTCCCTGGACTACATAGAAGAGGGGCATCGGTTGGGATTACTTTCTCCATAAAATTTGTAGAGGTTACTGAAGACTGTGCAATCACCAATACAAAAAGAGGCTCTTCCATATTTCTTCTGTCATTTTTTTGCTCCAGTGTCACCATTTTGATAGAACAAACAGAATTTTAGCAATATACTTCAGCCTGCTGACATAACTTTAACTGTGGCCCATATAGAAGTTTTTTAAATCGGCATCTCTCATCTGTAAGGATGACTTAGACACCCAAATCAAGCAAAACCAGCTTCTAATGTCAGTCACTTGCTGACCTGCAGTAGCTAATCACAAGTTTTAACCACAGTGACAGAAATCTCACACATTTCACCTTACATTTACCATTGATTAGATGATGTCAAACAAGAAGCTTTCCACAAAAAGTTTAACAAGTCACTATCCCCATCTGTGCATCCCTCTCATCCCCCGAACTGGACCAGCCCCACAGCAGAGCTGGCCAAAGCAGCAGAGATGTGTCCCAGTCCCTCTGGTGCATCAGGTTGAAGTCCAGTGGAGACACCTTCATTAATAGGCCACACCTTTCTATTCTGCAGGCACCAACGCATGTTCCCTTGAGCTACCTGTGTGGCACAGGCAGTAAAACCAGGTGGGGGCAAGACAGGCAGCTGAAGAAATTACAGCCACAACTGCAAGGACACCAGATCTGCCACTGATGTGCCAACAAAATACAGCTGAGTTACAGCAATGTAACGATCTCACGTCCATCAGCTTAAACTTTTGGTGCAGACATATGTAACCTGTCCCAACCGAGACTAAACACAATTCCTTCTCAGCCAACATGCAACAACTCATCAGGTCTGAGCCCAAAGGCAGAGGTGCTGCCATGGCCCACGTGCATGCTCAGCCTCAGGCACCCAACCCCCAGACCTGCTGAGAGTAGTGATGGGTGACCCATGTTAGGAAATCCCCAAAACCAACAAAGGGGTTTCCCAGGCTGTGGCCAGACATGGTGGGTCTAGCTGCAGCTGAACCAGGTTAGGAGGTCACTGCTCCCTTCAGCTGCGTGCCTGTTCAGCCCCCTAACACAAAGGGCGTCCTCTCAAAATGACGTGGACTTAAAAAATAACTGCTAAACCAAGTTAGAAAGAAATGGTACACCAGTGTGCTAGCCAATCTCAGAGACTGCAACCTCTGCAAGGCAGACAGCAAAGAGCAATCAGAAAGAGTGGGGGCAGTAAACTCCTAACCGGACTTGGCTGCAGCCAGCACACCACATCTGACCTTACCTTTGAACCTTTGGGAATAGCAAAGAAACTGTTCTGGTCGTGTTTCAACAATTTCAGACACGTGTGCGTGTGTGCAAGTCACCTCCCCAGCACCAATGCAATTAACCCTTCCTTCTCGGGAAGGAGAACGACTGGAACTCATGTCACAGGGACTGCAATGCCATAACTATACCTGAAAATGTTATCATTTAATTCTGCGCGGAGGCATCAGAAAAAAACCTCCATGCCTCAAAATCCGCATAACCCAAAGCCATGCTTTGAGGGCTATTAATGAAATGCAGCATTTTACATTTTTCTTCAATTAACTCTTCCATGAGCGATGTGAGATGCAGTAAGCTGCCACTAGACAGCACCAACGCTCTGAGCAGACCCGCACTCCTAAGGCAGCAGCCGGGTGTTTGGAGGCTACGGGCACTGCAGGGCACAGAAATCCTCTCAGAGGAGGCCTGTGCACATATTCTTCACATCTGACAAATTCCCTTCAGAGTCCACAGTTTTTACATGCACATAAAAGGTAACTGTTGTGTTACTGGTTTTAGGCTTCCTCTTCCCCTCTCTCCTCTACAGAATGCAGAAGAACATTTTCAAACAGGAAAAATATAATCTCATTTAAAATGCTTATATTTGGCTTTCACACAGCCTAATGAAGATTAAAACCTCAGGGGATTTTGAAATTTCATGGAGGCAGCATAAAAAGCATACAGCTTCTCAGCTTGAGCCCTGTGCTTCAGTCCCAGGTTTCACACTTGCTGGGTCCAAGAGACAAATCAGCTTGTTTCCACTTCTTTGCAATCACTAAATCCCAATTGTGAAAATACACACACTTTCATACAAGCTTGACATAAGCTGCTTTATCAAGTACACACGAGAGCAAGTGTTTGCTGAATCTGGTCTTCAAGACCTGTAATCCTGAAAGGCGGCTGTTTATGTCAATGCTACATATGCATGCATGAGTTACACATTCTAGTCTAAAATTCACATCTGTTGTAAAGTAATAGCTATTGTTAAAACAAACACAAAGTTAAGAGACTATATGAAAGTCAAAACAATGTAAAATTTTATAGTGAGATCTTAGCTCTATAGAAGCTGGCCAGCCATGATTTCAACCACAGTACCCACAAAACTACAGATAAACCACAGAAATTATTATTTAGGTAAGCATCATCAAAAATACTATGACAATGCAGTCACCGTAGTATCAAATATTACGATCAAGACTTTCAAAAGAAACACTGATGTGGGGCTTTAGTTGCAATTGTAGTTGCCAATACTTTAGAAAAATTGTTTTAAGACAGCAGACAGCACCCACTTTATGAGAAAGATGCCCATTTACAGGTGTTTCACCCTCACTGTCAGAGACAGGTCACTTTTAAAAATCTTCATAGGAATATTCTACTATATTATGGTACAGTATTGCATTCACTAACACTGCAGCAGAATGAAAGTTCAGGATGTTTTATATGTTGCAGAGTGACATGCAGTAAGAGTTTAAAAGACACATATAATTAGCTCTCTGACATTAACTAGTGCATCCATCAGGCAAAACCTCATGGAGAAAGTTGTCACCTTTCACAGGCAAACGCAGTGAAAAGCAATGACCTGCTATGGCTCTGACACCTTTTTCAATGGAAGTGCCAAGAAAAACCGAAGACTGAGGCAGAAACCTCTGGTCTGTACCAGCTTCGTCTTTACCCCTGGAGTGACAGTGACACGGGTCACCCACCTCAGGTGTCCCCTGACATCTCCCTGCATTGTGGTCACATGAGGTAGGAACTGGGACATCTCCTTTCACAAGGCATGAACTGGAGTGGCTAATTCCACTGCCAAGGAAGAGGAGGAGCACACCCTGGAGGAAGCTCTGCTAGAAGGCTCTAATAGCCCTACAAGCCACAGATTCATGTGCTGCAAAACTGTGGTCAGGCTCTCTGCCCAGCCAACGGAGAGGAGAAATTGGCCCATATTCTGTTAAGGATTTGAGGCTCCTCCATCTGAAATTACATTAAATGCTATTATTATGTCACTATGCTAGCTGAGACGGCTCTTTGTTCGCTTGGATTGCAAAAGTATATCTATAATTTGAGGGAAATGAAACATTTTAGAAATGATTCAGCTATAGATTTGCTGAGGAAAGCTGTTCCAGAACAGCAGATCAAACCATGCATTTCCTAAGCTGCCTATTAGGTGGTCTAGTTGGGAAAGTGTATGGAAACTGAAAAAAAAGAGAAGTCCACCACCTGCACCCCCAAATAATACAAGGCAAGAAATTAAAAATTAAGACTGACAAAACTTTCATCACAGAGCCATTCTGGCATATTAGGGGTGTGCAGGGCACAAGAAACACCACCATAGCCAAGTGGGCAGAGAGATGAAATCTCTCACCTTTGATGCTCATTTTGGGTTGAACATTTTTAGCAGAGCCATTGTGTATTCAATGTAATAAAGGCTACTATAGTTTGCCAGCCTGTAGCTAATTCCAAGGGGAATGGGAGTGGACAAGTCTGAACAAAGCCATAATTATAAGGATATCATTTCCCACAACTCTATTTAGCCAACACAGAAACATTAAAAGTATATTTGCATCTATTGCACCAAAAAGCATACTTTTAAATGAAGTAAATAAGCTGCAATTGGACAAATATGAGACATCTGAACTCCAGAATCAACATCTGCATCTTAGCAATCCATACTATATCAGCAGGAAAAAACAAACCAAACCAAACCACCCAAATCGCATTAGTAAGTAGGAGATAAGGGTACTTGTTTAAAATTTAATTGCAACACTCAGATTCAGACTCAGCTACTCCTGTGTAAATGTAAAGAAACTCCATTTGCCCACACAATTCTTCATAGACCTCCCAAGATCAGGATTCTAATTTGTTGTCCTGTCACTTCAAAAAAGAATGCGGGTGTTTGTATAGTGCCACCGAATTCATTGTACCCTTCCACCACCACTGTTCATCTGATGTATAAGCTCTGTTGCTGTTTTATACATGCTGAAAATAACTCAATTAATTTTACATATTTCTGTTCTCTTCAACAACCAATGTCTCAGATACCACAAGCCATGCAGAACCTGGCCTGATCAATATTGAAAGTGAGATTAAAGGATGGTTTACAAAAATAAGAATATAGGTTAGTTTTCCAGAGTAATTGTACTGGTGCATTCCATCTTCATGATCTTCCCATTAGTGAATTCCAAGAAGAACCACAAGGCAAATATTTCATTAATAATTATTCAATATTATCAGACCCAGTAGCCTTAGTAATGAACAGCATCCAACCTGCTAGGCAATGTACAAGAACAGAACAAAAAGTGCTTATTGCCCCAGGGATTTACAGTCTAAACATATATTTCCTATGCATACACAGATCTACATGTTTATACAAACAGGTGATAGGATAGGGATAATAAGGACTAATATTCTTCGAATGCTGTACTGTGATCAGTCTGGATTTTTGTTATTTTCCGTAGTTTTACTTTCCTTCACTGCACATCAGAGACAGGAAGGGTTTGGAATATACACATTATCTGTAGTGCAGCAGGAAACGCTTTAATTTTTTCTCTTTTCTTTTTTTTTTTTTTTTTCTTTTTATTCAGTCCTTGTGTTTTTCTGGGTATTTCAAGCCAGTATGAATAAATGCATTACACTTTCAATACTAATAAATATTTACCTTGAGTGTATTTGGAAATACACAAAGCTCTACAAAACACATATTAGTTACCCAAGAGGTACAATTCCTTTAAAATCGTTTCTAATGATGCAATTACCGGCATGACTAGCTTTTTTATAACTCATTAGGTACCTTATTGGCATCAAGCCTATCTATTGGATAGCTTCACAGCTATGTAGTTTAACTTCTCCGGAGGAAAACTCCTTTACTGCCTCATATCTCCAAAATAAGAAGTCTTTAAGACCTAAAGGAGTAACAGATTGGCCCACAAGTGGTTTAACTCAAGACCTTCAGCTCCTTTCCAGCTTCAAAAAAAAAAAAAAAATTGCAATTAGAGTACAGTATCATCTTCTAAAATTAGAAACACAATAAAAGTCTCATTGAATCATAACATTCCGACTCGGCTCGTTTGGGTTTATGTTAGTACAGTATTATACTTCTGAGCAGACACACTGCAATGTAAGTTTATGCAATAATCTGCCCACAGGGAAGCAGTTTCTCCAGAATAGAGGCCTTTTATCATTTACTGAAATTATTTTAAGCATTAGCTTTGATATTGATGTGTCTGTTGTTCACCTCACACTTTAAAATCTGCTGTGATCTTGGCTTTGATAATATTTAGCTACAGGATTCCACAGAAACCTATTTTTTATTTTAAACATGGGGCCTTTCATTTTTTCTCAGTCTTCAAGTTAAACAAGCCAATGATTCAGCTATTCAACGGGCAATCAAAGGAATTAATTGAGAATGACAAAAAGGGGTTTATTTATTTATTTATTACATATTTGAGACAATAATAATAATAATAATAATAATACTTAACACTTACTGGTTGTTTTTCTGATAAAAACTTAATTTAAATAGTATTAATGATCATTAGCCTAATTTTATAAATAGAGTATCTGAGGTACACAACTGGTGGAGTCACTTATGTAAACTTTGGCAGGAAACCATGGCAGATTTGGGAGATCCAAGCTTTGTTCCCAAGCCTCAATCCAGAGTACTACTTACTGAATGCTGCTTATTTCATGTGGGTCACCCAACATAACTGCAACAAAACTGATTGCAAACTCGGGCTGGTTTTATACGGCAAGAAAGAAAGGCAGGCAGAGAAGACCAGTCTTTTCAGATATGATGTTCAGCATATTGGCAAGGATGGTGTTATGACTTCTGGGCCTGAGCATGCTGAAACACATTTTAGATGCAAGGCTTCAATCAGCACATCTTAATCTAAAGGCACTTTAGAAAAAGAGGTACATACATTGATGATGTCATTGTCAGCAACGCAGTGCTAAGGCCTTGTCTTTGCTGTTGTAAAAAAACGTAGATGATGTTGATAAACAGAACATCTCCAGCTCACTCCTCTGGAATTTCATCAGCTTCCCTCCCAGCGAAAGTCTGATGTTTCACAGTAGTAGACAATAGCCATTTATCTGGGATTTGCGGTAGAATATAAAAAGCAATGGCTGTGCTTCCACTACTAAAGGGTAATATTTTTGGAAGGGTATTATTGAGAACAAGTCTACCACACCCTGTCACAGACCTTCAGAAAGACCAACAGACTTGCCAGAAAAAAAAGACAAGGAAGGAGACGAAAGAGCCTTTGTCACACACGCAGGAGAAAATTCCTTCAGAAGCTCAAACTGTCAATGCCAATAGTGAAAACACAGTCATAACAGTTTGTAGGGTAGGGACTGCTTGATCATAACAACCTTGTAAGGTAGGTCATGGTTAGCTTCAGGTAACTGAGAAATGAGGTTGCTCAAAAGCAGCATCCAGCTGTCTGCATCCTGATTTCCTCCAGCAGCCGGATGGAAAACATGACTGAAACTAAAACTAAAATAAATTAAATACATGGAAAGATTTGTGTCATTCCTGTTCCCCTTCCTCATGAGAGAGAACAATGCTGGGTTAGCATCATTTTCACATATTGGACAGTAAAAGGAGGACAGATCAAAACCCAGTTCATATCACCTACTTCTACATTGTCCAATATCTCTCTTTAAAAGCAACGGTTTATAGCCAAACGGGAGGAATGGGGATTTGGCTAAAACAGGCTATTTTCACAATGATGGTCACTTTCCATTTGTTTTGATATGCAACTTGTGAGCATAAGGGCAAATGATACAGAGTCTGGGGGGCAGGCTTGCTGTAGGCGCTGCAATGGGCACACAGTGAAAGGTAAGTCACCACCTCAGACCAGTGAGATTCCTACCAAAGGCCAAAGTCTTCCAAGGTTAAGGTCCAGCTACACAGTCAACTCCTGGCTAAAGCTACTAGAACAGGAAAACCTTTGAGCACCTAAAAACAGTCTGATCAGAATTTTGCACGGATTAGTTGTTGTTTACCGCCTCTATTTCTTCAGTTTACTACTGAAACGTCATTCTTTTGCACGCATTCTCCAAAAGATAGTCTACTAAAATTTCAGATCTCCACTTCCACCAATTCTTTACACAGCTGGCAGAAGATTTCAAATGCAAATGCCAAGTATGAATGTTTAAGGAGCAACAAGCTTTCTTTTCTGGCATCAGTCAATGAAGTCAAATTTCTGCAGCAAAACCAAGCATTCAAAAAATAGAAGAACATACATTTTGAAAGTGGACATGGGACTGTTTAGGAAGGCAACACATGCTTTATAATCTTTCACACATAAGCACCTGCTTCCATTATAGCCTGTTATCAAAGTGTTGTGAGTCTTTGGAGCCCAGTGTTAAATGAATGGCTGGGGAAACCCTTCGCAGTGAGACACAAGATACCAGCATCACACTCGATGTTCTTGTTGGCAGCAAAATACTGAGCTTGGACTGTAAAGAAGTGCTCTGTGAGTGTTTTTCTCTACCTGCCATTTCTGATGTGCCACAAGCACAGACACGCAGCCGGGCCTTGTTGTGGCCTGCAGACGTGACACAAGCCTTCCAAAACATGCACTCCTTCCCCGAGAGGCTTAGCCAGCAGATGCAGCCTTACCAGGTCCACCAATTTCTCAGCATTAAAAAAGGAACCCCCCAACCACAACAATTCCATCCTCTGTACTTGTACTTTTTATTAAGAGTGTATTGTACTTTTCGGATACTCCAAGTTCAAATAAACCCACAAAGTTAAACCTTAAATGAAAAGGCCAGTAATGGCATGCTTTAGCAAGAAAGGAAGGCATGCCACAACCTGATCCTGATTTTCTGCCCCTGAACTCTTGAATTAATTATAACAAATTACAGGGAGCCCCAATACAATTTATAAGCACCATAAACTCCCTAACAACCACCTATAATTTTATCAGAGTTAATCCAAATACCTAAGGAATTATACAGGACAAAACTCCAGCGTGCCTTTTAGAGTTAAAAAATGGTGGAAGCCATATTCTCTTGTCTTCCAAGCACTCTCTCTCAGCAAAGGCTACGTTTGGTCTCTGCAAGCTGGAGTCCAGCAAAGCCAGGCCCTGGGGACACCACCATAACATTCATTCTTATAAAGGCTGGAATGGGATTGCAAAAGTAAAGCAAAACAATCAAAACCATATAATGTGAATAAATTTGTATTTTAGTGTTTTCAGCTGAAAAATGACACTCGGTGCAAGAATAAATACTACATTGAAATACTAGACTAAAACATTTGGGAGTGAAGAGTTTGTTAGCCTCACATCTTTGAAAAAAGCCACTTATCCATCTGGTTTAGGTTTTAAGGACACGCTAAAAGTTTTACTGTCCAACATGGCAGTCCTATTGACTTTAGACTACTCACACAGTTAAGCTTAAATACATGCTCAACTATGTGCTCCTGTCTCCTGAACTGAGCAAAACACTTCCATTTGGCTACAGTAATCCGAAGGTTACAACATAGGAGACTTTATTTTTTCTTATTAACTTCCCTTTTTTTTTTTTGACATTTTTTAAATTAAAAAAAAGTAGAACTGAGTCAGGTAGGTGGCACTGCAGCAATGCCACATACTGCTTTTCATACACAGATCTTAAATGCTGTAGAGGAAGATTGCTATTCTCATACTCCCACCCTATCGCCAAAAACAACAACAACAAAAAATCACAGGGAGAAAATAGGGGCCTGAGGCAAGATGCAACTCCCATAATGGTGGTAATGCTGGACCTAAACTCAGATCACCTCTTCATCAGTAAGGTCCACAGGTCAAATGGATATCAAAGTCTATGAGAAAAATCTCGCTTGCTAAACTCCCTTCAGCTTTTTTGTGCAACCTGCCAGAAAAAATATCTGTACTCAACTGGGGTTTTTTTTGAGTGGAAACCCACAGAACTGCTGTCTCCACCTTCACCTTCCTACTAACATGGTCTCCCCATTCCCACGTAGGGTCCTCAGGAGCTCCAACTACATATAGGCTCAATAACATAGCATGCAACCTGCATGTAATTTCCCACTTAACTAGTCACATCCTCAACACATCAGGTCCCACACACAGAGCAACTCCCACTCCCAAATCCTTAAATGGTATAAAAAGTAATGGTAGCTGTGAAGATCTATTCTCACAAAGATGCAAAATCGCAAAGATGAGCCATGGCTATGTATGCTGAAGACTACTAAACCTTAGAGAGAAGAGGAGCACAAGAAACGCTGTTGATCTTTCCTGCTTTGGAAGTAGGAAATTATTTCAGCAAAAATGAGATTAGACCCCCGAAAGTTAATAATACCTTAGATTTACTTCCTTTACTCATATGCGTTGACTCAGTTCAAAATATGCTGCTCCCTCCCCTGAAAAGAAAACACAGCTAACCTTCAAGCTGTCTTCACTGTGGGAAAAGGTGGTTTAAGTTACATATGGAAGCAATATGAGTCAACAGTTTGAAAATTCTCCTGGTAGCCAGCCAGGTTAATGGCCGAGCAGGTTAGAATATCATGCTAAAAAAATGTGGAGAGTTAACTAGAACATATGTATACTCTAGCTCATACTATGCAACACTGAAAATAAACAGATAACTCTTTTTAAAAATTAGGCTAAGTTCAGGTGTAACTCTATTCTTTGGACACAAAACAAAGAGTTTGGATTGCCCCATCCTCCCCGCCCTCCATTATGCCAGTTGGAGTAATAAAACATATTGTATACACCCCATAAACCTTGTCTCATTTTTCAGTATATATTTTAAATATTCTCCTTCAGCAGAGCTCTAAACTCTAGCGTGTCTTAAGTCCACCAGCCTTTTCTGGTTAAATGTACTGCTGTGCACTGATGCAAAAGTTGAATAGAGTGAACACGTATACCAGTGAACAACTGGTATGCATATGTAAGCATCCAGAAGCACATCACAAAATTATTGGTTTGTGGGTGTGTAGCAGCATGCAAGTGTATTCAGGTGTTACTTTATTCATAGAGCAAGTGAACACGTTCAAACGTACAGAATGTGTACTTAATTTGAACTTTAAAAAAATAAATGGATGCTACAGTAGTCTGCATTGAAACCTTGTTAATGATTTTATGGAACTCATTAAAAAAATCATAGAAAAAGAAAATCAGTAAAACTTTAGGTAGTATCCCAACCTCACATAACGAACACCCAAGAAAACTCAATTGATTTTGTGGAATTTTACCTTGTAGGGAATTAAATCCAGTCCATTCACTACTTACTTTTACAGTAATCTATCCTGGTAATAAGAAAACACGGACTGAAATGTGACACAATGAAGTTGCCAGCTATCTGTAGGCCATCAGTACAATAGCTCATATTCCTGTGAAAAGATTGTTGAAGCACCTACATGAGCACTCGATGCCAGCAGAAAACAGGATAATTCAGGTTGTTTCCACCTCCTGAAGAGCTTGGTGACCCTTGTGTTTTCACAGGAAAACAGTCACCCCACAGATCAGTAAATCATGCAATAAAACCATGGCCCAGGAAGTTCTAACGTCCCAGTGAATGCAACCCTGCAAAAGTGAACACAGCTCTGATAACAACGGGATGTTGCCAGAGAAATATGTGAATCAGTGCCCTGTTCGGTGGGTAAAGTAGATCCATTTCGTGAAATGAATAATTATTCTTTGTAAAAGCTTCAAAAACAGCTGAAGATATCAAGTGTAAAAGCAGCTGCCAAAGATAAAAACAGTGAACCAGTAAACATCTCACTGCACAGGAATCTGCCATCTTCCGACACTGAGATTTCTGCCAAATTCTTGTTGAGATTTTCAGCTGCATAAGGGCCTCCACACAAATGCTTCTTTTAAACACACTCAGAGATTTCAAGACTGTACTGACATCCAATTGCAGCTCCTTTAGCTTTATACCCTGCCAGCAAGGCAAAAAATATCAAAGGTATTCAGCTCCCTGAAAAAGGGTATGCTTAGAACCAGTATTAGTGGTTTGTGTCTCAGCTATATGAGAAGGGAAAAAGTGTGCTCCAGCCTGCAGTGCAGTCATCAAAATTTAATTGAAGATTGGCAGTGCTACTGTAACCAAGATTTCCACTGCCTATTGAATTCTTGAAATTTAAAAAGCAGTTACAAACCCTAATCAAAAAGCACAGGTCTGTTTGCTCACAGATTGCTGCTACTGGTTTGACCCTCTTTCTGATGTTGTAGTCAAATTTCAGACATCTGGGAGCAGTGAGCCACAGTTCCCTTTTCACAACATGCAGCAGAAAAGAGAGGATGAATCACCTGCAGAAAATGAGGCGTGATGGAGGAATCCCGAATCATGCTGTGAAAATGCCCGTTTCTTCTCACAGATTACACAGGAAGCCGACAGCAACCTTCGTTCTTGAGGCTTCATCAGGAGGAACTACATGACTGAGGTAAGATCAGTCTGTGCCACCAAGACTTGGAGCAGTATACCCCACAGTCATCTGCACTTCCCTAAGGAGAAACTGCTAGTCATTGCTACTGCATCCCATGGGAATACAAACAAAGGAATACGAGCCCCAATCCAGGTAACATATTCATCTGTCAAAAAATAGTGCCTTCAGCTACACCGTGAGACAAGTCAGAAGCAGCATAGCAATCTGTGAGGTACACCATGATATTCTCTGTGTGCACAGGGCTCCCTAATGAATGGGCAACCTCATTTCTGCAATGAGATACATTGCTACAACACCTTAAGGGCAAAAAAAGGCCATCAAGCACTTCACAGTAGTCTAAATAACAAAGGCAGTGAGCAGCACTGTTCATAGATTAGAAGAGGAGTGATCCTTTTCATCTTTCATTTGAGGAGATGCATAAACACTCATGGGCACTTCTGTGATTCAAACAGCTAGGGATGACAAATGTTTTCTGTTTTTCCACTTTTCTTATCCCATAAACCAAAAAAATGAAGAGAACTTTCCCCCTGCCTCCCAGGGAAAGAAAAATCATGCCATGACAATAACCTTCTCTATAGCCATTATACTAAAATGTCACAGAAAAAGAAGAGAGCAGACATCTATTCAGTAATTTTCAGAATAACTCTCAAATTCCTCACTGTTAGCACAAGTCAGAAATCAGAAACAGATATTTGCTGAAATAATTCACTCCTTTCTTCTTGACAAATAGATTCATAAACAGGCACAAAGCCTCTTCCAAAAAAAGCTTTGCTTAATAAGACCCTAATGTAAAAGGTCAGAACCAAGCTCTGAAAAGCTGGGCAGAGCCCTGGTAAGTCAATTGCAAGTGAAATGGATGATAAACTGTTCCTCTTCCATAAGCAACCAAGCCCCATTTGGTCTTTATTTTGAAACTGTCTCATTTTATGCAAATGTTCTTTCTAGTTTATGGCCAACAAGAGTTTATTTTCTCTTTCTTCTCCTCAATTAAGGAAGTGAAATGAAACAGTTCTAGTACCAGCATGTCACTTGTGTGATACTAGAACACCATAGGCTTGTTTATTTTCATAAAAGTGTATTAAAATATGGGCTATTTTTAGGGTAGTAAATTACTTCTTGCATTTCTTCCACGCTGCTAGAAACCAGGTCTTCTGCTCTGGGTAATCTACCAGTTCAGAGGGATGCCTGTGTATACAACATTTGTGGCAACACACCCACAAAACTGAACTGCATCCACTATCATACCAAGGGCTTGCAGACCCTAAATATTCTTACCTGTGGTTGATGCCAATGGGAGAAATTACTAACACCACCTAGCAGCTCAGAATCAGGCCCTTTGATGAAGTTTGAGAACACTGGCAACACTGAAAAGACAATGTAACAGATACCCTGAAATGCTGACACTTTCCTATCACAGAGTAGCATTCCCATTTGAAAATATTGTCCCTACGAATTTTTAAGAGTCATAACGGTTGCACAGCAAAGCCAATGAACTACGTTCCTCCTGCCTCTGCTGCTGTTTGATTTTTTTTTAAGGTACAAGAAAACCTCTACAACTGCTTTAATCTCTTCTCAGTGCTCTTCTTGATACCAGTAGTGACTGAAACAAAGAGAAAATAATTTTTTTAAAAAGTACCTTAGCCTTAAAGTAGTTTACTCTTGGCATGTGTACACTAAGACAAAAAGAGCTACTTCGCCCCCAAATTTAGTGACAGTTAATTTAGTTCAATTTATCCTTTCTCTTCATGTAATGCAGAATGTCATGAAGTCTGAATGAAAGGAACAATTCTGCCTTATGGGAGACAAAAAAGTCCCTCTACTTGCTCTTAGTTGTGTCTGTCTGGTTTAAAAAGACAGCACTGCACTAACAACCTTCAGGGAACAAAATCCATCAAGACTGATCCTGTTGTGAGTCATTTCAACAGCTGCTACAGCAGAAGCTTCTTCACTGAGTTTACAGAAACCTCCTGACCGAAGCTCAGCCTTTGCTTCAGAGAGGAGGCAAGGAAGGCGGCAGGGAACCCCCTGTCCATCGCGGCGATGGCAGCGTGCTCCCATCCATCAGGAAACATTAGACATGAACTTCAAATCTACAGAACATTATTTCTGTTTATAAATGAAAATGAAATAAAATAGAGTTCGTTTTTTGTTTGGCATTTTGTATCTCTACATCCTGTCCTAAGCCTGACAGCCCCCACCTGGCTGAAGGTTTCTTGTATGCTCTTCAAGTATGAATGGATTTAGCTGGGCCATATTGTTAAATATGACTTCGGGCAAATCCTCCAGCTGTGAAAGCAGAAGCATCCATATGCTCACCCTTTTGCCTTGAGACAGTCTGCAGTTCAAAGAAAGCACGATGCTGTTCTCCACTTCAGTTTGCTGTTTTCATGATTGCCAATCACAGCAAGATTTAAAATCAGTTTTCAGTATTATTTAAGATAGCCTGCTACAAATGCAAAACAAGAACAGGGGGACATGTTCAGGTCATACAAGCAGACTTGCAACTGATTTTCCATGAACACACATGCACAAAATGGGTACTGTTACCAATACAGCTACAGGTATGCAACCGTATGTGTGTGTGGCACTGGGAAATCTAACATGGGAAAGCCAAGGGCCCAGAGGGACAGGATTTAAATAGAACTGATGCCCCAGGTTATCCCAGTGTTTATCAACACATAACACAAGTGTTTATCACCAACAGCGGTGAGGACAGCTTCCTCCCAGGCTGAGAAACAAAAAGCGGTAGGTGTGACTCATCCAAACACACAGTTTCATACACAAAGCAAGCTCTTCACGGATAAAAAGAGAAGGCCAGGTCTCCAGCCTCAGCACCGTTTCAACTCTCAGATATCACAGAATAAACATACTGGCCACTCAAAAGGTTTTTGTTTCCTTGCAGAGACAGATGCTTCTCCTAAATCAGAATCTGGTTAGACCTCCAAAGCAAGTTTCAAAATGCTTTATTTATTTCCTATTCTTTAAGGGTCGTAAAATGCCTAGGTTCAAACAGTCCCAATGGAACTTCAGCTCTTCTTTCTGGAATTAAGATTCAATCCTGACGGTCCTATGCAATTCAAGACACAATTTTAAGATGGTGGTTTGCAGTCATGTCCTAATCATAACCAGTTGCTTCCTCTAGTGACCAGTGACAGGACACAAGGAAATGGCATGAAGCTGTTTCAGGGGAGGTTTAGGTTGGACATTAGGAAAAAGTTCGTCACTGAGAGTGTGGTCACTCACAGGAACAGGGTCTCCAGGGAAGTGGTCACGGCACCAAGCCTGACAGAGTTCAAGGAGCCTCTGGACAAAGCTTTTAGTCATATGATTAAGTTTTTAGGTAGTCCTGCAAGGAGCAGGGAGTTAGACTCAATGATCCTTATGGGTCCCTTCCAACTTGAGATATTCTACAATTCCTCCTCTATCTTGCTGCACAAACTTACATTTTCTGTCTCCCTCTGCACTTCTGAAATGGGTGCACAATTAACCCACTCTTATCTCTGAAGTTTCATGCGCCATCAATCAATCTCCCTCAAAGCCATGCTGTAACTGAAGAATGACACTTTTTTATGTGGTAAAGCTAGGTGTTCTTTTTCCTTCTGGTTTTTCAAAGTTATAGAGTACTTGTAACCACGCCTCTCATGCTTTTATTCCCTTGTTTTATGAACCTACTTTGAGTTTTGTTTTGAACACCTAAAAAAAACCCAGACAGAAATTCATATCGTTACCTCCTTTTAAGAGCTGCAAAGTTTAAGGAAAATCTTTACATACTCAATAAAAATCACAAGCACAGACAATAAAATTGTTACATCATTCTACCCAGGTGCAGAATTTTTCCAGAAAAATCTGAAGCATTTCTGGTTCCCAACTATGGTAAAATCCATCCACATTCCTCACTCCCCAAGCAGGAGTCATCAAGAGCTGCTCAGCGTTCAATGCAAGCTCAGGCCACCCAACCAATGCACAGGTTCAGCAAGTGTCTCCAACAGCACATGTGCCCAGGTGGACAGAAGAAGACGACACAAAGTGCCTTTTTGCAACTGCAAATGCCCCCACCAGCATGACTGGCATGGAAGGATTCAAGCTGGTATAGCTAAGATGAGAGAGGAAGCTCTGGCACTGCATGTAAACCGTGTATCGTTATGATAAGAGAAGAGCAGAAACTAAGAATGTAACCTTTGCTGCCATTTAAAAGGGTCCAATATGGAAGTCTATAGTACTCCAGAAGTATCTGTTCTACTAAAATTGAACACACAAAGAGTTCCCATCAGCAAAGCAATATGTAAGAACACATCACTAAGACCCAGAACATAACATAAGTATTATTTCCTCATGATCAGATGTAAATGTGATACTACCTAATACCAAGACACTCCTCTTACAACACTGCTGACCATTCACAGCCACTGCCTTTAAAACACACTAAGGCAAGAATGCAGGCTGAAGTATCCAACACTGTATTTATACTTATGCAACACTATTTTTTAGAATTGCTACATATGTACTGCCCAACCACACACATGAAAACACATTTGCTTTCTGGTCTAAAAGCACAGTATAATGTAATAGATTAGATCTAAGCGTCAACAGTTTCTTAAAATATCTGGCACAAAGAGCTCAGCTTTCAATAACCAGCACACAGAGAACAAGCTCTCCATTCACTGAAGAAAGTCAGCTGGGAGAAGGGTTTGCCCTCCTCAGCAAATTATTTTATAAACAGGGAATTAATGTTGAATCTTAGGTCTGCCTTGAAGGAGTTCTTATTTCTAAGTCAAAGTTTAAACATCCACTAAAATACACATCCAAAAAGAACCAACTCAAGAACGTTACTGAAAAGCAAACGCATACATTATAATAGTATGAACACAAGAATACCCAAGCAAATACTGCACATTATTTGTTGTTGCTGTCCTCTGAAAACAACATTAAAGCTAATTAAGTTTTAGCTTGTTTACAAGGCAGGCTACAAGCCCAATGTGTGTTTTTTATCCTGCAGTAGTCAGTAATATTAAAAAAAGACTAATAATTAAAACAAAACAATAAAATCATCAAAGGAGCACCAAAATGCAAATATCCCAGGTATTTGTCTAAGCCTGGGTGGCCATCCAAGGCTCTTAAGACTCATTTAGCTTGCAAGCAGTTCCAGAGCTGCTCCCCTGCCTGGGCTGCCTGAGCTCTTGAGCTCCCGGACAGCAGTTGGGGTGGCTGAGAGCATTGCTGTTTAGTCCCAAATTCCTGCAGCTGGAAGGAAGGGGGAAAAAAAACAATTGGGTTGACATCACCAAGTTACCTCAGGACCCATCCACAGTTTTGTTCAACTGAAGCGAAGTGGGATCCCTGGGGGCCCAACAACCATGTCCAGCTAGCATTGAATCCCAGACCTCATCTCTCTCCCAGCCTTGGGAGATACAGTGCAGTTCCAGTCATGAGAGATCAGCACCAGGACCATGATCAGGACCAGGACCTGTAGGTCAGGCAGGCTGGTAACCACAGTCTAAACTAAAATAGGATTCTGTTCCTGCAGAAATTTCCTTGCTTCCTGTCAATTTATAAAATTTCAGCTCCAGAGTTCCTGCTGCTTCCTCTGGGAGACCCCACCACAATGTTTCATGAATATTCTCACAAAGATGGCATTTACACTGGTACGTGTCCTAAACTCTTCTTTTATTGTGTTTCACAGAACGGCGCCTACCTACAGCACTATATACTAGTTCTTCAATGAAAAACCAAATAATTAGCACCACCACATATAAGTCAGTTGGCATCCCAAGCCACTTGGCAGTTGTTCCCCACCATTCCCCTGTAAAAACTATCCAGTAATTTGACTCTCCAAATCATTTATCTGAGAACAAAAGGACTGACAGGAATCATGGGATGAAATTATTAATATCTTCCATTTCTAAGGTCTGCCACTCTGACAGAACATCCTGCCCTTTTCTGTTCATTTGATATGACTTCCATGTATAGAAATCATCGTCGTCATTCACGTGAATCATTTAAAATTAGTCCATTGACCTACAGCTCTCTATAAAACAGCAATTATATATATATAACTTATATAAGTTGGAAACATTCTGTTAGAGGAAAAGAGCTACACTGGTTTATGCTGTGCAAGGATCTAGCCCTATACAAGAAACAGGTAAAGCGAATCAGCAGAGATTTTTTTTTAACTGGAAATAGTTAAAAACATAGGACCATTCTGATCGTAAGTATCATATTTGTGTTGAAGAGCACAGTCTTGCTTCTTAGTGAGGAGGTGCATCATCCTTCCAGCTGGGCGACCCACTCAGCTCTCTCCAATGCCAAGAGAGGGCTGTGGTTGATGGGCTTTCCCACATGGAGTGAGCAGAGCCGCTCCGTAAGTGTGGCACAGCTGATGGGCACACGCGCAGGAGTTACGACATTTCCCAGAAAAGAGGGCAATGAGAAACTGGTTGCATTCAATTCTCTGGAAGCTACCCAGGCTGCTCCCGCATACCATCTTAAAACGTGCCGGGAAGAAGCACAACGTAAATGTGAAATTATTAAGTGTTCTTGGGAAGAGAGAAATTTGGACAAGGCAGTAAGGCTTCCGCTGCCTGAAAACCAGACTTTTTTCCTGCTCAGTTACACCTGTAATACAGAATGGTTAAAATCTGACCTAAATCTCCAGGTGTGAGAGACCAAACTCTGGCCTTTCTGAATACTCCACCTTCCAACTTGCCGCGTATCACTCAGTTCTTGTTCATTTGCCCACGCGCTTATCTTAATCATCCATCTCCTCTCATCCCGCATGATATTTCTCTGTACTTTTGTAGGCAAAAAAAAAATGTTGCTGAATCCCTAAGAACCATTTGCATTAAAAAAAACCTAAAAAAAAAGTCCTACAGTTCTAGCAGAGGTGTATTAGCAATCATGGCCACACAACCTGTCACAGCCCATCACTTCAGGCAAGCTCAGTCAAGGCTGTCCTGAACAAATCCAATCGTACACATCATGCTGGGTTTTTTTCTGGCATACTATCATATACAAAACAATCATTTTGGACAATGAAGTCACCACAGTGCTCAAATCAACTACCATGAACTCCAAGGTACACACAGAGACTTCACCACCACCACAAGTTGCAGGTGTGACCAAGCATGAAAAGCAAAGAAGCCTCATGTACCTTACAACCTTAACAGCCTTTAAAAGGGTTCCACATCACCGACCTTGCCACAAAACCAGGCTGGAACATGAGCATATGTTATATCCAGCATAAACACAGCAATTAAAAGCACCATGTAAAGACCACAGTGACCGGTACAAAATCCCAGCTGATTGTACCTGTATTAAAAGCTAGCAACACAGGAGGATGTGAAACTTTAGCTTGTTCATAAAAAATAGTAAAATAAAGCAGACTAAAAACAAAGATAAGCTCAGGCAGGCAAGACATTTAAGAAGAACATTTTTGAGAGGAATGAAAAAAAGTCCAGAGTTTATTTAAAAAAAAAAAAAGTACGTTTGCCAGAATATTTTTCCCTGTAAATATAAAGCATTCAAACACTATTTTTTCCCTCTACTTTATCCTGCAGTGATTTAAAAATTCATACTGTCCTCAGAGTCTACAGCTTGTACGTGTTAGAGGAATGTCTGTTTAAAAATTCTTCACCTAACACTTGAAGAAAAATAAGGGGAAAGGCAGAGAATTGTGTAGAAAAAAATATTTCCATAAAAGACAAACAGAAAAAAAATCAGCTACGAGAAATGCTGAAGAAAAGGGTGGGGTGGCAAAGCACCAGATGAAATAAATGCTCACGTATTTACAGGAGGATAAGTTTGAGGCTGATTTTTCACCGGCCCTCCAGAAAAGAGGCCTGGCAGCCACAGGCTCTAATTTTCCACCTGCAAACACACTCATTCCCACACTTTGCAGGTGCAGCCATCCCATTCCAAACACTCTGTGTTTTCTTTCACAGGAAAGCCATACAGCACATTCTTCAGGGAAAATGCAGAGCTGACAGGCAAACTTGGGGCAAAAGCCCAATGCAGCACAGTACAGATGCTGGAATGTGTCCCTCCCCACACAGTCGTGCACACCAGACCTACCACGCACAGCACCATGGGGACCCAGCCCCAGTGGCGGCACCTGCTCTCGTTTCACAGGATTATGCCCCGTTTGCCACAGCACTAACACCATATGATATTACTGAGTACAGAACACATAGTAACATACTGAAAGCTTCCTCCAACAAAGAAAAAACAACAGAAAAACCAGACCAAAGCACACCTTAATTCCTTCACAGAAGGCACAGCAGTATCACGTGTGAAGACAGAGATACTGCAGGGAGCAAAATGTAACTTCATTTTCTCCTTAGAACTCTGGAAAAAAAAGAAAAAAGGCCATGGATTGTCTGATACTTGTGCAGAAAACAGCATCACACCCACATTTTCAGAAAGCCACAGGAGTGTGTGGGTTCTCTGTTTTTGGAACAAGAGCACAGTGAAAGCAAGCTTGTTTACTTTAGACACTATACAAAGGCTTATTTTTTAAAAAATAAATGGTTGAAAAGATGCTCCCCCTCTGAGGAGTTAACAGAAAATAAAAGGCAGATTTATATTTCTAATCTATGCAAATATCTACTCTACAGGGCATCACAAAGACTGCTTTATATCAGACAGTATGCAGTTCCCAGGTGCTTTAAATATGCCAAAAGCATACACAGCATCTCCACCTGCGATGGCTGCTCACTCTGAGAACAGCTGGATGACTAAAAGAGGTTGTCTAAGTAGCCTTCCATGAAAAATGCCTTTTGCTAATGTGTCAACCCCCATACTCCCACCCAAATGCTCCTGCTGTAGCTGCCATCAAGCCTGGAGAAGGTTTTTTCAAGTTGTTTGGTTGGGGGTTTTTCTGTGTTTGTTTGTTTGGTTGGTTTGTTTTTAATTCGGTTTATCACAAATTCTTCTAGAAATTTCTGAATTATAGCAATTACAATATGGTGAAACTCCTACTGACACCTTAAGAAATTATCATGGGGCTTTAATTCATAATTACAAGAAGGCCCAGTGCCAAGAGTACAATGCTATTATGGTGAAGGGAAGGCATAGCAATAACATTTCATTGCCATTACCAGAAAGAAGAGACAGGTACTCTACAACTGGCAGCTGCTCTCTGTATACTTCCTGAGGACATTGTCAGGAAGCTTCTGCCACAGGTCAAGAAACACGTCTGTCCTGAGGAGCCTCACCATCCACACTCCAAGTCACTAACCTAACAAGACTGATGATGTCCTTCTGAGGCTTCTTACCCTTTCCCAGTGCTCCACTTAACTTTGTCTGAGGAGGAAAAAAACCCACACCACTAATGTTCGCATCTTTAAGCAAGTGTCAATTTTGTAAAAAAAGAACTGCAAGCCACAGAGTCAGATCTGACCTACTAAAACAGTTAATGTGTCCCCCAGAGTACTCTCTGTCTCATCTTTTCTTGCAGGCCTCTGAGGTTGACTTCAAAGAGCTGTTAGCTGAATAAACCACTCTGGTGGTCTTGTCTCTTCTTTCCCAAGGATCCCACAGGCCCTTCTTTCTCATATTATCAGAAATACCTCTTACAAATTAGCTGCAGGCATCCCAGTTTCAGTCATGGCTGTGCCTGTGTTTAGATGACAGGCACCTGCAGCTGTACAGGTCCTCAGTAACCTGTTACATGGTCAACCCAGGTAACCCTCTCGCCCACGCAATACCCATCCACACCTTTGAAATGATGAGGTCATTTGGGCACAAACTCAAATACGAAAAAATCCTTCTAAATATAAACCCCATTTCTTTATTGCAAGGGTGACTGAACTCTGGAACAGGTTTCCCAGAGAAGTCATGGTGTCTCTCCATCCATGGAGATATTCAAAATTGAATTAGACACTGTTCTAGAGCAATCTCCTCTAGTTGACCCTGCTCTGAACAGATGATCTCCAGAGGCACCTTCCATCTGCAGCCATTCTGCAACTCTGTGGTTAGCACTGCTACTTGCATTGAGCTTCAGCAAGGCAAATGACACTCCCACGCTGCACCTCAGAAGGACGGCACTTGCTTCTTACCAGACTACTTCTCCACTTCTCTCCCAGCATGTCACATACAGACAGGTTTCCAGAGAGCCTTCACCACGGGAGGACATAGCGCTTGGGGTAGTGTTACTCACCCTTATTTCTGCATCCACATTAGGCTTGCGTGACACACAAAAAGTTACTGGCAAAACCATGATGAGCTCCTGACCACTACCAACACCTGCAGGCAGCTAAAATCCAGGAGCCTACAGGCATAATTAGCATTTTAGACTTCCAACAGTAATGATAACATGTAAAGAAGTTATGATTTTATGAATAATTATGGTTTCACCTAAATATGAATTATCTTATTTGTACAAGGATTCTTCCTGTTGGTCTCAATTGCCAAACAATATCAGAACACAAAATGATCCACAAATTGTTTTGAAGAATCGGATGTTTTTTCAAAATAAAAATGACTAAGGAACACTGCCTCAGAGCCACTGACCAACCCCACAAGTAACGATCCTTTCAACCAACAAAACCTAAAAGTCTTGGATCATTGTGCCTCTTTGCAATGACAGCACGGGTGCATGGGTCTGCAGTTGCTGGAAGCGAAGAGGAATATCCACTTAAGGACAAATGTCTCAAAATCAGCTATCAAGCCAAAGTCTGTAATCCTACAGATCAGAGTAAACCACCTCAGTAAACTAATTCCTTGGTTTTTTTAATACTTGTGGATTATGTGTTTGCTGAAATACTCTCAGAAGACTTATTGTCTTCAAGGAATATTAATCAACCCTGGAAATTCTGGAGTTTACAATTAACTGAAAGCCTGGACAGAGAGATGGGTTTCACCTCAAGCTCCAAACATGGCCAGGGAAGCTCAGGGCTGGAGACATTTCCACCAAGAGAGTTACAAAGGTAAAAGGTTTGATGCTAGTAGTACTGTCACTGGCTTTGCATCTTCAGCCTTTGGTAGTGGCTTTGTTTTGGGGTTTGTTTGTGGTGCTTCTGCAGCTTCCCAGAAGGAGATGAAGTGTCTGCTCCTAAGTTTTGCATTTAAGACAGGTTTGTCATTTGTATGTAAATATAAGTCAAAAACACAGGCACTGACTGGGCGAGTCTAGTGCCTACCTCACCATCACAGGTAATCGTACCATGATCAGGCCTAATCCTCAAAGCAGCCAGTCTCAATTTCAAAACAAACGTTTAATCAGGTTCCCAAGAGCAAACAAAGACAAAAAAAAAACCTGCCAAAAAAGTCCCATCAGTCCACGTAATCACACTTTAGACTAAGCCTTTTTCTGCCATTGGTTTCAGAAGGGTCCTCCATGGCCCCACCACTCACTGCTTCAAGTACAAGATTTACTGCATCTACCTAGAACTGCACAGATGAAGGTTTGCTGCCATCGCATCAGCTATGGTGAAGTAATTCCACTTCAGGGAAGAAGAAAAAAAGAAAGAAAGAAAAAAAAAAATCTTACAGGCTATTCTGAGATCCATTAGTAAGCTTCTGCTTTTGCTGCAGACGTTTAAAGAAAAGAGGCACTTATAAGACTCTGCAGCTTATGTTATCAATCACTTCGGAAAGATAAACAATTCAGCAGGCACTCCAATCGAGAGCGCTGTGAAGTTCAATTGCCACTGAAATGTTTTGTTATTACCAACCTGGGCAGAATGAGCAAAGACACCTCTGCAGGTGAGCTATGAATGAGCAATCAGCACTGCAGGCTGCAGCTTGAAGAGGTAACAGCAGCCAAGTAGCTACAATGCTTCCTTGCACACATCTAGGCCGGGATCGGGCTGACAACAGTGAGTAACAGAACATTACAGACATTCCAACTCCACGTTATGTAATTCTGAAGGAAAAGTTGCGAAGCTTCCCTCTCCTAACACGTACAAAGCAGGAACACACAGATACAGACAAGCATCGATGTTCAGTCTATTCCCAGGGAAATTTAAGTTTTGTGATGCTTTCAGCCCACTGTTTGGCAAGAATTCTGCATGCACAGTAGTCACGGGACTGCTTGACAGCTGTCATTTTAAGAATCAACTCTTTTGCATCCTACCAAAGTAAATTCTCCCATCCAGTGTTAAGAAAAAAATCCTTTAAAATAAACAATCTGCAACATAAAAAAACCCCAGATCACATCTTGCACACCTTCTAGAATTAAAGTCACTCTTTCTCCACTACTCATACATCCTTTTTAGACATGATGGCCATGTGGGAACTTCCGGTTTGCAGCAACAGAACATTTTTTTCAGTGGGGAGGCTTCTGCCACCCTGTAGCCCTCACCCACTTCTTTCAGGCTTTACCTCCAGTTCTGTTGATGCAACTTTGCTCTAGACCAGATAAATGAAATAACTTTAGTTAAAAAGAAAACAAGCCCAACCCTTTTTTGGTTGAGGTGGGCTTCCCAGCGCCCCCCCACCTCCTTTTTTAATTTAAATACAGCACAGATGTGCAAAAACCACACAGTGATGTGGTTTACAAGAATAGCCCCTCAAAACAGTTGCATTTTTACAACTACAGCACAGAGCTCTGAATAAAAGAGTAATTCCCACTGAAGTTGTTTGCAAAGATGCACCCTGATCATAATTAAAGGACTAATACCCTCTAACAATTTTAATCCTTTTGTTAAATGTAAGGGGGAAAAAAATCAGTAGTGGGATGGGCAAAACCCAGAAAAGATGCCAGTTTACTTTCAGCAAAGCACAGGTAGACACAAGAATAATAAACTAAAACTGTATATAGAGGTACTTTTCCTACGGTTTCTATTTAATCAGTAGAAAAAAGTATGGAAACCTTGGTCCGCTTTAAAATTTATGTCAGGTGTTTAAACATATATCTATTATTCCCTTTTCATTTGTGCAGTTGCTCCCGCATCATCATTCCACAATACCACTTTTTTTTTTTCACCCCTCCAAACAGATACAATCAAGTAGTGATTTCTCTCCCTTTTCCCTGTTTGGGTGATTATCAAGAAAGGAAATAATCAGATGATACCTGAGCAATTATTGAATGCCAGAAGCAGAGCAACTGTCGGCTCCCTCCCAGCTATATCACAATAGTGCTAACAGAGGGAAACCACGTACCTTGTTACCTCCTGCTGCAGTCGGGAAACACTGGGCACATAGAACATTACTCCAAAGAAAAGCAAAGGCTCATTGGCAAATTTGTCCAGCTGCTTCTTCAGAGGCTTTTCCAGTTCAGCCCAGCGGGTTTGCTGGCTCTTGCTGAGAAACCAAAGGCCGAAGTAGTGTGTCTAGATAAAGAGACAAGATAGTGTCAGCTTACCTTTTTCAGCTAGATTACACACACTATCAGCGACACAAATGCAAATAAGAACAGATGGCACTGTATACGTTTTTCCATATGCAAAATCAGAATAATTTATTTTTTACCATCCTTTTTTTATTTTTAGGACAATCTTGAAGACAACAAGGAATTCATATTGTGATACAATATACTTCATGGAGTATTATCTACCCCTTATCATCTCTCTCAAATGCATATTAAAGACCTCTATCTGACATTATGGCACAGGTAACATAAATGATTTACAGAGTGCCTGAGTCTTTGTTTTCTTTCACATCTGTGCCTCATGAACTGACAGCAAACATTAAGTCTGAATCAAAGCACAAGGGCTTTGTAAGACTTTGGATCAGACTCACTGCAGGCAAAGGACAAGGACTCTTCCAAGTATAAAAAAGAATGCAAACCCATGCACATATGTCAAAATATATTTACCAATATCAGAATCATTTACCCAGTACAGAACATGTTTACTTTTTTTCTTAAATACACTTACAAGGTTTTATGATGGACAAGTATTACATTTATGATGTACTGTTTGCTCTAGCTCTTACAGAAATACCAGGTTGCAAACCTCAGCTATTTCCTATCACGGGCAAATCTCTAAGGCTGTAGGATCTCCTGCATAAGCCACATGGGAGTGTTGCTGGTGGAGAGTAATGAACAAGGAACAGCGTTCAGAACTATAGAGCTTCAAACACTACAAGCTGCTAATAAGCAGCTGAAGGAATAGCCAACCCATCATGAAGGATTCTGTCGAAAAGCCCTTAAAACACTGTATTAAACACACTGATCTGCTACTGCAGGCAAACGCATACTATAATTAACACTGAGTACTACAACCACAGATCTAAAGGCAGAAAAAAGTGTTCATGTTTAGCAAACAAACTAATCTAACTTTAGCCCTAACTGTGAAGTTCGTATCAACATCTTTTTCTTCAGGATTTAAGCCAACAGTTTCTGGAGATCTCCAGCAATGCCTTCAATATAAAATACCACTCTGTACTAATACCAGAATGAATGAAACAAACTGTGAGAGGAACTTCTGCAGACACCAAGCAGATTTAGGATCTGAAAGTAGCATCACTACTATTTCTGCATATTTCTCTCATTTCAATAAACTTTATTGATATTTAATCCAAATGACTCCCTATTCAGTGAAAACTTGCCAGTAGTTTCCATTAGATTATATTAACCCTAAAACAAATAAAATACTTATTTTGTTGTTATAGCTTAACTTGCCAGTACAACAATCCTTCCACAGGTAGTCACAATCCTTCATACATAGCACCACATTTTAAATAAAGATATTTAAGAGAAAGAATAGAAAACCCCATTTGCTACCGTATAAAGCTTTCACTGGAAATTACTTTTAATACATTCAAAAAGTTTGGCCTATAAATCAACCATCAAGATTTCACAAGCTGGATTTCCCAGATGTTCACGCTTTTAAATAAAATTCTTCAAAAGTAGCAGACATATTGCAACCATTACACTTTGCAAAAGCCACCAGCAACAGCCTCTTTCACTTTGGTAAGGATACTTCTCTAAAAACCATTGCATGCCCCGTGACTTGGCATACAACACAAGGGCAACTAGTGCAATATTGAAAAATTAAAATGCTTAGAAATGACAACAAGCCAGCACGGGCAACACTGCTCCAGCTATTTTATAGCTGAGGGCATGCAAGAGAGAATCATTTGCAAAAAACTCTGGAGTGCAGGTATATTTACTTTAGGGTCTCATTACGTACATATTTTCAACTTTGGAGAACATCCAGACTAGAATTTAACTAAGGTGGTAATTAAGTCATCTTGATTCCTCAATTAAGCCTGACAAACTTAAGTAGAGCCTGAACACTGCTCAGTCCTTTCTCTTTAAGGACATTTTGGTACAATGAAGCTTTTTTTGAAGAGAATCAATGTAGTATTATTTCTTTCTAGAATCTAAAGGTATCTTCAATAAATCAGACAATCCAGGGCACAAATCAAGATATCAGCATAGGATAAACTTCAACCAAAACTAACTAATTCACTGATACATGTCTACTCACCCTCTGTAGTAACCACTGGATAAAAAAGTTCTTTCTGACGAGCTCACCATGACAGTAATTAGATTAAAATGAAGATGGGAGGGACAGTAGACACAGCAAAGGAAAGGAATCCACGTGAAGGCAGAAAAAAGGACAGTCACTTTACCACATCACAAGGGAAATTCTTTAATGAACAGAACTTGGGGCTGTTGGTTGATGAGAAGCTCAACGTGACCCAGCAGCGTGTGCTCACAGTCCAGAGAGCCAACCTCGATGCAGCCCAGTGTGCTGCATGGCATCAAAAGCAGCATGGCCAGCAGGTTGAGGGAGGTGATTCTGCCCCTCTGCTCCACTCTGGTGAGACCCCACCTGGAGTTCTGTGTCCAGCTCTGGGATCCTCAGCACAGGAAAGACATGGACCTGTTGGAGAGGGGCCAGAGGAGGTCACAGAAATGATCAGAGGGCTGGAATAGCTCTCTATGAGGACAGGCTGAGAGGGTTGGGGTTGTTCAGCCTGGAGATGAGAAGGTTCCAGGGAGACCTTATGATGACTTGCAGTACCTAAAGGGGACCTACAAGAAAGCTGAAGAGGGACTCTTTACAAGGGCAGGTAGTGATAGGGGTAATGGTTTTTAACTGAAAGAGGGTAGATTCAGATTAAAGGAAGAAATTCTTCACCACAAGGCTGGTGAGGAACTAGAACAGGCTGCTCAGAGAAGTTGTGGATGCCCCATCCCTGGAAGTGTTCAAGGCCAGGCTGCATGGGGCTTTGAGTAATCTGGTCTAGTGGAAGGTGGAACTAAATGATCTTTAAAGTCCCTTCCAACCCAAACCATTCTATGATACACTTGAAAATCACTGCACAGCAGCTCATGTTCAGTAAGAAACAGCACAGAGCTGTGAAAACAGATCTTCCATATTACTTTAAAAAGTAAACATTCACATCGCCTCAGACCCAAATTTGCAGTGTTAAGTACTTGTAAAACATCTAGCAACTAAGATGATTTGTAGTCTGAAGTCTAAGAGAGTTATTCAAGGGATTAAGGGTATTGCAATTAAACAGCTCAAATGAGCACAGTCCTTTCCCTTTCAGTGGAAGCAAAGAGACAACAAAAATTTAGATTTGCTACAGTGGAAAGGTACTAGCTCCAGAATCCTGAATCACTTCCAAGGAGTAATAATTGAAGGGAATGTATTATGTCAGCTTAGGGACTACAGCAGATAGAGTGGATTGACCACGGCAGTGTGAATTTCACACAACTGGAAGATGACTGTTTTCCTGGAAAGCAGCCTGGAGAGGATCAAGCAACTGCAGATGAAGCACAAGGACTGCAGAGTAGAGCTCCAGCCAAATACACGCACTTTGGAGAGACAACCAACACAGTTATCTGAATATCAGCTCCCTATCACAAGCAATTTGACTTCTTGAAAATTTTAGTGTTTTGTAACAACGCACAGTGGAGAGGGACTTTATAGCCACTACTGCCAATGCTTGAAGAGACTCTTAGGAACATCAGTAATTCCCAAACAGGAATGGAGGAATGTGGAGCTGGAAATGGCTGGATGATCAAATTCACTGTGCTATGACCAGGCACATGACTGTCCAGAAGGCCTTAGAGAATCTGAGTTATGTATTGCTATTCGCTCCTGGCACAAAAAAACCCAAAACAAAACAAAAGACACCACCCACAAACCACCATGAACAAACACAAAACATTTTTACAGTACAGACACCCCCACAAATTAGATGAGGGGATATAAAAACGAGATACTTTTCTCTATAAGCATCTGATTAAAAACTAGGGTGATTCCAAAAGTTGGCCTGTTTGTCCACCTGTACAAAGTGAACCACTGACTTCAGTTTTCATGGAATAAATATCTACACCTACACCTGGCAGGCTCTTAAGTAGCACAGGCTGCTCTAAAAGGTACATCAGCAGTCAAAATGGCAAAGAAAGTAAACAAAGCTTTCTCTTCAAAACAAAACAAAACAAAAACAAACAAACAAAAAAACCAATGAGATTCCTTCTTCCCACCACAGTCGACAGATTGGTGATACACACCAAAGGAAAGCTTTTCATAAAACTAAATGTATGCACATACATCCATCCTGCAAAGAGCTTCAGTTGCTACTGCTTTTGGTCTGCCTAATCTGCAAATCCATGAAGAGCTCTGTTAGGAAAGAGTTTACACTAATTTTCTCTCAAGGTTCTAAAATTTGTCTTACCTACCACACACGACTTCGTATGTGGTACAAAGCAACAGACTCACACTCCCCTAGGAACTGTGGTCCTCTGCTAAAGCAGTGGACAGGAACCAGAGCACCTGCACACCGCAAAACACCATAGCAGAGGCAATCCTTGAAATATGGCAAGCCAGAAAGGAAAACTGAATATGCAAAACCTGTGCTGAGAAGTCTTAAAAAAGACCACGTTATAAGTGCCAGTTCAGGAGGCAACATATTTGACATACACTCCCAAGTCCAGAACTATCACTGCCTTTATGTCGGGCAAAAAGAGTAGAATTGTCAGCAAGAGGAGATGACAGACACTAAATCAGTAAACCTCATCCAGAAGGATCCAACGAGACAGCCTCGGTGTTTGTTAAAACATCTGGTTAAGCAGCCAACTAAATATTTATCCTTGAGAAAGAGGCAGACTTACAGCTCATCTAGGCAAAAAGCTTTAAACCCCGCTCTCCCGGGGCACTGGCACTGAGGGGAAGGCACTTGTTCCTAGAAGGTCTCTTGTCCAAGAGCTGCCTGAACCCCATCCCAGCTTCCCTGGTAAGACCAGTCAAACCAAACTTCGAGGCACCCTGGCTACTAAACACAAGTTTTCAGTCATGACCTTAAGAGGAAGGGGCACCTTCTATGGCACACACACACACAAAAAAAATTTAAGAAGTCAGAATGACAGCAAATGACCACCCCTGCAGAGCTCTCAGAGCCCACCTGCAGTGTTCAGCCCACCATCCTCCTCCTTTGGTTTGGGCTTTGCAGTGTCGTAATACCGGAGGTACCGCTGTGAAATTCACCTTGAAAGAATAACTTTGGTTGGAAATGACCTTCTTGCCCCCTTGCCCCTTCTGATATATCAGAACATTCCATCTTTAAACTTCTTTTATAAAGTGAATTAAGGAGAACAAAAGGAGGAAGAGACATGAAGCTTCACAACAGATTTGTACAAATTACTCTGCTATTTCAAGCAGGTTCACTTAGACTCACTTGAAGAGAAAAATGCCATTATATTGGGGGGAAAAAAAAAATCCTTTTTATAGTCTGTGCACATACATAGAAGATTATAAAATGACGTTTCTGACCTTGTCTTTCCTCTCTTTCCCTTCCTCCCCTCTTCTAGTCTTTACTTTTTACATAATGCTGCCATAAAAGCTCATTGTATTGGAACTGGTAACTGTTCAACCAGAAGACCTGATGCTCTGTCAAGATCTTTGTTGAAAAGAATACAACCAGATTTTACAGTAGTTACATGGCTACACTTTCTAGTGACCTACTCCTGAACCCTGACTCAGTCAGGGAGGGAGCTGCATTCCCCAGAGATCAAATAGAAATATGCATAATCCATTAGATACTGTTTTTCAGTCATGTGTGGTATAATGATCGACAGTTCTTCACAATACATACAGTCATCTCAAACAATTTTACTTTTTACCAGGGAGGGGTTGGACAAGTTTTTATTTATTTCCAAGAAATCAGCTTAAGTGAAATATGGATGTTTTCCTAACACAAAGGTAAAATTGGGGTAAATTTGCAATTTATTTAAACATAAGACCAAACTAAACTACCAAACAAAAAATCAGTCTTTACTTTTAAGAGAACACATGTTCTTACCTGAGAATGCATGAAGGAAACAAACACCATTTTGTGAACATAGGATTTAACAAAGCTTAGTTTCTTCCCTATTTGTATGTCATACTTCGCTGATAAGGTTTTCTAAGAAAAGGCATATTCCAGCTGAAGTTCTTTGCTGCATTTGGGGAATTTTAAGTGTCTCTCACCAATATGGACACTTGTAAGGATTTTCTCCTTAGTACACTTACTGGGCTTCTCTCCTCCACCCAGCTCCACAAATTTTGTAGAAATTTGAGCTTTGTGAAAGCGTTTTTTACCTTTCTGCGGAGTTTGATTGGCCAGCAAGTTCAAAAAAGATGGTAAGTCTAAAGAGGGAAGGGGACAGTCACCAAATGACTGCATCACCCTTGTTTCGCTACGAACTATGGCAGGAAGACTAAGAGGTGCAGAAGAAGATGAATTTTGGGTCTCAGGGAAGGGCCAATACCTAGCACCTCCAGCTTGCTAGCTCCAATTATTCCTCATGAAAGGAGCAGAAGATACAGGGAGACCCTTTCAGACTTGAAAGAGGTTGCCAATTCTCTTCTCTCCTAAACATTTAAAGCAGCAATGGATGCTACCAGAATCAATCAGAAAAAGAGATAGATTAAAAACAAAACAAAACCAAAAAACAATAAACAAACAACAACAACAACAACAAAAAAAAAAAAAAGAAGAAAAAAACACCACACATATCAAAAAAATGCTGTACTGTTGAAATCTGAACTTTACAAAATTGGTTCAAGGTTGCCAAAACTTTGTTTAGAAAAAAAGCAGGGCGGGTGATGAAAGAAGGGAAAAGTGTTCCAACAACATCAAAGCATTCTCTTCTGTGTTGTTAAAATATTTTCTGTCTTGAAACACAAACTTTTTGTGCTGACATATTTCTTTTTGCATGACACAATTTTGAAAATGAAAAAAACAAAGCAATAGAAAACCCTCATGAAATTGAATACTGACCAACTTCCTTTGCTGTTCTACCATCCAATCTCTTTTCTCTGGAAAATTTTGAAAGTTCAGGCTTTGTTCCAAAGTGGAACAAAGCACGTTCTGAAATCGCAAAATGCTTTGTGGAAAAGAATGTTAACCCACCGACGGAGCTATTGTTCGCAAACACAGGTGGACCTCCAGAGAGAATCATTAGGCCCCAGACTTCTCCTGCACCACCCAGATAAGCCCACAAGGAATACGAGGAGAATCACTTCATTTCACAAATGGACAAAACTACTCTCTAAGGACACCCTAAAGCATCACCGAAAGAAAGAAAGAAAGAAAGAAAGAAAGAAAGAAAGAAAGAAAGAAAGAAAGAAAGAAAGAAAGAAAGAAAGAAAGAAAGAAAGAAAGAAAGAAAGTAATTACTGGGAAATCTTCATATTTAGGAGGGGAGAGGGCAGATGATTCTACTAAAACTCACATTAAAAAAAAAATTAAACTAGTATGAAAAATCAATATGCAATAGTCTGCCTCTCTTCCCTATTCCTGCCTGCATGTTCTCTTGTCTGTTCTGCACACACACAGAGTAAGAGCCTTCTCTCATTCTTTATTGTTATTAACGTACAAAAAGGAGATTTTGCTTAGTTTTCATCTGTGCTAGTTATTTATACGCTGCCTCCCAGTTGCCACCATTAAAAAGGGCCATGGACCAACAACCATAAGACACTGCAAGATTATTTGATTCACCAGCTGTGCTTACAGCCAGGACAGTCAAATGACATCACAGCAATTTCCAGGCAATGGTTTTCAACTTGTGAAGACAAGAAGCATGCAGGATTCATGTAAGGAGTCCACAGACGGTAAGTAAGAAAAGACAGTTCATTTGTGCCATGCACGTTGGAGAGATATTTCTAAAGAGGCCTCAACACTCAAAGACTGAACTCCACAGCAAAAATTAGAAAATAAAGGATTTCAGTCTTTAACAAAGTAAGACTGGGTTTCTTCAGCGTTTTCAGAAGCATTTGGAATGTAAAAGAAGCCTTTCAGAGTTTCAGATGTGAAATATTTCAGCTAAACAAAAGGAAGAAAAAACCCACCATCCTCAAGCTACTACTAGTTGCTCCTGCTAGTAACACAACTGTTGCGTCTTTCAGTATGTTACTAACAAGAACATATTTATATGAAGGTTCAAATTTAAAAGCCAGTGGTCTTCTTCTCAACCAGCAGTGTCAGTGAAACTAGGGTTACAATCAAACTGAAGTTGCTGTAACTTGGCCCTCGGAATCCCAGCTCAGAAAGTAACAGTCAACGCTTTCTAGGCAAAGAAGAAACTTTGTCTTACAAAGAGCTCTCAAAGCAATGATGAATGAGCAAGAGCACAAAACCCTGAGGGCTGTTCTGCCTCCAGCTTTCATGCAACCAGAATATGTTTGTCCAAGCTCCAGCTGCTGATCGTATGTGGCCACCTCCAAGAATAACATGATTCAGATGAACAGACTGCCTGAGCTAAAAACGCATCAAATTATACAGCGACAGATGGTGCTTCCCGGGTTACTCTTACCTCACGTAATTCCAGCCTCTGAGCAACAGCTTCCAGGCACTCCTGCCCCGTGCTCTCCACGGAGAGGGTGCACTCGATGACATTGCTGTCCAGCAGACGGATCCTCGTCACAAAGCAGTTCTTGCTCAAGACATTGTAGCGTCTGGTCCGCCGCAGTTTCAGCCCGAAAGGCATGGCTGTTGGCCTGGAAGGTCGCCCCTTCCCTCTGCTCTTCCCAGAGTTACCAGCACACTTGTTGACTTGCCTTGAAGGCTTCTTCAGCTGGCACTACTCTCCTCCAGAAATGGAGGTAGCTGTCCATTCCCAGGGTGAGCTTCAAGGGATTCCTGCAAAATACATAAAAATAAGTAGAGTTAAATGTGAAACAAGATGTTCCTAAAGATCAGTGGAAAAGAAAAAAAAGCTTAAAGGAAGAGAGTCACATTTAAAACCATAAAATAAACACCTCCACACACAGGATTGTCAGGCACTTACAACATCTCCTAAAGGAGCACCTTATACAACAAATCTTTCAAAATTACATTTTGGCTCCGAATTTAAAGCATGGATTTAATTGCAAAGCCATTCTTTGAGAAGCTCAGTACAAACAGCAACTCTACAGGGCACACATCCAGAGGTGCTAACTCTCCCACCATTACCCCCACCACAGGGGTCTATAACATAATCTTCAAGTTAAGTTTTGGTGCCCTCAGGCCAGCTTTGAAAGTGAGCTTAAAAAGCTAAGGAATAGAGGCATTTAAAGAGAGGTGCGATTTTGAAAGAAGAAAGGCTGGCTTCAGTCAGCAGGAAATGCAGGGCGCTCAGCATCTCTGAAAAATCAAACCTAAAGTATGCATGTGAAAGGCAAGAGGCATCCCAGCCATTTCACAGAAGGCTCCTCTGAGGCAACCCCTGACATTTTGCTCACTTTCAGCTCCAAAGCAATTCGGCATTTCACCCTTCCAGGTGGAATGAGTAACTGCAGGAGCAGCTGTCAGAGACCAGGATAAAACTGAGTGGGAGGCAGAGAACACACATTCTACATGTTGTTTCTAATTACTACTCCTAAAATTTATCAGGGACACGTGCAACTGTCAAGCCAAAATACAAAGTATTTAAGAAGCTATGATCCTCATCTGTGAGATCAAAATATTATTAAAAAAAAAAAAAGTTTAGCTGAGAGAGGGTTCAAGCTAAACCAAAACAAAGCATTTGCACTGGCATAATCAGCTTTAAAACATCACTTTCCGCATGAAGAGAGGAATGAAATAAAAAGCAAATTACTTGCTACCAAGCCTTCCTGATATTGTTTAAATATCCTGGAGAAAGAGACAGAGGGACAATGCTGACATTTTAAAAGTCCATTTCTCTTAAATAATACTGCAAACAAAAACTAGCTCCCATTTCCTTGCTTCTTTAAGAGAAGCCCAAGAAGCACTGCCAGCAGAGTATGCACAATTTAGCTGGATGTGACATTTCAAACAGACAGTACACCGCTCACATGTATCATTTGGCATAGAACTGCATGAATCAGTTATTTTCACTTTTTACTGAACGTAGTTGCTATGGAGATTATTAGAAGCAGGCTGATTGACTGCACCGATTACCATTAGGCTAGAAACGTAACTGCCATATATTTGGTAAAGCCTATTTTCCAAAGCCAGTATATCTTGCCATTGATTAGGGGGTTAAAGCAACACAAAACAAACAAACAACAACAAAAAGCCCACAGCAACAACAAACACCCACACAAACAGAAAACCACAGGCAACCTCTCGCTGGTAAGGTGCGCAACTACTCTGGCAGTCTACTGTTAAAAAGCTTTCCCAGAGAAAAGCTAAACCAGAGAGTTTGAGAAGGGGCACGTGCTATTTGGCTGAACTGCAAACAAATTAGCTGCTGTAGTTAAATCCCCCATTTCAGACATAACATATTATTCTCACAGGATTACACAAGAGAGCTGTTATACCTTGCAGCACTGTAACATCAGAAGCCATCGAAGACACGTCAATACTTCCTCACAACAGTCTGATGAGGCAGGGATGTGCTACCCATTACTCACGGGAGAGGAATTGAAACCAGCATTAGTCAACTTGTCCAACACCACTCAGAACAGGCTGCAGATCTGTGTGCTAAAACACACAGGCCAGGCTAGTGCTTTAACCCCTAGCCAACTATGTGGCAATTACCTTGCCTACCAACTAGGAAAACTACAGCACAATGTTGAAAAATGGGAGGAATGGAAGGCAATTACAAAGAAGGAAGGATGTGAAGGACTCTGTCTTATCAAGAACAGCATTTTTGTTCAGTCTCTGGCTTTGCAGATTATTCTGAGTCAGACACATGGAGAGTTTTAACTAGTCAATTCAATTAAAGAAAAATAAATCTTATCTTGCATTACTGAATTGTATGCATTTCCTTGAAGAACATGAGCCATCCTCTATGCAGTAATTCTATAGCTAATAGTAGCCCAAAGATTAAACCAATGCTAGTTAAAATACAAAAGTGATTGGCCTTGCTCAACCTGGCACATTGAACACTACGGCTATTGCAGGACAAGCCACCTCAGAGCTGTGTGCAAACATGCTACTCTGCAATAAACTCAACAATTGCTGTTTAACAGACATGTCAACATGGATTGCAAATTAATTGCTCTCAGTTATATCATATGTTCAGGTAAACAAGGCCAGTATTTCCTCTATTTTTCAAGAAGCAGTGAAGTAAAAGGAGTTTTTCCTCAATTCTGCATGATCAGGCAGTACCATTGTCTAAAGACGCAGACACACAAACATTTTAACGGATGCACTTTGTGTAATAGGGTTTGGGTTACTTTTTCATTTCACTTGAATATACATCAATGCTCGATGACAACTCTTTCACAAATGTCACACTTTAATTAGTTTCCAATTAAAGAATGAATTGGGATAATGAGGCTGAGACAGCTTAAACCAGCCCAAATTGGTCCAGTCTGTAACAACTATTAATTCTCAATTCAATGCACATGTCTAACCTTTCTGTTTATACATCTTCTGGATGTCTGACCAACTTTCTACTTGGATTTCCTATTAAGTGGACACTCAGAAAGCTTCTGGTAAGCTTGTTAAATGAGATCTCAAAGGCCCTGGTCACTTACAGGTTCCTAAAACAAGCAAGGTTTTTAGCTTCTTCATATTTGTATAATCTTAAAAGCATCAGAAGCATCCATTTGTATTCATAGGTTTTTTCATAGACAACTAAAAAAAGGAGAAGACTGGAGATAGAAGGGTTTTAGTCTTTCAAATGAAGGATTATTTCATTATAGGATCTCCTTTCCTGGTTAAAGAGTTGCCAAGGAGCAGCAATGTCCCTAACCAAGTTAGTCAAAGTATTCAGGCGTTCACAACACTCCTTTGCTCAAAATCACACTTTTACTACAATTAAAACAAAAAAATTAAACTAAAGCAAGCCTATTAAAAGCTCATCAGATAATAATGAACTCATTCTGCTTTAAAAAAATAGTTTAAGAATATTTCAAGTGTGAAAAAGACAGACATTACATCATTTAAACTGACATCTTCTATTTACGGATTTATTTTTCTGGAAAGAAGTGAGACTGAGCTCTTTATGAACCTTGGGTATTTTTCCTTTTTTATTTTTGTTCCTTGTGTTGATTATTTTGGATTCTTTCTTCCCCTTCCTACCATCACTCTTCAAATTTACGTATCAATTTAGTTAACCGGACTCTAACAAGCAGGCCAAATTAAGCTAGGTTTTTAGCAGGAGCATAAGCTTGGGAATTTAAACATTCTGCTAAATGGAAATTCCCTTTGTTTAAAGTACATACTTTGTAGGCATATAAATCAAACAAAAACCAATAATGCCTGCAAATCACATCCCAAAGCCAGAACTGAAAAAAAACTTTGCAGAAGCACAAACAATTTACCTGTCCATCTAATGACTCATCTTTAAGTAAGACATCACTAATATCCGATACAAATACCAATACAAAAGCAAAGCCTCAAAATCAAAAGCTGAAATAAGGTCCATCTAAAAACCAAAAGCCTGGCACTAAAACTCAAAAGTATCTGAGAAGGTGAGGGGTGATCCCTCCATGAGGGGGGGATGGCTGGGAAGGGAGGATGACCCAGCAGGCAGGGGCCCTGTCCTCACCCAGTGCAGCACAGACCTTCAGAGGATAAGCTGGGTGACCAGAGTTGGGTGCTCGACATGGGTCCGCTGGCAGCCTCAGGCATGGCTGGTGTTGAACCAGGTCCAGGGGCCAGCTCGGGAGCTCCATCTGTGGCAGCAGGAGACAGGGCCGGAGACCACCGACCCCTGGGTTGATCTGAATGAGAGGAAATGGCCTCAAGTTCCACCAGGGAAGGTTCAGATTGGATATGAGGAAACACTTCTTCATGGAGAGGGTTGTAAAGCACTGGAACAGGCTGCCCAGGGAAGTGGTGGAGTCACCATGCCTGGAGGTGTTTAAAAGGCTCTTAGGGACATGGTTTAGTGCTAGACTGAGGTTATGGTTGGACTCAATGATCTTAGGGCTCTCTTCCAACCAAAATGATTCTATGATTGTACAAAATGGGGTCCCAGGCCTGTGGGCAGAGGGTGGGGGGAAGCCCCAGGTGAGGCTGGTAAGGGCCATTAAAGCACACACGGTCCACAAATCCAACATAGTTTCCAGGCACTGGACCAGGCCAGTGGAGAACTCTGGCTGCATCTTAAACCTTCAACTCCCTTCAGCACATGCTCATTCGAAAGTCAAACTTCAATGTGCAAAATATTTCTTCTGAAACAGTTTGGTGCCCAATATTGCACACAAAATGTAAAATCAAAACAGCTTTTGAAAAAGTATCTATCCCAAATCCAGTTTCATCAGTACAAAGATGAAGAGATACCACATCTTAGTGGAGTTTGGTAAAGCTTAATATTCTCTTGTTTCAGTAAATCAAAAGAAAAACTGACCAACAAGCCAACTCCTTCACTATCACAGACATTGGAATCCTATTTCTTGTGTTATTTACTGAAAAAAGCCATATGGATAAAGTCAACAGCTATGAGGAACATAGGGAAGACTGAAGGTGGCAAAAGAGGGTAAAAAATAAAACCAGATTTGACACAGAATAAAACTAAACTTTTAACCTGCAATCTCATTCCAAGCACAATGTAAGTTCTCTTAACAGCTTTCACTAGAAAGCAGCTTCAAGATAGAGCCTGATATGAACCATCCATGTCTCACATCAAGACATGTCAACTTATCCCAGTGCTACCCATGAAGCCTTACTAGCACGTTAACTGTGCAAAGGCCGCCGATACGGATGTATTAATATGATCTCTCCAGGGGTAATTGATTCCCTCACAACACCACTGCAGCTTGCAAGAGGAGAGATGAGAAATCATCGAGGATTTTTGCAAGACATCTGTCCCTGTACAAAAGAGTTTTCAGGAATAGCACTCCCCCCTCGTTCAGCAGCAGAATACTGTTATTCACATACAATGAGGTAGCAAAAAACACATATCTCATATAACCAAAAATATCTTCCAAGCACAACACTGAGCACCAAACTGAACCACCCTCAGGCTGCAGAGGGCACAGCTGTAGTGGCTTATTTAGGGAGAAAAAGGCCTGTCACGACCCAGAGCAGTAATGCTATCAATCAGCAACCAGCCTTCTTCACGGGCCAGTGTTGCATGAAGAACTAGGTCAGGCTCACACTGTGATATGTAACTCAGAATTGCTTCTGATTTTTAGGAAAACTTTGTTAGTGTCCATATAAAATATATAAAAAAAAAATCTCCTGAGGGGTTTAAATTACCTGACACAGATATTTGTGCCTTCCCAAAACAGTATTTTTCTTCTTTGAGACATTACAGTGAAACTAGGTCAAACCACTAATACACAAAAAAGCAAATAAATGAATATTTTACATATTTTCCAAACCTAAAACCAAAAGAAGACAGAAGTATGAAAAATCCTTCCTTTGCTTTCCCAAAGTCAGCTGGGGCTGGGCAGATTTTTTTTGTTAGTAGTTTTAAAAGAGAGACTGAAGGGAGCAAGGGAAGTCTCCAGGTGCTTTGCGAGGAAGAGGCCATACAGTAGAAGCTGCTTTATTTGGTGAAGGGCACTGCTCCAGACACAGGGCATTCTCCTGCTTCCTTAAATTTATTTAAAAGCCAGGAGGGAAGAAAGGCTTATAAATAATTAAGGCCAAGATAACTCTCAGGACATTTCCAAGTATGCGACTTGCTCCTCCATTATGGACTTCATATATTTAACTGTACCACATCCAAAGGAGTGTTTTAAAAAGAAAAAGGGGGGGGGCAGGGAGACACGCATCTGATACGAAATGCACTTAAAGCAGAATGCTTTCTCTCACTTCACTTGCCTTTGTACGTAATTTCTGAAACTCCAGGAAGAAAGCAATTACTGTCAAACTGCAGCCTGTATTTACCCAGCGTGCGTGGCAGCCCTCCAGCATTCCCGGCGCAGCAGCACACCTCACACAAGTATGTAACCCTGGGCTGGGCGCGACACCGCAGCGTTCGATGGGAGCTGCAAGCGGTGTGTGAGCCCACAGGTTTAGGGAAGAATAAAAATGACAGCATACAGGAGATGGGACATCTGGCACTATCCACCTCCACCTAGTTGCGTTCCATCTAGAGGAGGAAATCTCTCCCTGTGAAACAGCCTTCTCTTCTGTGATTGCTCTCGTGTGAGAGTTTCATGCTGGTAGAGCACAGCAAGGAGTATTCCTGTGCCTAACAGGGTGTCTTGTATCCCTCCTAGTTATGGGTGGAATTCCCATCAGGACTGATGAAGTCTCAGGAGTGAAATTCATCTCTGCACAGATGAAAGTGGTTTTTAACCCTCAGATAATACAAGCCTTCTGCTGCAAAGCCACTCTTCTCAACTACTTGTTTATGCAGTCCCTAGAAGGACCTGGACATCATCACCAGGCATTTACATCTTTAAAACTTCGTGGGGAGATTTAAGTATTACCATAATCCAAATAGTAATAAAACCAATAACATTATAACTTCTACATTCTGGAATGACAATAAAATTATATTTTCATTTCATTTTTATAACTATTATAATATCTTATGCAGAACTTGCAAAGTCTGAGCACCTAGAGATCCCATACTTGTGTGCCCGAACAAGCGCCATGGACTCTAAAACATTCAAACCAGAAGACAATGGCTACTGTTGCTACTACTGTGTCTCATCAGACATCAATAAACAGTGGCCACACATCAAAAGTCATCTCAGTTAGCATTTTGACTTTCCCCATTCCATCACAGCTTTCCCTTCCCAGGAAAATTTCCATTGCCATCAGATCCATCTTTGCTGTAACAGGTTTTTTTGTATCTGTGTGTTTTTGTATGGGTCAGATTCTGCCTCCAGTAGTCCAAAGAAAACATTTAGAGATGTTTAAATAAACTCAAAAGCATCACCCCAATTCAGACCAGTTAAAATTTTACCCTTTCTTCTCTTTTGCTGCAATACCTGTGAGGTTACGTACCCACTGACTCTGAAGTACATAAATGCTAGTAGGTGCACCTTTGTTACCCCACCTCCCCTGCTAAAGCATCACTCCTCTTGCGTAAAAGCACCTTTCTTGTGCATTCACGGACTAGTTATTTCTGTGGAGTTTTGTGGACAGAAATCTATCAGGCAGACACCTAATTACAAGTATCAAGTATTTTTGTGGATCTCATTGAGTTGTGTCTGACAATCTCTATCACAGAAATGATGTGAACTTCCCAAGCTGCAAATTAGTGCCTTATCCGTTACTTCATTGCTCCAGAATACCTTCAACAATCCAACACATCTTTATAATGCAACTACTGATGAAGGACTCTTATTGAGTAAGTGTACACATTCAAGTTAGGAGTAACATCTGCATGAAGTAACATACCTAAATGATGCTTGGGTTGCCATTGTGATTGGTTTTAATCCTCAAGTATATCAGGACACCTTGTAGAACTTTGTGCTTTAAAGTTAAAAAAAACCCCAACAAACAAACAAAAAACAATACACCATACCAGACCACAGTACCTTTTCTTCCTGACTAGGAAAGGCTGCCTGTCTGTCCATGCAGCAGCTCCAAGTCTCTGTGACGGCAGGGTTTAGGTGCAGTAGTTAACCATTTACAACCTTCTCAGACCTTGGTTATGCTATTGCAGGACCTCAAATTAGACACAGCCAAGAGTGACTGGTGCCTGGATGGCACCTGTCCCAGGATACAGTTTCATATGTGAGGTAACCTCCTCTAAGAGCTCAATACTGCCAGGAATGGGAAAGGAGGTCCTGCTCTATTTTTTTTTTATTTTATTTTTTCCCTCTTCCCTGCTCAATTCCAGAGCACATAAACACAGCTTGTCTCCTGCCAGCTCTAGAAATCTGCTGGGCTCTCCTCCTGGTTGAGCCACTTCACCTCCCTAACTTAGTAATAAAATAGGATCCTTTTCAGCTTGGTCAGTGAGTTTAAATAGCTCACAGTCGGAGCCCAGCAGGAGTAGCTCACCTGGCTACTCAGGGAAGAGAGCAGAGCCACACAGCTCAGAGAAAGAAGAAAAGGAGCAATTCTGCTCAAATGACAGCAGTCGGTCAGGTCAGCTAAGCAGTTTGTGGAACCACAGCCCAAGGAAGGGTCCTGTTCTCAGCAGGCGAGGAAACTCCCCAGAACACACTCCCATTCTTCCTTTATGGCAAAGCTACGTTACAATAAAAGTTACTTTCTGCAAAATAGCTAGTAGACTCAAAACACGCTACTTTTTTTCTTTCTTTTTCTTTTTTTTTTTGGTTGTTGTTTGTGTGTTTGTTTGTTCGGTTTTGGTTTTTTTTTTTCATAATAAAGCAATTTATTCTGTAACTGAATGTCCGTAAGAGGACCTAATACTGCAAAATCTACATGGGTTATGTTTTCTATGTGGACAAAAAAGTCAGAAGAAGCAAGACCAGCATTTTGGTATTTTGGCACATCGTTCTTTTCAACATACTACTACACTGAGAACCACCCTTCAGAAAGGGTACCAAAGGCACATGGTCTTGCATGCTAAATTTTTACTGAACACTTCCTTGTAAACAAAGATCAGGAAAACCTAACCCTTATTTTAAGAGTCAACTATTTAAAATCAATCATATCCAAGTGCCTTAAAACCTCTCAGAAGATTTGACAGCTTTCTTCACTTCTTGTCCCTATTTGCCCCACTATCTACAATCAGTAGCAAATGGTGTTGGCACTATTTACTTTTTCTTTCAGTTAATCACTTTTGTGAAAGGTTTTCAACTCCTTCAGGATCGCTGGAGGTATAGTGGCTATAGGAGATGACATTTCCTGCTACATGTGATTGATAGGCATGCAAAACCATTATAAAACCAGTAAAGAATATGCTTAGCAGAAACCACAGAGAAACTTTTTACAGTATGCTTTCATTATTCTCCAGTGCTACAAAGTAAAACTGCAAGTAAAATTTCCAAACACAAGATAACACAAAGAGCAGAAGCAGTAACTGTAACAGAGGCAAGTGACTGAATCAGATACGCAGTAAAACTACACACCGCAGTACATTCACACTAGTTAAACATACACCAGCACAAACTGGTGCCAGTTGTTCTATATTTTCAAATGATGCAAGAAAAAGGTTTTTTTAAAAATAAAGACAAAATGTTCAAACATCACCTATTCCGCTTTTTTGAAAAAATACCTATTTCAAGATCTGGCTGCAGTTTTGCTTCTATGTCAGGATTTTGCAATGGGATGGTGACAAGAGTGCATTTGGAGATTAAGCAGCAAAGAGCCACAGGGCTTGTGAGACTGGCAGATCTGCCTGCAGCTGGTTACACGGGTACCACCACTCCAGTGGTAGATGGAGACTGGAAGCTGCCTTGGCTGCACTCACGCGATGCTGCTCTCAGCTGGGACCCTGCCAGGAATGTGTGCTATCCCAACAAAATATGGTCCTATGCGCTTCATAAAGGTGTGATTTTTCTGCTCCTGCCTTTCTTCTGATTTTTATATGGCTCATACATCTGAGTTTCTACAGTTTCTACTCTAACAGTGGTCATGCTGGCATACCTCCCATTCTTCTTTAAAATTTGCCAAGTATATGTATTAAAGAAACTCTCTCATATGAGAAAAAAACTAGGTAAACTTGGGTTATAACTATGGATTTCCAAAATGCATCACACTACCTCTAATGATGGCAAAAGTCAAAAAGGTGCCTATCCAATGTAAGGAGGTTCCAACATACTGGGATTCCTTGGCCAAACCAGGAAAGAAAATGTTTTCTTAAAAAAAAAAAAAAAAAAAGTCTTGCAAAACCCAAAGAATCACAGATACAACTGGGAGAGAGGGGAAAGATGAGCAAGAAACACTCAACTTGCAACAAATAAAATGTAAACAGTGTGGTGGCCCCTCCAAACTGCAAATCTGCCCTTTTCCTTACAGGAATGAGATCCAGTGCTGCCCCCACCAACATGAGTAACCAGACTGCCACCAAGTTTAAGCAAGACCCGTACCTGTGGGCCTACAGTAAGAATAAAACTTTGTGCAGTTTCTTAAAGTTCAGAGCAATGGTCTGCTTCCCAAGAGAGGCTCAACTGATCCTGTTAAGGTATTAGATAATGAACTAGGATAACGCAACAGATGAAGTGTGACTGCAGATAAGCAACGAGACCCAAGCCTGATGGGGCAGAGGAGAAAGGGAGGAGAAGGAGAGAAGAGAAATAAAATTTAAAAAGCATGTACACTGTATACCCTAACCCACAACCAGGCACATTTAGTTACATAAGCAGATATTTCATGTAAGATCATAACATGAACTTTTGAACTTGCACAGAAAAAAAGCCTCTCTGCTACTCAACGCATTAAAACATTGATGCTGCAAAATGCTGAAAAAACGCCTTCAAGTTCTATCAAAGGAGGATTATATTGTGGGTACATGCATGAAGAAAGTAAATCCGTTATCTTTACTGAATATAGGCCTTGATGTAAATCACACAGCCACAGTCTATGAATAACTGCATTTGTTTCAACAGCAAAACACCTCATCTGAAATACAGAATAGCTGCCGGAAATGAGCTAATGGCACTTTTCTTTCTGAATTAAAGGATTATTTTCCAGTGCCTACTGTGTGGGCTTAAACACTAGCCTGAAACAGTCAAAATACTTAGAAGTAAGATTTATGGCTAAGAGGGGGGTAGGGGAGACCTTCTTTGAAGCAACTGACTTCTTTGACCGGTGTCTCGGAATTACAAGGCTACAAAAGGACCCCTCTCTGTGAGCAGCCCTCTGCATTCTTCCTTCATCTCTGTTGCAGATTGTATTGATAAACAAGATTTGAAAACTATTACCTGGTTATCACAGAGCTGGATAACACATAAGAACTGAGATATTAACAACAGACACCATGTGTTTTTTTCTAATAATTTTTAACAGAGAAACTCTCATGCCTCAAATACCACTCAAGCCATCAATACAAATCCTTCAACACTAGTATGTTTTTCAAAAGCTTTCAAAGGAGCTTGGGAGAAAGATTATTAATTTACTCCCACAGCATTTCAGTAAACGCTGCTAATTGCACCATCAGAGGAAGAAATTGTACAAATTATAATCCCATATTGTTTCACTGTACAAAAGTGTAATCTTTTAGTTTTAGTTACAACAGTACTATAAGACTAGATTGTCTGCTTATTTCCTCTAACATATTATTTGTAATTAAGTCTGCTCAAGAGAACAGCTTTGCACTGAAGGCTAGTAAAACTGTATTAGTTTTGGAGTGTAAAATACAAGTTGGAGCTTTATACACAGAAGCACTGTAATAAATTCTAAAAATTGTGGTGTGCCATTCTTTACTCTGCTTTCATAATAGTGCTTCAATAAATGCTTTAGTACTCTCCCCATAGGTCTGGACAAAATATTCATGCTTTACATATGATGATAGCTTTATTTGGAATCATACTTGAGGTTATCAGCTTTTAAAGAGATTAAAGATGAATTCTTATTAACTGACCCGATCAGAGAAGGTAGCTGCTTTGTAGCCCTTCAGAGGGAAAAAATGCTTTGCAGAAACTTTTACGTAGTTATGAACTGAAAAGAAATTATTCTTTAAAAATAAAACAGCTTAACTCATTGCTCAGATTAATCCATTTTTATGTTAACATTCTGGCATACCACTGGAGCAAAAAAGCTTGTAAGCTTGTGATCCTCCCTAGCTCACAAAATAGACTTCATATATTAAAACACAGAGAGACAAACATTAACATCTAACATAAATGTTTTCTTATTTTGCTCTTCTTTTCAAGCAATTCAGATTTAAAACAGAGAAGTTAGTCTGACTTTTAGTTCTCATGTGAAAAACAGTAAGGTTACTCCAAATTTAAGTTGCACAATTTATGAAAGAAATCTGGATCTAAAAACTACTTGTACAAAATCAAAACATCAACTTTATGACCACAGGTAGGTGTATTTGTTGTACATGCATATCAAAGTGGCAAAAATAGGCCCTTGATCTGTTTTAGCGGCCATTGAAGTGCTACCGAATGCAAGCAAAGAAAAATATTCGATATATAGACTACATAAGTTTATTTTCTTATAAATAAGTACAAAATCTAAACACTGGAACAGAGGGAGGTGGGGTAAAATAAAAAAATGGCTAAATGACCTCTCTGTACATATCAGGTTCTCTTGTTTGGTGTCGCATACCTTGTCTCCTTAGATTTCTGCAAGTCCAGTTATCTCTAACACGCTCAGCCTTAGTGGGCACAGAGGAAGAAGCAGGAGAAGAAACAAGGAATAAAAATAAAATCAGTGGAGAAATCCCACATGGTACAGCCCTTCCTGTAATTCTGTCTCTGGTTAGCAAGTTGGAAGCATCTCATTTCTTTAACTTGAAGCCTGATATTTACATTCCTCTGCAGTTTTATGTGGACATGGACAACAGATCACACTCATGTCTTAAAGGAGCTAAATTACTGTCCTGGTTTCAGCTGGGATAGAGTTCATTTTCTTCCTAGTAGCTGGTAACATAACACAGTGATGGCTTAGTTGTTGGTAAGTAGTGTTTACAAGAAGTCAAGGACTTTTCAGGTCCCCATGCTCTGCCAGCAAGGAGCTGCACAAGAGGCTGGCAGAGAGCACGGCCAGGACAGCTGACCCAAACTGGCCATAGGGATATTCCATACATATAACGTCATGCTGAGTGTATAAACTTGGAGAAGTTGACCCAGAGGAGGAAGGAGAGTGGTGACCACTGCTCAGGAACTGGCTGGCTATTGGCTGGCAGGTCATGAACGATTGCATTGTGCATCACTTCTTGCATTTATTCTTTTATTGTTACTATTAATATTATTATTATTGTTACTATTTTCCCTTTCTGTCCTATTAAACTGTCTGTCTTAAAGCATGAGGTTTACCTTTTTCTCCAATTCCCTCCCCATGCCACTGGGGGTGAGTGAAGGACCATGCGTGGTGTTGAGCTGCCTGCTGGGTTAAATCACAACAACAATTCAGCCCAGCAAGCCCACAAGCTATGGGATGGATGGCAAGAAACCTTATGTTTCCGTCCGCTTTGAAGAAAAAGGAAATTAAACCTCATAATCCCCAGTTCTTCTGCAGAAGTAGGCAATGCCATATGGATGTACTGGTTGAATTAAACAAACAAACAGACAAAAAGTAAAATTCGTCCTTTACAGTTGTGAAGACACTCATGCCCACTGACATACTGGTAAGTGTGGCCACCACTCCTGTGAAATCAATTAACCTGTAACCACACAACGTGGGAGGGAGCAAGACACGTCTCCAACCACAGCCTTTCTAGAACCAGTGTTGAACGGCAGCAGGTTGAACAGAAATCAAACTGCAGGTCAACATGAGACACCACTGTGCATTTTATTCAACAATTTACCACAAAGACAAGTCTGTGGTAAGCCCTGTTCCCATGGAAGAGTAAATTGCTGCATGCAATGAAAAAAACACATCAGATAAAACCACGTGTGATGCCATCTTACAGTAACATCTACCGCATACGAGGCAAGTGTCAGTGGAAGGGAAAGAGAAGTGCTTTCCCGCCAAGCAATTCCACCCGAGCTGTTCATTACTGCTAAAGTTCATTATTTCCATCTGCGGAGACAAGGCTTTGAGACAAATTTGCCAAGAATTAACCAGTTTGCCTTTTTTATAAAATGATTGGCTGTGCTTTTGAAAGAGTTACTAAGGACCAAAGGGTCATGGGGTAATTATTTACAGAACTGATGCCAGGGATGAAGCGACAGATAAAGCCATTACAAAGAGCATGCAGAGCAAGGAATGAGAAACTCCCACAACTTGTTGACAATTCCAGTGAAGTGTGATTCAGCTCTGCTCTTCCCTCTTGATACTGATAGATGATATTGACAATACAAAATTTGACTCAGGACCTTTGGTTCTCCATTTTCGAGTTCACACTGGAACTACTTAAGAAGAAAGAAAAAAAAAAAGACTACACCACATGGCAGACATAATGAAGAAGTGAAGTTGCCTTGCTTTAGTTTGGAAAGATATTCAGTTCAATCCTGACAGAATTTTTCAGCAAAATAAAGACTACGTTTGCAGTACGAACCACTGCCCTGCACTGCAGCGTAAGGAGGGTTTATAACCTGCTCTTGTGAGAGGGAGACTGGAGGCAGCAGAGTGCGGCCTTGACTCTCCAAGAGGGAACAGGATCACTGGAAAAGAGTTTTAAGTATCCTCGTGAAAGAAAGCACAGCTCACAGCTTGTATTTTCCCCAGCCACTGCCCTCCCACCGCAGAATACAGGACACTCAGTGCAAAAGTATTTTCGGTGCCTAAATATAACACAGGCATTCACACAGCACAAACGGGAGAATCCTTCTGGAGGGCTCTCTTCAAAACAAACTCCATTTCTAAGTAAGACTGAAGTTCAAAGTCATATACTGGCATGTCAAATTCAGGATATCCTTGTAAGAATAATGAATTTGTTATTGTACCCAGCTATTTTTATAACATTTCTGGAAGGGAGAAACATGAAATGTGCATAAATGACTCAAATGAAAATATACCTTTGTGTTTCTCATCAGTCACAAGGCAAGAAGATCTGATGGAATAATGCCATATCATTACGGGATTTCTCAACATTGGTTTTCATTGGCAACCATTGATTATATTTCCCAAAATCAGGCTGCTACATTTTTTTCCAGACTTTTTTCTAAACTTTGATATATAAACTTGTCAGAGTAAAATACAGCTAGCCCTTAATACTTCCATTTATGCCAAAAATAATACTAAAATATTAGAATCATAAAGCCTAGAATTTAGTTGGAAAAAGAATACTGCAAAACATCCAAGCATAAACTTCACAATTATATCAAAGAAGAGTAAGAGGAAAAAAAAAAAAAGTGGAGTTTTGAAGAAAAGCTAATAGGTAAAAAAAGGGAAAAAATAAACCAAACAACACCACCACACAACCATTCCCCACACACCAAACCAAACAACAACAACCCCTCACAGATAGAGGACTGACAGGGAATCCCCAAAAGGCCGCAGAAAGAAAATCTAAAAGGCAGTCCAAGAACCCTATTTCTTGTTGTGATCCTCCTACTCCATCAGGTGCTCTAGTAGAGGAAACCAACCATCATTAATTTACCAATAAAGTGTCCTTGGACCATTAAATGCCATGCTATGGAATGATTTATTCCTCTTTCTAACCATGTCATCCCATCTGAACAAGTAGCTCCTGCAGGAGACAGCGTTGGCTGTTCATGGCTGTTGAAAGCAGTAATCCAGCTGTACCATCAATAACTGGTGGTGAATTAAACTCTTAAAAGCAACAGGAATCCTCTGCTCTTGCTGAAGCAAGTGTGTGGCGGTTTGGGAGACGTAGCATCTCTCAGCTACTCATGACAGACTAATTTCAAAATTCTTCGTTACCACCTCTAAATACTCAATTAAGCCAATCACTTTAACTGGCAGTAAGATGTAAACACTGGCAGATACATGTCTTTTGACAGTGGTAAGGGCAGCACAAAATCTTCTAACATGTTTTCACAACTGAAATTAAAATGAATTAATTAGTAGAGCCACAAGACCAAGTTCATACTGCAGGATCCTTCTCCAGGTCTCTATGCTAAACAATATTTTGCCTGCTAGTAAGAGACTCATCACCACGAGGTACGAAAGTATTAGTCTTACAGGACAGAAAAAAAACCTTTTTTTTTTTTTTTTTTTAAGTTAGAGCAAGTATTTAGTTTGCAGAGGGAAAAAAGAAAACACCACTTTGGCATAAAAAGAAGAAGAAATAAAAAAAGGCTGGAAAGATAAGCAACGAGCATAGAGAAAACATTTCTTCAGTGCAGACAGGAAAGGGCAAAAAAAAGTTACAGCTGTTGGCTGGTTTGTACAAGTCACAAAAGTGTTCTGAAGAAGTAAAATAGCAGGTGGCATGATTCCCACTCAACATACATAATTTAGGAGACCAGACCATTCTCCTAAACCCCTTTGCCTATTCAGGCTGCACTTTTTTCCACTGCAGCCAAAGCTAATAATAGAGATAGAGCTAATAAAAAGCAGCTCTCTCACATTTAACTTGTGTTCCCAACAACAACAATAAAAAAATGTACAAAAATCTGGGACTCACGTCACCGGATCAAAAACAAAGCTAGAAACTACCTCAACCCCAATTTATCTTTTAGCTCACTCAGTACAGATGTCCAACATAACTACTCATTACCCATTTTCAAGAGTCAGGCTAATCCACTTATGTGGGTTAGTAGCCAGAAAGCAGAAGAGAGCAATTATACCACTCCATGAAAATAAGTTCAGATTGGAATATTGCTGTCAACTTCTGAAGGTTCACTTCTGTTCATCTAGGGTCTCACAAAAGTGAGAATGGTATATTTGTGTACAGATGTGAAAAAATATTACAATAGTTTCAAAAAGTTAACAAGTGAAGTAACCCATCTTGGAATCAAGACTGCCTGCCACCTTAGACATCAAATAGCCTCCCTATTTTTCACTTTGTTTTTCCTTGAAACAGTCTTTATGCTTCTTAAGAGGTTCTAGAAAACAAAATTAACTACTTCTATAGCTAAGAAAAGTAATAATGTACTACATAATTTCCTACCACTACTACAGCTGCCTGTGGAGTCTTAAGAAATTTCAAATAGAAGACAAGATTGCCTGGGATCTTGAGAACTGAAGGAAGAAGTTCAGGCAAGAAGACCTACATTAAAGAATGGTCCACACAGTTGAGGTTTGAACACCCTTTTTCAACTGGAGAAACAAGACAGGAACAACATAAAAAGTCTCAAGTGGTATTAAAATCACGTGCCTTAGCAGTATCCCATATATAGTTAGTTCCTCTTTCATAGTGTGGTACCCTGAATACTATAGAATGAAAACAGAGGAGAAGTCTGGCCACAGACACTAGTATAAACCTGCTTTTATGAGTATCGTTTTCCTTCTGCAGAACAAAGAGTGAAATATTCCATGTAACATTTTATTCTCCTGTAAATGAAGAATACAGCATGCAGACTTCATGTAGTGGAACACACTTTTCTTTTCCATACGCAATTTAAACTGCCAAGTTTAAACAAAGAAAAATATTATATGTATCCATGGATATCTAATTTTAGAAAGACAAACAGTTCTCCTGCTCCAACTGCAGGGAAAAAGATGGTAAGAAGCAAATAGTTATTACAAGTTCTATGGAAAGGAACTATGACAATACATGATGGGCCCAGAAGGTGGCAAAGACAGAGCTGGGCAAGTGGCCATGAGGGATGCATGACTTCTGGGGGTTCTGCATCTGAAACGGACTGACCACACTCAAAGCCACCACATTGTACTGCCAGCTTGATAAACTAATTGTTCTAAACTGGAAAAGCTTTGAGAATTATAATGTCTTTAGAGCCTTTGCAGCCATTTCCAAGCCCTATGCCATGCTAGTAAGCACTAAGATTGGCGTTATTATGACTCCATGAAGGGAACTGTAAGGCCTGCACTTTTTTCCAAAAGTCATTGTGGGTTTGGCTTACAGAATTTGGACAGAAGTCTTCAGAAACTTGTCTGGGAGATTTTCATATCTTAATCTGAAGCAAAGAGCATCTAGAAAGTTTTATTGCACGCATTCAGCCTAGAGAAGAGGAAACTGAGACCTAACAGAGGCTACAGCTTCCTCACAAGGGGAGAAGAAGGGGCAGGCACTGAACTCTTCTCTTTAGTGACCAATGACAGAACCCAGGGGAATGGCAGGAAGATGTGCCAAGGGAGGTTTAGGTTGGACATGAGGAAAAGGTTCTTCACCCAGAGGGTGGTGGACACTGGAACAGGCTCCCCAGGGAGGTGTCACAGCCCCAAGCCTGCCAGTGTTCAAGAACAGCCTGGACAACACCCTCAGACACGTGGTGTGAACTATGGGGTTGTCATATGTAGGGACAGGAGTTGGACTTGATGGTCCTTGCGGGTCCCTTCCAACTCTGGACATTCTATGACTATGAAGTCAGGAGTTTATCCAACACACCTTCACCACACATTATAGTTCTTGCAACCAAAAAGGAATAAAACCCAGCACCTGAAATGGACTATGAACATCCCAACAGGAATACAGACTGGAAAATAAACCAAGACATAGTTGAAATTTGTTTATTTTCTAAGAAAAAAAAGGTGACATTTCTTAAAACAAATACCTGGATATAAATGTAGTTGGTCTGGAACACTATAAGCAGCCAATAGATCTGTTTGAGCAAGCCAACTAGCCAGGAAACACAGGACATGACTAATAAAGAGTCTTCTGAAATAAAAAAGCAGCATTTTTTTAATTTTTAAAAGAGAAGAACTGGTAACACAAAACCTTCCGTGAAGAATGCATTTTGAGTTGACATGAAGCTACAGAAAAACCTTCAGAGATGCACTACTTCAAAATAGTTTGGATGCTAGATAGAAATTCTTTCCTATTCTAACTGCAAAAACAAATCACGCATGCTTGAATTTTAAAGTTTATTTTCTACTTCAGTTTAAGGAAACACAATAAACATATTGAAACTTTTTAAAGAAAATATTAATGTTCACTATAGGACACACTGTTTCTGTGTGAAGAGGCCCCAGTAAACAACAAAGGCAAGCATCTAAAAGGAGAAAAATCGATAAAACCCAATACGTTATGGGTTCTGGAGCAGGAGGCCAGATTCTACTTACGAATGGAGTATCAGTGCTGGAAAACTGGTGCCAAAACTAAGATATGAAAAGGCTCTTATATTTACCCTAAGAAGCTATTAAAGGTAGCAGTGCTCTCCTTAGTAAAACTCACTAACCTCCACTACTACCACAATTTATTCCTGTCAAAAGAATATAGTTCCTTGGAATTACAAACTAATTAGCAACTGAGTTAGCTAGTTTCAATTATGAACAATCTTTATAATTCAGATATACCTTCAGGTAGTAGTATGCAATGTATAAAGCATTTTCATTCTTTAAATGCACTATTAACTGGTCCCTTGAAAGTAAGAATTGCTATCTCACCTTCAGAAGTAAAACCTGCCTTGCATTTCTGATTTCTTGTACAGACCAGCAGACAGAAGTTTACCAGTCCTCCAGGCACGCTGAATCCTATTTAAACTTTCCAGGTCATCTGGACTTGAAACTTAAGTTTATTCTGCTTCCTCAGACCTTGCTCATAGAAACTCCCCACAGGATTGTACCAACCACAAATATTTATCATAAGAAATCAAATTAGTAATTTTTGGATGATCATAAACACTTGTTTTTATTTGCTGACAATACCACTAACAGAAGGCAAAAGCCTCTTATCCAAAAGGACAGAGAAAGGAAAAGTAATTGGATTATCATTATATTGAAAGTATGACAAGGCTCGTGACTTTAAAGATGGGCACTGAAAAATTATAGTCCAAACCAAGAAGTTGCTAACACTAAATCCCAAGAGATACATACCCTATCCTTAAGTTTGGTAAAATATTGGTCGGAGAGGTACCTATTGTTCAGTGTAATTTGCAGGTTAATTATCTTGTTTAACAAAAACGAAAATAAATTTAATTTAAATGGATGGTCTGAGGACAAAGTAACCACCCATGTCCACCAAAAAAAGTTCTGTAGAAAGTACAACTGAAAAACAAAATAAGAAAGCATTTTTAAAGGGCAAGTTTGAAATTTACTATGAAGTCCTGAACAAGCCACTGACCAATTACAATTATGAACTTAGCTCACCAAATTACAACTGCATTGTACAATTTCAGCAAGTTATCCTGGATCCCATGCAGGGCACTACCACCCCCATCTCAAAGTCCTACCAAGACCTTATAAATTACAAACCAGTCGATCTCCCTCCTCTAACTCTCCCTCTGATACTTTGTTGGTCCTTGGTTCAATTTTCCGTTTCCTTATTTTCACCACACATGGGAACACTGGGATATTTTGACTACTTGCAGTGTTCAAAATGTTTTTGAATGGAAACAGCCAAAAGAATCCAAACAAAATCAATCAAGGGAGAATAATGATATACGACACTCATTTCCCTCTGTTAAAATCGTGCTTTTTAACCCAAAGTTTATCTGCTAAAAGTTTACCAGCCAGATTTCCTCCCCCTGTTCCAGCCACTCAGGCACAGCAAAGCGGCCAGACAAGAATTCCCTAATTTCTGACCCATGCAGTGACCCAGGCTGAGGCCACTGGGCCAGGGGTGCCCTGACAACCAGGTACTCCTTGTGTTCCACTCTCTGTGTGAAGCAAACCTCGAGAGATGCTCTTCTTTTCAAACAATACCACTGAAAAACAAAACAAAAAAAGGTTCCTAAAAATCCCCGTAACAGGGAGCTGAAGCATGTTGGTGAACACACACAAAACCAGAAGTTAAAGTGGATATAACGTTGCTCAGAAAGCCTTGAACCCCAGCCATGAGCATTTGCTCAAGACCCGACAGCCACAGTGGTTTGAAATGTGATAAAGTCTCTGATACAGCTCAGGGGTTTACAAGTGGAGGGGCTGTATCCTATTAAAAATAACAGGAAACTGGCCACAGTAATAAATCTGAAGCTTTGGCTGATGCAGTTTCTTATCTTCTATGTGCAGTTGTTGCAAAAAACATGCAACCTTTTCTAAAAAAAAAGACAGAAAACAAACAATTAAAAATCACTCCAAAACTGGAGCTTCCACGCAGTAATAGTTTATATCAGCCAATTGCAACAGTGGAAGACCCAGATCCCCAAGATCTTCTCCCTGTCATGCCAGGATATCCTGTTATATTTTGATGGTTTAGTGGTGCCTCCAGGCAAAACCGTGTCACTGAGAATGTTAAGTCGGTGCACTAAGACTGACAAGTCCCAAGGAATCTCATCAGAGGCTTTGGTGCTTCCTGACAGGACTTGCATTACTTTTTTCATGCAATTTCTGCACCCAAGGGACCCGCCTATCTCCTCTGATAGCATTTTTCTCTTTAAGCACTAAACCAAATTAATATTTGGGATGACAGCAGCTTCTTCTGATGGCTTGCCAACGCTTAGAAGGGACTGCACTGGCAGCATTATCTCAAGTGAATCCCACCAGTGGAGACGCAGTTTCTGCTGGGCTGGAGAAAGAGGGACTGGGGGCAGGGAAGGGGTAGCCAAGCCTCTTCCTCTAATGGAATAAAACACATACACCGAAGGATTTCGTTCAACTGGCAGAGATTACACTGAGCTTTTTGCCAGCATAACTGTCTCTACTGTGGGTATGACTTGTTTTCCCACTCCTAAAAGGCAGAGTTTTGCCAAAGAAACTTTAAAGACTAAAACTAACAGTGTGGGTGTAGGGTTCAGTTTGTTTTCAGTACACACGAGTAAAGTTAACCACGGTCCGGTTTCCTGCCAATCTAATCCACGCATCATATAATGCCAGCATTTTCTTTGTTTCTTATTCTGATTAGGTACTACAAGCTTTTCTGGAGCAGACTTTTCAAGCATGCAATTCTCCCCTGAAGCTATTTGCTTTATATTTTTTTTAAATCCCAGTGTAAACTCCCAAAGGTTAAAGAAATATCAGGGACAACTGGTATAACACAAAGAGCAGATACCTACTTTAAGAGGTTAAAGTGCTTCTAAAATATGCATATTTTACCTGTGTTTGGACACCCAGGATATGCTAGTTGTATGAGACATTTACAATGGAAAGATCAAATGTTTGCACCTACTAAAAACCAAACAAACACACACACACACACACACAAAAAAAATCCCTAAAACAAACAACAAAAAGAAACACTCTTCAGTCCTAGAGATTTAAAAACCTGAAGCTGAAACCCATTGCACTAGGACTAATTATAGCAGAGTAGTCACAACATGTTTGGAGATCACCTCACCTATGAGTATGTGCCAAAACCAGGGCTCGGTTCTCTCCTGCTACTCTGGGAGAAGGTGGGAGGGAAGTACGTTCCATTTTGGATCCTGCAGGACCCCAAGAACTATCTCCCTTTGAAAATATATGTAGGAAACAGAGTTGAAAGATCTTCCTCTCCCTTATATAGATTATTTTTGTAAAGCTGTTTCTTTGACTGTAAAAGCTATGCTAGAGCCAGGACTGCTATGCACGTATTGTCATTTCAGTCGCCCAATTTTGAATCTCAATCAGTTCCTCATCCCAAGCACAAGGAAGACAACACATATTTTTCTGAAGATTTGCCTTCAAGTGCAAAAGCTTGTTAGCCAAAAAGTTCCATGTCTTGACATTATTCTTGGATAACCCCTTCTCTAGGACCAAAAGGCCAGACAGAAGCCCACAAAGTACACTGTGATCCCACTGGCAGGAAAACTATGTTACATTGGCAAATGAATCATCATCAGGTCACCAAAACGATTTTCCACTAGCATTCTAGAAGGGAGAGTTAGAGCTATGGAATTTCTTCATGCTTGAGGGCTAACTCTTACCAACACCAACTCATCTGTCATACATTGTTTTATGTCTGCTTTGATTCCTTTTTACTGAAGAAAAAAAAGGGGCGAATGCACATCAGAAATGTTATGCACCACCAGATCTGTTTCATATATTATCAAAGCTAAACATTTGAGCATTTTATAGAGATTAAGAGATTAGAGTCCAAGAGTTTTTATTCTTCTATGTGTAAGGCTCTCTCTTTCAATCAAATTAAAAAGTAGAGTTCAAGCTATGTTGTTAATTCCTGAGGGGAAATGATACATAACCCACATACACAAAGAGGTTGGCATGCATGTGGTTGTTTTTACAGCACGGAATCTGTTTCAATCTATGTTTGTTTAACAAGATACGAGTCTAACAATGGTAATTTACTAAAAGCTTGCGCACTCAGTACGTGCAATACCAGAAACAATGGTCATAACTCCTTCCAAAGATACACAAGCATCTACAAAACTACCCCAAATATAAGCACTGCCCTAGATTAGTTGTTTTAAAACCTCACATTCCGAACAGCTTCATCATTTCAATAACCCACCTATAAACACTGCAGCTAATTTTGCACTACTGTTTCACATTCCAACAATGAGTTACTGCTAGTGAATCCAGCACAAAATTTCACTATTTGTATTTTCATTGATTTTTTTTTTAATCCATAGCATCATTACTGTTCGCTCAGACATCTTTTGCAATAGTAAATCTTCATATGGTACTAGACTTGCTGATCATTTAAATAGCTATTTACTATTAAGCTCCTCAATCTGTATTGCAGCACTTGACTAACCAGCTGCTGGTACAGCTAATATCAGGGACAACACAGCTGCAGGAGGCACAGCAGCGTTCTCCATCATCCTGCAGTTTTACAACCATAATCACATTTTGAAGTTATTTGTTATCTACAACAGTTGTTGGAGGCTTACTAGATCATATTCTGTTATCTTTTAAAAGCTGATATAGCTAAATGAAACTTTGACACCAACAACCACCTCTGCCTTTAGCTATTGCATCGGATAGCTTAAAACTGCTTCAGCCCCTACTGTGCGTGTTCCCAACACGTGCAAGTTACAGAACATATCTCACCATGATTTATGCTGATATGCTACCCGCTTAGTGTCTGTGCCACAAGACTGAACTCTCTTGTCTTGCTGAACATGTGGGACACAAAAAAAAAGCTGGTACAATATTTGCATTTTGCTCTTTCAACCAAAACCCAGATGCAGCTTTAAGTCAAGACAGTGTCCAAATTTCTAAATAGGGAGGTCGCTTCATTCAAAAGGAATCACCCAGCAAGTAACCAGCTGTAGCAATTGCCATTGAGTTTTATGACCATTAACAACAACAACATTTTAAAAGTGCATTAAAAATGTTAGAAACACTTGCAACAACAAACACATTTAATGCACAAACTTATTCCTGTGGGCAACTATGGAGGTTTTGCAGACACATTGTAATAAGGTCTGTAAACTATGGGTGTTTACAGTGTTCTTCTTACTACCTTCAAAAATAGTGTTGCACATTTCAGACACATTTGGTCTTAATCAACTGCAACAATCAGTTAACCATCATTCAATCACACATACTTGAAGGGTGACTCACCAGATGTCAGGTGTTTAGCTTGCCTGTTCCTCAAGTAGCCATCTACCTACTGACATTTTTTTTTGCCTGTCTCCAAAGCACTGTGCACAAATGATCACAGTAGTGGAAAATTTGCATCAGCGGATTAATAGCATTAGTTATTATGGTTAGGATTAATATCATTAGGAGAGATCTGCAACGCCATAACCACTTTGACTCTTGAAAAAAAACACGTGAGCTAAGCTGCAAGTTGTCTCTGTAAGGAAAATAATTAGGCAAATGGAATTTCCAAGATGATGTGGAAATCCCTTTTTTTCTGGTAATGTTCTACTGCTCTGTTCTTCAGTGGGTACAAGGCAGGTATCATCATCTGTCATCTTAATTTAGCGCGTTTCAAAAAAAGTAGTAAGTCTCACATTCGTACACCTCATTGTTTTCCCCATTACTGGCAGCAGTCAATGTACTCAGCACTCTCAGAGCACCTGATTAGCAAGACATGGCAGCCTTCAAGTTTTGGAATTCCTTTCAATTTTTCTTCTAAAAGAGTTACTTTGATCCCCAAGTTGGTCCAGATGGTATCTCAGTTGTCCCACTCTTCCTTTTGACATAGCTGCCACTATTGTACCATAGGAGCAAGCAAACAGGCTTTTCAAAGCAAGCCGTCACTACTGGAGATGATCTAAAGAAGTTCATAACATCTAAATTCTCTAATAAGCACTGACAGGAGAGTTTTTGTAAATGAGGTACTATTTCTCTAATGTGTTAGACTACAGCTTTGAAGTCTCATGCAGCTGCTGGGCTGGGAGCACCAAGCAACAGATTTCCTCACAACTGTCTGAGTGCTGGTCCTAAAATCACAACCAACAGCCTATATGGCTGGCTTGAACTGGAGAGCCTGATCCCACAGCTGGCAGAATGTCAGAGCTCGAATGGAAGGGCGTGGGGAAATCACACTGGAAACAATTAACAGCAACACAAGGAATCAAGAAGAACAATTCTCTAAAAGTAAATGCTGATGAAAAGATGATTGCCACCACTAAAGCACCTTGTGCAATGCTTCATGCGCCCAGCAGTCCTCTTCCTCTCCCACCAACTCAAGCCAACCTCAAAAGCCACATAAAAAAGAGCCCAGAATCTCTCTCTGTAGTAATACCTAAATACAGAAGGCACAGGAACATCAATGCACAAAGGAAAAAAAAAGGTGCAAGTCAAGCAAGCTTCTTCCGTTGTCTCCAGAAATGCTGCCATTAAAATATTGTGCAGGCCAAGCAAGGCCAAAGCCTTTCATCTGGCTACTTTGGCTATGCAATAACTTAATGCAGTTCAGCATGTAGCCAAAAAAATTAAACGCTTTTTTTGATCCTTCTAGAGGAAAAAGTACATGTATGTGTGTGTGCAGAGAGATCCACTGATAACTGAAAGCCAAGAAGACTTAAGTCAGGCTTCACGTATCGAATTTACAAGTTAATTATAAGGGCATCCTCAACCTCTTGCAAAATAAGGCCAACCTTTCTGCAAACTGCACAAAACCCACTGACATTAAATGCACCAGAAGCATTGTATTTCTGCAAAACCCAGAAAATCTAATACAAATAAGCATACTTTACAAATAGGTGTAATTTTTAGCAGTTTATTACAGTGAGAAAAGAAACAGCAGTACGCATCTCAGCCTCTATAATTTAATCCCTGTTACTTGCACTGAATTTTCATCTAGTCTGGACAGCTATCAGAAATCGCATTTTGCAGCTACTAAACCAGTTTTGAAATGTTTACTTGTACCTTTTGGATGAAGGCACTTTACAGAAAGAGTTAATGAGTGTAACTTGAATAATACATTACAGTATATAGAAAAAGATACTTGTCAGTATCTTTTCTACCATGGGAATGGAGCACATCTGGAGAGGATGGGAATAAAAATCAAGTTTTATTACTATTATCATCATTATTATTAACCCTTTATTACAGACAGAATAGGTGAGATGTATAAGAGGTGGAAATGAGGTACTCAAGGTTTCTTAATAACCCCATCTAACCAGAGAAACCAATGCTCCTCAATGCTTTGGAGAATTCATCTGTCTAATCCAAACTGGAAGTGAAATTATACTTCTGGAAGTGCAGTTAAACACAAAACAAAGCACACCAAACAACTGTGTAGAGAAAGTGATTGTATCAGTATGAATAAGGAAATCCTCTTCCTTCAGACTGGTTTCCCCACCACAACACTGCGAATTCAATAAACCACATTTGGTCCAAGCGTTTAACAGCTGTATACACTTCAGGAGCTCTTTTAGTTAGCGAATATAACATTGTCCTTAAACTACCTAGGAAAGAGTGTCATAATTGCAAAAAATGCTCCAAAAAAATACCAATGAATGAAAAATTAAAAGTCAGCTACTCTCCAAGATTACCAGACCTGATCTGGAAAATACAGCAAGTTCTTCAAACAAAACAAAAAGATTCTCATGTATAAGAACTATTGAAACAACTTGTTAGAGAAATGAGGTCTATTTCTGCAACTATTCACTACAGTCCTGCATGTCTAAATATATAACGACATTATTTCACTTAGATAAATGTTTCTCAATAAAAAGTCAGACAAAATGCCAAAAAACATTCTCAGTTTTGTGAACACCAAATATTAACTTCATTAAAGGGATATGGAAAATACATCCATGTGCAAGATGTCCCTGATATTTTTTATTTTTCTTAAAAGAAGGATTCACTTTGCCAGTATCCATTCATCTCCTTTGAAAGGTGTGTTTTCCATTCACCCAAACACTGAAAATGAAGTTTTCAAGTATGGCTGATAAGGCCTATATTCCAAATACTGCACTTTTTTTCACTTGTGCTCTAAGACAACAGAATGTACTTCCTTGATGTAAAATTTTTAAATTAAATAATTGATTTGAAAACATCCGAATCATATGACTGCAGTTACACCTAACACAAACCTTGAACACTGACGCACTTCAAAGGCCAAACCCTGGCTGATGAACACACTTGCACAACAAAATACACAAGCAATCCATCTTTCTGTGTACACACGTGCAGCACAGACAGGGGCTTAAACTCATAGGGGTGTCTGGTTTCATAACATATGCCCTTCCTTATCAAATGTCATTTGTATTGCCATCCCTGCATCTGTCTCCACAGATGTCATCCCATGTAATGAAGCATATGGGCTTAAGCTGACATTGTTTGCAAACAGGAAGAGCTTTTGGCAAGAGGAAGGGAACATAAAGCGTTCCGTGGGCTGCCTCTCTTAACCCATCTTTGGTTGGCTCCTCTGCTCGGCTGAAACGGGTCGGCTACTTTCTGAGAGGGCAAAGTGCCAACCTAGCAGATGGGCATAAGTCAAGTCATGCCAAAGAACCAGAATGTGCATCTAATTTGATAATTAGGGACTGCATTTCCCCTCAGAAACACTGCAGTGGCAGCGCACACCAAGTTTCCGCACTTAAGGGTACAAGAATATGTTTCAGCCTATCCAGTTGAGGGTTAATTCTGAAAATGACAAAAAAAAAAAACCCAACACAACAACAAAAGTGAGCCACAGAGGAGGGAGGAGATCAACCATGGGCTCCTATCATTCAGGATTAGTGTTCTTCAAGGAGAGATGAAATAGAGAGAAGGGGAGGAAAGAAACAGTAAGATTAAGCCTTTACCCTGAAATAGCTCTCCACCAGGGACACCTGCGAATCTTGGCCAAAACAGTTCTGTGGCCTTGCTGAAAATAATTTATGCTGAATAGAGATAAAAGCAAGGAACTGATGGCCACTTTACAAAGCACTAAACACAGCTTTCCTGTCCACAAGGAATAGCCAAGCCAATTGCTACTAAAAAGTAAAGGACAAAAAGTGTTTATGGCTCGGTGGAAATCAAACATAATGTTGTACACACGTACTTGGAACCGTTCACAATTATTGTCTTGGTTTTGATATACAGTGATACAGAGCTATGGCATTCAAACAAAAAAGTTAACAGCAGAAGAGAGAAGAATCTTGGGACACAAATGAAATTATCTTTTCATATATTTTACAAGTTTTCATGAAATAAGGCAGTGGTCCTGTAAGTATTCTTAAGAGCGCTGTTGAAGTCATTTCTTCTGGATCATTTTCCTCTTCATCTTGTGTCTCCCCTCCCCTTTCTCAAACCACTTTGCTCAGCATGCTGAATGCCAACAGCCATGCAAGGCACAGTTTGGAAAAAACATTGTTCTAGTTCACCCTTCTTTTTCCACTACTAAAGACACTCTTCAGATTCACCGCTTTTAAAACAAAAATATTAAGAGCAGTAACTACAATGGCTTCATTTAAGCCAGATTTACAGGCTTTTATTTTGGATTAAAAAAAAGAAAATTTTTACTCTTGTCTTTTTATCATATAGCTCTGCATTGAAATATTCCAAGGAGCTAAGAGGTCAATTACTTTCATCTCACATACTTTGGGAAGATGACATTTTGAGGGGCCTTTCACATTGCTGGTGGATGGAAATTAGCTCTCCAGCACAAGTAGTGTTCTGAGCCACATCCTTGGAGCAGAGCAGAAGGCTCAGCCACAGATTTAAAATAATTAAAACATGATAGCCGGTAAGTGCTTAAAAATCACATGCGCTGCTTTACAGACCTCCACTGAGACATTTTCCTATGAAGAAATTTGTCAATGAAATGTCCTTTGTTCTACTGTCAAATTCTGGCAAGCTACTTCCCAATATAGTGTAAGACTTAATTGGGCTTTTGTTTCATTACCATCAAGATAATGATGCTCAAATGAAGAGCACAACACAAGCAAGTGAGTGAAAGCAATCAATTAGTATGACCCTGAAACTATCTTTTAAGGGAAAGGAAGAGGCTACTTCTTACCATGGTCATAGGCTAAAAATGCAAAATATAAACCTGCCACTTCCTAAAGTAATATGTAGTTTTCAGAAGCAAATAGATTAAACGGCAGTTAGTAACTACAAAGAAAAACCTTAATTATGAAGCAAGCTCAAGATTTTATATTATAGTGCCATTGCCACGGCTTAGGAAAAAATCAGAATTGAGTTAGTGGATTAATATGAACGCTGGTGTCAAATTGAGCAAAATTCTACCACAAGTGTCATATTTAGAAAGAGCTGAGATGATACAATAAAGGAATCAATGAACACAGAAAGAATCTGTCATGGGAAATTTTAGGTAATAATTAGTATGCAATGAACCAAAAAACTATTTAGCATTAAAAAAAAAAAAAAGGAAAAAGAAATCTAAATATTATACTGATAACTCCCAAATTCAGTATTACATTTGAAGGCAGACACTCTAAGGCAATAACACAAGAGTTGCTGTGAAATCCACAAAGAAACATCAATAGGTAAGGCAGCAGCCGCATTTGCGAAGCCAGAAAAGGGGTAAATCAGAGGGGTAAAACTTCACGACAAGCCTCAAGATCTTTACGTTCAAGCCTTACTTCAATCTTTACTTACAATAAAAGTTGCAGTCTCGCCAACATTGTAGTCAAACACACATCCTGGCAAGCAGAGGACATCTATTAATGGAAACTGAGCCCAAACCATAGGGACATGCAGAAGGTCAAGCAGGGTGTGCAGCAATGGCAAAATGTTTGCCCATGGCCTAACTAAGGTAGAACTGTCCTGGAGGAGTTATACCCCACTGTTCTGAAAACTCAGCTCCACTTTTTGCTTTAAAACCTCATGTCTAGATTTACCTTTTCCTTTGGTAAGGAAATGAGCACACAAGAAAGCCAGCATGTCAATTATTTTCAGTGCTGAGTTCCCATGATTAATGGTATGATAATATTCTAAAACTTGTATATTTCGAGGTTTATGCATTTCAGTCTCTCTGTCTTAGATGAGCCAGACATGACACTGTGCATCTCAGATACATATTTTTTTCAGCCAGAGTTCACTGTTAAAGGGTCATCTGTCAAACAACAACACCTTACCCACAAGAGGCCAAGAAAAATAGCAAAATAGTTGGTTAGAGGAGGTAAATGGCATTCACGCCATTTTTATTGTCCAACCTGAGATATCACACAGGCCAGTTTACCACTCTTCCCCACACGCAGACATCTAAAACTAAAAGCAAGCAACCACAATAACCACCCCACGATGCCATATGCTAAGGACCTCTTCTGACTGCTGCAAACCGGAGTCATCAGTCTCTGTCATAATGAAGGACACTGCTCTTACAGCACATACACTGCACTTGGAAATTCATTTAGAAGCCTGGGGTACCTCACAGCGTGAGAATAAGAAGGGATACAGCTGAACAGGTTGTTCAGTGTTTTGTACAAATTATTTATGAGCACTAACTGCAGACAGAAGTAGTATTATGCTTTCTTAGCCTGTATATTATTACAAAAGCATCTGCCATTACAAAAAAATCTCAGAAAGTTTCGAAGTTAGAAAGCTACTTTAGACAAAGAAAGTGGAGAGCGGAAAAAAAATTAATAATCCCAACAGGAAAATAAACAAACAAACAACAACAAAAAAAAAAAAAAAAAAAAAAACCACAAAAGAACACACACAACCACCCATAGTTTATTACAGAAACACAATATCAGTACCTCCTGAAAGAGACTGCAAAAATAATGGAAAAAGCCTTGGTGAGACAGGAAGCTTAAACACAGCTAATCTAATGATGACTTTCGTAACACAGGAAGCAAGCATGCTACTAAAGAGATGACAAAACCAGAGATTATTTTAGGTGTTTACTTATTCCCAGATCCAGCTAAAAGTGTGCTAAAGAACTTGGTTTAAGCTCATCAGGCTTACCACTACAGGTTTTTGTTTTAAAATAAAACCACAGCAATTGACTTTGCAGGTAGTAATCCTCCAGGTTTAACAGGAGATAACTTACTTTGCAACAAGCTGTCAAGAGTTCCAGATCCCTTTCACATCCTCACCTTTGGAAATGCGATTTCCTGTCACGACCTGATGTCCTGATCCTGCAAACCTTTATTCACAGGAGCACTTTGGTTTGGTAAAAGCAGGGTGCAGGTCACACAGGTGGCACGGGGACTGGCTGGGATACACCGGAGGTTTGGGGATGCAGTTCTCACCTTCCTCCTCGGAGCTTACAGCGCCAAGGTAATCACAATACTACACTGACAGAGGTGTCTGAAGTATGAGGTGTTAACTAAATTTACTACAGTCTTGAACAACTGAGTTGTGATATTCCGCTCTCCTAGCATGTAACAAAAGGACACGAGGAGTGTTACACCACCAGTAGGTACCTGACTGTAACGCTTAGTCGTTCGTATCTTTGAATCCATGGGGATTGTACTGGCTTCTCTTGCATAAGACTCTGGGCCCCTTTCGTCTAATTATGCTGCTCCATAACTACCCCCATGAAAAGGTCTGAATTTATCCTGAGTCTCAGTTACCCATGCCTTACAATCTACCTGGTCAGAGGACATCAGACACAGTTGCCTTCATCATGACCCTGGCAGGACAAGGACAGAGTAATCAGTGCTCAGTCTTACCAGACATGGCAATTGGGTGTTCTTTTGTTGTTAATTTCCTCTGACCTTGCAGTTTGTCCCTGTAAAGTTCTTGCTGTTCATGAGCTAAGGCACCCACATTTAAACAAACTCGGTACACAAACAGCTTCCGCGTACACGATAATGACTTCTGCTTACGCTTCCACTAGATCAGCAAAACCACCATTCATTGCCATATTTCTCAAGTCAAGAAGAGATTATACAAATCACTAAAAACGTAATGCGAAAGATTTGAGACATAGTCTTTAAAGGCATATACAAATACTGTAATAAAATATTGTAGTTTATTCCAGTATTTCAAAGTCTCCTAAATACAAAGGGACCTTTTCATTGTCGGACACATTTCTAACTCCTGAGAGATACAAACTGCAGATGTAAAGCTTATGGCCATGTCCAGACATCACTTTTCAAATGCAAAATGACACAATGTTTGTGGTGATAGGCAGCACACGATGCAATCATACATAGCCTGTAACAAATCACATCACATTCGAGAGACTACAGATTAAGTTTTCATGGGTTGACAGAACTACTCTTAAGCCATACACCTTTGCTCGTTTATAAACTTCATTTGCCTTTTCTATATTTCTCTACCATTACGGGGATGAGAGAGATTTTGTCTTTAAAACTAACAGAAAAAAACACAAAAAAACCCACGAAACAAACAAACAAACCCCACACCACCAAAGACAAAACACCAAAACAAAACAAAAAATACCACACCACATTTCAAGCTCTCCTCCATCTCTTTTCCTAACAGGTGGATTCAATGTATAAAGACTCAATAAAACACCCAACACTGACAACATCACCCAGAACAGATTCTGCCCTGTTTGGCGCACAGTCCCTTCCATTGCAGTTGACACCACTATCAGTTTGTTATGCTGATGAAATTCTTTTACATTTGACCCTCTGTACACAAAGATCACCACGTATGCCGGTAAAATAACTTCACCGAGACAGCAGTGGAGGAAATCTACATTAAAGAATCACATAAACAGTTCCTATCCGCACAGTTTCTCCATGAGCTGAATTTAGCACCTTGTTTAAAGCGTGTGGTGGAGGGCAGGTCTTCTGATGCCTGATGAAAGCTGGTGCACAAAATCTCGTGTACAAAGCACCTTGCACAGCTAGCATGAAACCTCCTTGGGCATCATCCCTCATGACAACCATAGCTGGGGCAGAAATACAGAATTATAGAACCATTTTGTTCAGAAAAGACCTTTAAGATCATCAAGTTCAACCCTTAACATAACACTGCCAAGCCCACCTCTAAACTATGCCCCTAAGACCTCATCTATGTGTCTTTTAAACACCTCCAGGGATGGTGACTCCACCACTGCCCTGGGTAGCCTGTTCCAGTGCCTGACAACCCTTTTCATGAAGAATTTTTTCCTAATATCCAATGTAAATCTCCCCTGGCACAACTTGACGCCATTTCCTCTCGTCCTATCACTTCCTGCTTGGGAGAAGAGACCAACACCCGCCATGCTACAACCTCCTTTCATACATAGTTGAATGACTATATGGCCTGTCAAATGCCTCAGGATAAAGCAAATGAAGTCAAAGTACAGGTACAAAAGTATGAATATTGCAAAGGCAATCACTTTGCTCATGAAGGCCCAAAACCACTATACCATCAAAACTATTTACTTAGAGATCTCTGAATTCAGTTTATACTACTGTTTTATCAGATTCTTCGCAAAAAAAAAAAAAAAAGCAGCATATTAAATGCACAAGCAAAAAAAACAAAACAAAGTTTTTCCCAAGTTCAATAACTCGGTCCATCTCCATCCTCAACAGAGCTGCAGAAAAATAACAATTAGTGGAGATAATATCATGTTTTTAATTTAAAAATATATGTTAGTATTTCAAACCATTCTGAAGGAAGAGACCTATCTGATTACAAAGCCAAAAGCCAGAACCTTGTCCATTTTTCTGACAGAGACTTAGACTCTTCACTGAATGCTCTCATGCACTGCCTGCCCAGTGTTATTTTAATGTGGTCCCCACAACAGAGCTACTATTCCCGACACATTAATACAATAAATCACAGCGCTCATTATCAGGAAGTTTTTCTTGATGAACAATCTAGATTCTGCTGTAATCTTATAAAATTACTTTATTTGCTATATTACTAAAGGGTGTTTTTCAACATGTAAATTTTAAATGGGTTGATTTTTTTCCATTCTGCTGTTTCTAGTTTTATAAAAGACACTCATCAAAACTAACACATTCTGCTCTCCAGACTGCAGCCACAGCTCTCTCAGGCTGTAGCAAAAAGTCTTTTTAAGATAGCCATGCACAAGTGCGTTTTTTCATCCTAAGAAAATACTGGAATAATAGAGGATATCCTTCCCTGTCATGGTCATATCCTCCATCACTCTGATTGCAACACAAACCATGAAGGGACTAAAACAAAGCATTTGCTCTGATTCCACCCCAAGTGAAAAAGAAATTAAATTACATTATAAATCCACACTACTAAGGAGAACAGAGTACTCAAAATTAAGTGGCATTTAACAGTAAACAATGTTTTCTGGAGTTAGCTGAATACCCCATTCATTTACCAGATTTACTTGCACAGAACCTACTGTATTGTTGCAAGCTCATGGTCCTGCCACTCACAACTATTTCAGTGTATTACTCAAGTAGGGGGGAAGTGCAAAATTTCACAGCTGTATGCAGAGAGTTAACAGTACTTGTCAAAGACACTGAACACATAAAGCTAACATGAAAGTTAAGGTACATGTTAACAAACTTCTATTGTAATGCAAGCTGAAAATGCCAAAGTAGGAAATAAACCTTATATAACATCAACGGAAGCTGATGTTACTGACTAATAGAACAAAATGACATTGTCTCCCATGTGTACCCACCCCTTGTCAGATGTTTTGACAGATTAATTAATGGATGGGTGACAATCTTCATACCTAAGTCAAGTTCTAGGAAAACCGTAAGAATATATCAGTCTCTCCAGATAAACCTATTTGTACACCAGAAGAAACAACTAGGCCATCATTGGGCAAGGTTTCATGGTTTTTAAAAGCACATTCTAACAAATTTAATCTCTACCCTTTCAGCAGTGAGGAGTTATATGCAAATGCACACTACAAAAGCTCAGAGCTGTTCTGTGAGCAACTGTTTTACGTTACTATACCAGCAACAAAGAAGAGCTAGCGTAAAACTAACATACAGCAAGTAGAGAACACCTCATCATTCAGCCTGCTGTATTCTCCTTGAATATGCCTTTCTCTATTCCAGCTCCAGGGAAACACTCAACACTTCATAAGGTCAAGTCCTGAGGTGGAATCAGTAATTCCCTCCAGAAATAACTGTCTTGTAATTACTGAGCTGCAAATTTGCAGGAAATGTGTCTTCCTGAATTTGCATATTTAAATGCACATGTTTATGACAATTTACCAATTAAATACTGAAACCAGAAAATCTTCTGAGAGATGAACCAGCTATAGAGGAGGGCAGGCTATGACCAAAGAAACCAAAACCCTCAGATACGTGCCAGCTCTCCCCAACACACCATTTGCCTATTGCATTAAACTATTTCTTTTCCTCTTCCTTAGATTGCAATTCAAGGCACATATTTTTGTTACTTGTAAAGCTCTCAGCACATTCTACAATGCAGAAATTAGTTTAAAAATGTTAAATGATGAATGAAATCTAACTCTCTATGTACAGAATTCGTTTTATGTAAACACTCCTCTCTACATAACATTAAATAGTATGAGACATTAGACTGCACCAAAAGCCATAAAACATGTAACAAGTAACAATAACTTTCATTTTTAAATAGCAGCTTTTATTTCCAGTTATCAGAAAGAAAGTTAATAAACAAAAAAAAAAAAAATTAAGCAAATTTTCTAGCAAAGTACACGCATGGTCTTTGAATGTTAAATGCTAAGCCGCCTCAATAATGCTCTACTGTAATATTTTAGTTCTGGTTTATGAACCAGATTTCCAACTATGCACAAATGCACTTGGGGCCATCAAGCTACCAAGAGGAACATGGACACCCAGCAGAAAACTTGCAAGAAAGCCCTGTCGGTGCCTTTGTTATCAGGTGGGAAGCAGAAGCACATAAGCCCCAACACTGTGATTTAGCTCACTCTGCTATCACAGATTCCCACAACACAGTGTTGGCAAAGGTGCAAGGCATCACAGGACCTTTACCCAAATATGTCTACAACGAGTTGTTTTATTCACAAGCAGAAACTTGCCCTGTCCACCCTCTGTTCTGAACCTACCACAGCTCTCCAATCTCTGTGAATATTTCTGCCTACCAGCAAAAGACTATCAGCCATTCCCTTAAGCTAGTAGCCAACTTCTTAATCTGGTAAACTGACCATAGCATTTTTCTGCACAGACTGAATCTTCACAACACTATGAAGAATGTAAATACACACCAATCCTACTCAGTAGCTCTTGAAGTATGCCAACCAAGAAAAAAATGACAATCATTTCAGATGTCTGTTTTCCAGGACCTTTAAAATAAATTCCCATCACCCCCAAAGTTCATTAAGGTTCTTCCTCCTGAGGCAGGTCTGTTCACACTGAACATTTCAGAAAGCTACTAAGGGAGAAGTCAGATTTTCTCAGAAATCTCCCTTTTCTATATTTGGGGTAGGACTCTCAAGGCCTGCTGCTGCTGAAGGCATCCCAAGTTTCACTCCACCTCAGCACAAAGTGAATTAGGCCACTGGATATACTGCTTTTCCCCCTCCTCTCCCTCTGTCCTGGTAAACAACAGGCACAAAGTTTTGTGTAGAAATTCCTTTACACATTGTCTTGCTTTTAAAGCACCTGAGATAAGCACAGGTACTCAGAAAAAGCAGCATTTCCACTACCAGCAGGATACAGATTCGCATCGAAAGAACAAATGAAAGTGTTAAGGGGTGGAAATGAAAATGGCACGTAGCATTAGACATAAAAAATGAGATCTGGCTTCTGTTAGTTTAAACTCCGATTGGCAAAGTCCCCTGATTTTGCCCAGGCTTGTCCAAAAACCTACCTTAATTATCATCATCAATAAAAAGCTAAAGGCATTTTATCTACACGGTAGATAAATGCCTTCTCTCAAAAGAGGGAGTTCCATGATAAGAGCTAATCTAAAAAACCTGAGGAATGCCAACTATTTTCTCAGTTGTAAAAACAAGAAAGAATTGCACAAACACAAGTTAAAACAACTACTGCTAACCTCGTGCTTCTCCTACACAGCCAATTTCTCCTGGGCTAAGGCCCTACTCAGTGTCCTTCTGGTAGAGACGCTTTGGATTGAGCCCAACGTTCAAAAGATGGTATCCCAAAAGAGGACATCACTTTCATGCATCTTCACAAATGAGGGACTTCCCATTAACCTTATTTTCCGAGTTCAGAGAAGCAGTGCAAGACTACCTTCAAAGTAGCTTCAGCCTTGTCAATGGGGAAGTCAGAAGATCAGTCCACATTTTGTTTTGTAGACAGCTGCCAGGCAGCCTGTAAAAGAGATCATTCTGGTTGGTCAGACCACCTAAAAGTTGCAAAAGGCTTTGCTTTTCATACCTTAAGTTATAATATAGCTTTCTGAAACTTCTACAAAGATTTACCGTGTCTTATCCTACACACACTAATCTGCTAACATGAGGTGTCGATTATTTGATCAGTCACAGTGCCTGCTACTAAATAAATTTTCCCCCACTTTCTGTTCTGCAACAGTTTAACATTTACAGTCTATAGATGTGCAAAAATTCCATTATATTGGTACAGTATTGCTTTGACAATATTTTCTTTGAAAGATCCTTTAAGTTACGGAAGATCAAGTTGCCTCCAGAAACTGGTCCATCTCTTTTGTCAGTGTCAGACACATAACTACCATTCAGTTACGGAATTCAAAAATATTTGCATTAACGACACAAATTACAAAATATTCATCCAAAATATCCATTAAGACATATACTAGACATCATTGATCATCATAACAAAATTGATTAACAATAGATACCGATGCTAACTGCCTCTTACATGATGCCTAACCGTGGTTTCTGTTCCTCTATAAGCCAGCCCAGGCCCTAGCAGAGCATGCTTCAATAAATTAAAGCATCAAACTTTATTGTGTTAAAGAGTTAAGGTCCAACTTATACTTTCTATGAAGCCTGAACATACATAAAAGAGCAATCTTTCAATTGCACCTGCATTAACATCTAATTAAAGCCACTGACATTTACAGTACAATACTGAAATTAAATCGCTGGAACAGGTGAAGTCATCAGCCCGATACCCTGTTTCTCAAAGCAGCTTACCCTGTGTTCCCAAGAAAACATGAAATATCACAGCAGACACTAATAGCATGATCTGTCCTGACGTTCGTTTCTTAATCCCTGTCACATACTGTTGAATTATGTCCTAGAACAGCACAGTTACCATCCCTTTGGCTGTAACTGTTCTTCCTGACCCTAAGAACAGTTAACTTTTCTTTTTCCTCGTACTAGGCTCTGAGTTTATATGTTCTCCTCTGGCAGCAAGTATTACAACTACAGGGTTGGTTGTTTTTTTTTTTTTAAGTGGTGATTTAGGGGTATTATTATATACATTGTCTTTCAAACTACTCCCTATAACTAGTCATTGTATCAAAGGGTAATGGAATTATCAGTTATTAATGGACAAACATTATTTTGCATATATATATATCCTACCTCCTCTAACTGACCTCCTTGAACCAAAGCTACACTAATATTTTCAGTTCAACTTCCTATGAATATTTTCCAATCTCTCTGCTTTGATAGGAGACCACAAATTGATTATTCCAGGTGAACATGAGCATTAACATAATTGCGTCCTCTGTGTTATTAACACAGCATTGCACAACTGTGGCTTTTTTTTTTCTGCCCAATGCTAAGTGCATTAAGGAGGTGTACAAGTTCAAATAAGACATAGTTGAAATCTTCCTCCTCACCTTAATATAATTAATTTACAATCCAGTAACATGAACGAGTAATTTGATTATTCCCTCTAACATGCATATTCTTGAATTTATCAACATAATCTGCTACAGTTCCCTTTTACCCAGCTTTCTTGGATTCCCTTTACAATTTCTCAGTCTTCTTCAATCTTGCCTAATCCAAATACTTTTGCATCATTAGCAAGTTTTGGCACACCATTATTCATCTAGTTTATTAGATCACCAACATACACTTCACCACCCTCTTTTCACAGTTGTTTCTACATCACACTGTAATTTAAGGTTTACATTGTTACTGACCAAAAAAAAAAAGTATTCTTAGTCATAAGAAAAAGTACACTTTTCGAGAGCTAGAGAGCTGCAGTTTCCAAAAGACTTGGTTGCTGTTGAGCAAAGCTCAATATCTAAATTCTTCACAGGAGCAGAACACAAGGGCTACAGGACATCAGAGGGGCTGTGGGTCAGTGTTCTTCCCAGGAGATCATCCATCCAACATGTGACATACATGGCTCCCTCCAGGAAAATCCTTTCGTTAGAAAACTTTCTTAATATTAGGTAAATTTATGCTTAATTAGTGCTAAGTTTATAGTCCCTTAGGTACTTTCAGAAGTTGCTCATATATAGTTGACTATATTATGTACAACGACTTCTTAGGGCAGCAATGATAAGGGAGAAAATATATTTTCAAACAAATATGCATGTTCTTTTCACATGCTTTGTGCTGCATCATAGTCTTGTGTCCTTAATTCCAGATGGCATTCTTAGCATCGATTTGCTGATCTTGCAGAGTACTTTAAAGAGAATCGTAAAGACTCCTGTATTTTCCTCTACGTTTAAAGCCAAAAATACATTGTTCAAAAAACAAGGTGCTATATTTGCATCCTTACATTACCATTACTTGACCACAATCTGATCTCAGCAATTCACTAAAACTGAGCCAAATTCTGTTATATTATGCATGGACTTTGAAAGTTGAAGACAATGAAATTAAAAAGCTCCTAATCCTTCAAAGCTTTGCATGAAGACATCCTTGAATCCAGTAAAGTTTCCTTTAAAAATGTATTCCATTATACATTAACAAGTAAAAACCAACAGATTTAGCAAGTGAAAAGCATTAATTAATTAAGCATTAATTAATTAATTCAAAAGAAAAATGGCTCAAACTGTGCTATCTTACAGGAATCAGTAAAACAAATACTGAGATTTCTTACCTACCAAAGCATCAACTGTGAATAAATAGATTAAAATTAACTACAAATTTAAAGAAGAGGATAGTGTGTAAGTGTTTATTCAAGGAAGCCAAATCTGATTTTCAACCAAAAAATAATAATGTCAAAACCAATTTTGATTCCTCATATATTTAAGGTAAGCTGTATCGCATTACACTTTTTAGCTTAAAAATTTTCAGCAATCTCCAATTTTGTGTTCTAGCTGCTTATTATGACAAAACTATCCAGACATTTCAATCATAAGCATCATTTTGTCAGGTAGCTTTGCTGTGAAAGAAAAAAATAAACTATTCCCAAAGACTGGAGAGTCAGGCCAAGTACTACCGAGAGCCAGGAAAAAAGAAAATAACTGTCCCAATAACACACAAAACCCAAAAATAAAGATGTAGTGTTACTGCCTCAAAAACCACACTATTTCACAAGAGAGATGAAGACCAAGTCAACAAAGCCCCACAACCTGATAAGGCACCTAAATGTCAGCTTTTGAGCACTAGGGCACTGGACTCATCAATCCTTTCACACTCCAGAGTTCTCCTCACTCTGTTCCACAGCCTAGAAGAAAAGGGGAAGAGTCATGGACTGCAGTTCCTGCTCCTGGGGCAATTTCCACATTTGTGAGGAACTCTGTTCCTTCAGAGTGTGTGAGATGTCCCATCATATATAACTTCTTCAGCTTCCAGTCCACAGCAAACCAGAAGGCCTGAAGCAGAAGATGGGCACTCCACAGAACAGGCCACACTTGCTCTGGACACCTATTGGATCCAGCGCAACCAGAGGAAAATACAAGTACCCACTGAGTTTTGAGGTCTCCTGCACTAGGCACAGGAGGACGGGGCTAGACAGCGGAACCAAAAATCATACTTCCATCATGATCTTGGACCTCAGCTCAGGTCTACCTCAGTTCTTTCAGGATCTAGTCTTTAATTTTTAATATATTTTTAAAAGCAAGATCAGAAGCTGCTCCAGAGGAACTCCAGAAAGTATAATAGGCCAAGGCATGCTGCACTTAACATAAAAATGATGGCAGCTGCTCAGCACAAAAATTAAGCCTTTATTGAAACCTTCTTGTAATGGAGCTGGATACACATGCACAAATATATTGCATACAGAGTATTACAGCCTGGCTCCTGCAAAGACTTGTATACATGTTTATTATTACGTATATAAAAGAAATTCCATGGTTTCAAAAGCACTATTCATGAACGTGAATTTAAGCACATGGGTGGGTCTTTGCAGGGGTAGGACCCACACACTCCTGTGCAGCTCTGCCTGCTGAAAACTTCTTATGTTTTGTGTACTACCAGCAGTTTATAAAACTTCCCTCAGATGACCAGCCCTTGCAACAGAGGACTGCCTTCCACCTGAGGAGCTAGAGCTCAAGTAAACTTTCCACACTGCATATATCTATGTTAAATTTAAATCTAGATTAAAATGAGCTACTTAAGTAACCATTAATCAAACACAGCCTCACTGGACATGAAGAGAAACAGAACGAAGAGCAGCTCTTTTAGCTGTAGCAGTACCAAATGAACATAGAAAAAGGAAGCCATACAGTTACCAGAAATATGCAGACAACTTTTTTTCTTAATATATATATATATATATATATAAAATACTTTCTCCAGGATTGGAGGAGCCCCTGGCAGCCAAGACAATTTGCTAAGTGCACAAAGGCAGATGTATTTCATAGAAAGCCATTCCATGCCTAAGTTACAATAACTGACTCACAGGCTTCTGATGGACAAGAATGACCAGGAGAAAAGTCAATCACTAGCACTGGTTGCTAATTAACCCTCATGAACAACACTGCACCAAAGCTACTTCTGCTACTATTATAGAAACGCTTAAAACTGTAACTGTAATGTACATACAAAAGCTCAGTTTGGGTAGTACAGAGATCAGTGCTGCAGTCCTTTCTCTGGCCTTGATCTGCACCACTAGATCCTCCAACGTTGCATTGAGACAGTTGTGCTTTCAAGCTTCTTGCACGCAAATGCAATGGCATAACTGACGGCCACAAGCTCTGCCACAGATGTGGGGAATTACCTTTTAGCTGATGGGCTGCACTTCAAACCATAAATTTGCAAAGCTCCCAACTTCTGTATCATGACCCATTAGATACACACAAGTGCCCTCTGCCTGTAAGCAACTCTGGCACAGCCTCCTGAAGAAACTAAAAGAAGTTCAGGAAAGTACTGCCAATAACAGAACAGGACCTAAAGCTTATTTGCATTACTATAATATCAACACACGCTTTATTCTACACCATGTAACAAGCACTAGATGTCAGCTACAGACCCCCCAGAGGGCAAGAGCAAAAGCTGTATAATCTGCATTTTGTCACTCATATTGGATAGGACATTCTCAGCTGGATAACCAGAGAACAGTCCCTGCTGGGCCTGCCATCCCTCTCCCCAAAAAGACCTGACTACCTTCTCTCATAATATGGAGGTTAGCAGGTGGCGACTTGTGATTTGGGGGGAGCCATTTTATATGTATATTTTTCCAAACTCTAAAGAACTTCAGCACGTAACAATGCTTTCAGAATAACCAAACCCAGTAGTGATTGTCTCCATAAAGTTTGAAGAAAAAAGAACTTACTTCTGGAAAAAGTATTCCTTTCAGCTACAATTTCAGGATACATGCCAAAAATCCCAGAAAACTTTTTGGGCAATATAGTGAATCCGAGCCTTTATCAGTCACAGTTTGCTCCCACCTTGTTAAAGTTACAATCAGCCAAAGAGATGCTTATAATAGAAACATATGATGATTTTGTGCAAATCAGAGATAAAATGTTCTCAATAAGAAAGCTCAAGCGCACGTTATATCCACATACCACATATACATTATGTAACACTTGTCCCAAATACACTCCAATAAAGAGAGCTAGTTTGATATCTTAAAAACTCATTAACTATGCCACATCAGAAATGGGAGCAGATGTCATTCTTCCCTGCCTCGCTGCGATCTTTTCTGCGTAACTCGGCGCTACATATTTGCTAAAGACGAACGGCCAGTTTAGGCTTGACTGTAACTAACAAAGAACAAGGTAAACCCCTGGGCGGGGGGGGGGAAGACAAACACAGGCATGCCGCGCTGTAAATACGAGCAGCCCAGCAGAGAACCCTGCCCGTCCCCAGCTAGTTACAAATACCTCTTGATTATACAAATGCCACGTTATCTGGGTGTCTAGCAGATTAAATTCACAGGCTGGACGGACTGTCCGAGGTTGTTTATCGCAGGTCACCGACTGGCATTTGTAACCCAAGCTTAGCTATTTTCGTGATTTACAAACGGCAGCGCATACGCCGCTGAGATGTAATTGCACAGCATAAGGAGACTCAGACAAACTCTGCCTATCGCACACACGGAGTAAAAGGCACAACTCGGATTGTTTCAAAGTCAGCGCGGGTGGCTGGTAGGGGACGCGCCCGAGCCCAAACTCCAGCAAACTCGGCGGCTCCTTACCTGCTCGGAGGGCGCCCGGGCAGCGCGGCGGCTCCGGCTTTGTGCGCTCCCGCGGGAGGCGGCTGTCCCGGCCCGGAAGGCGGCGGCTGCCGGCGGGACCCGAAGCGGGCGGGGAGAGAGAGAGAGAGACCCGCTCCCGCCGCCCCGGCCCGGCCACCGCGGGGAACTTCGGCGGGGCGGCCGGGAGCTGGGGCCGCCGGTGGCGGCGGCGCTGGGGGCCGGGGCGCCCTGAGCTCCTGCTGCCGCCCGCGGGGTGCGGGAAGGAGGGAGGCAGGACGGGAGGGAGGGGACTGGTGTCCCGCGGGGGCGAGCGGGGCCGGCGGGCGAGCGAGCGAGCGAGCGAGCCGGAGGCGGCGGGGCCGGGGCCGGGGCCGGGCTGGGGCGGCGCGGGGAGTCACTGCCCAGGAATGCCAGGAATGTGGGGCGGCCGCTGCGGCCGCGGGGCCCGGAGACGTCGGGGACGCGACTTGGGATTTCTTTTCTCTGTGTTTTTTTTCCTTTAAACTATTCCCCCCCCCCCCCCAAGGAAGGAGGAGAGTCGAAACCCACCCCGCGGAGGAGGGAGAAGGAGGAAGAGGAGGGCGCAGGCTCCCGCCAATCCGGGCGGGTGCCGGCCGCAGCCCTCCCGAGGAGGGCAGAGCTGCTGGGCACTGGGCGCCTGCCTCTCTGCTCTTCTCCCCTCCTGGGGCGTCTCCCCGCCCTTCCCCTGCCGCCACGCGTGTCGGCGCGGGGCCCGGGCCGGCCGTGACCCGTTGTTGGGCTCCGCGCACGTGTGGGCCCGTCCCGCGGCGGGAGGGGACCCCGCGGGGCAGTGCGGCCGGGCGGGAGGCGCTGCGGCAGCTCGGGCGGGGCAGCGGCCGCAGAGGGACGCGGGGGGGCGGGAGCGGCGCTGCGGCCGGCTTCGCACGCCTGGGCCTTGCAGCTCCTGTGCTCCCCCTTGCAGCCTTCCCGTAGGCAGGCAGGGTGCCACCCTGCTGCCCCTCCGTAACCCCAGTTCATCTCCCTCAGTCGTGCATCGTTTCTTCTCCAGGCATCCCTGTTTTCACTCCTACTTTTCTCATTTTAGCACTATCGGTCTCCCTCTCCTTGTGTGACCCTCGCTTAAAGAGGGGTGGTGATCCTGTTCTGCCAGCTGCGCAGAGGGCTGCTGCGGGAGACCTGATGGAGAAACACCCATGGTGCTGCCATCACAGGCATGCCAGCTGGAAAGCAAGCAGGAGAAAACCTGGTTTGAAATGAGGCAGTTGGTAACTACATGAACTGCCCGGGACACTCGGTGCTCGGCAGATCTGGAAAACCCTTCTGATGGCTGCTGTAAGAAAGAGAAGGGGCAGAGGGTGCAGCAAGCTGTAGGCAGCCAGGAGCACCGTTGGAAAGGTTGGGGCTATAAAGAGATGTTGCATGGATCACTCCAGACCATGTAGGCTTGAGAACAGTGTATGAGAAATGATGTCTAGATGCTCTTGCATGTCATAGCTGATTTCCAATTTGCAAAACTGTTCTTGCTTTAGACTACATTTATTTTAAAATATCCACATTCTGAAAAAATGTGTGCAAGTATAATACTTCTGGTACTGATAGGCACCTGCAGAAATGTCAAAGGGAGGTATCCCTCTAAAACCAAAACACCAGAACTCAAGGACTCTTACAAACAGGGAAAGTTAAAAAAAATAAACGAGAATTGATACTATTTTTGAGTTGCTGTGCTTTTTTGCTACTTGTACAGCTTATTGAAGGAGTATGTGAGCAGATTTGTTGGAGTCAGGATTCCTCAGGTTAATAATGGTGAGAGTATCAGGAGCTGAAAGAGGGAGAAATAGCATAGATTCCTGATAAGTAATCGTATTTAAATACTGTAAGTAAAATCACAGGCCTATGCCTTACCTCTGGCATAATAATATTATAATTACATTTTGCAAGGAAAGTCCTTTTCATCTGAGACTCTCAAACATTTTTCAAACACCACACCTTAATGAAGTAAGTAATTATCCCCATTTTACATATGGCTACACTGAGGCTCTAAGAAGTGGCACCATTTAAGATTTTAACTGGAATTACACCTTCACCACATGTAGATACAGAGCTTAGAGTAACAATCTGGAAGAAACATCAGGTGTCAGAATGAGATGATAAGATGGATCATAGAGCTGCTTTGCTCTCAGTTTATACAGTTCAGCTTTATGCCAGAAAACAGCTTTCCGCTACCAAGTGGGAAGTTGCACGTGAGGGTAGCACGCATCAAAACCAGGGTTTAACTTGTTTGGTTCCCGTCAGGTTCTCCCCATGCTGGGGCAGGTGTAAGGTTGTTGTTTTTCAGACAATAAATATTGTCTCTTGCATCTGTGCCTCAAGGTGGTATGCTGGCTACCGCCAGTCTTTAAGTTGGTTTGCCGTCGGTCACCTTCACTTTCACAGGTCTCTCTGCATTTGAAGAAAGCTTATTTAATGACGCTAATTGCAACTGAAACAGTGTTGCAAGAAGCATAAACATGCTGACAGAAGGGACATTTTGTTTATTTGCTACCTGCAGCGTGGGGTCCCCTAGGAGAAATAAAACCAGCTAGAATAAATAAAATCAGACTACTTGTCAGCAACAGCAACAAAGTCTGCAAAATGAAATGTATTTCAAACTTATCCAACCAAGCTCCTGAAGCTGGGGATGGTGAAGATGATTACTTTTAATGAGATTACTTAATGCAACAATTAATGTCTGTATTAGACTCTCAGAGATTGTAGAAGTGGGTGCTTTGGAAATACCGAGCTTGCTAGAGATTATACCTAGTTACTGCAGTGTCTTCCATAAGGAGATGGGTTGTGTTGGTGCAACTACCACTTTCTAGGACCGTTGAAGACTGGAATCTTTACAGACATCTTTGCTCCGCAAGAGATGCCAGGATTATATGACCCTGGGATTAAAACCAACAGTTCCTACCTGCTATCTGGGAAGCATTTTCATAAAATACTGGATCTAGATCAGATGTTCATCACGCTGTTTGAAAATGTGATGCTAAAATGATACAAATCACTTGTTTGGTTCCAAACCTTTGTGCTGGTTCAGATTTGTCCGAAAAACTTTGATGGTTAATCTTACATCAATCATATGGAGGCTGCATTATGTATTATGTTTCTATGTTGCCAGGGAATCATGTTATAGTACTTTTTTTTCCTGAAAAGGTGACAACTCTAAATTATATTTAGAGACTTTATTGACTTTCTGTAATAACTTATGGAATTTACCTTCAAAATATACTCTCTGTTCTGGTATAAATTAATTTTTATACTGGTTCCTTCTACAGTTTAATCAGGATAATTATATATATATATATATATATATATTTGGGTAGATGTGAAATAAGTTACTGACATAGGACTTTACCTCAGTTACCTTAGCTACCAGTCTTTGGTCTGATCTTGGGCATGTAGCAGCACATCCCTGTGTCTTCGTTTTCTTCTCTGAAAATTGAGATAATGATAGTGATCTTAAGAAGGTGCTTTTTGGTTTGCAGATGAAAGCACTGTATAGGAGAGATATATCATTTATTCTTTTTTTTTTTTTTTCAAATTGTGAATTTGACAGGCCTGAATGTTGTCTCAAAACCTTTATGAAAATAAAAGCCCAAGACCATTGAGCTTGACCAAATAGACCAGAGGAAAACTGATTTTATCTGGGTCATAATACAGTAGACATTTATAATGTCACTGTTATCTGAAGCTATGTGCAACAAATTTTGAAGTGTCTTAGTAACCTGCTAGCAAGACCAGTATTAAACACATTTTGAATGTGTTTTAACTGAGGCTAAACTAATTCTAGAGTCTTGTTATAACATGGAAAAATCTCAGTCCTTGTTGGTTGGTGAAACCATGTCATAACCTGTTTCATATAAAACTGTCTTTAAACTGTACTTAAGCAACAGCTGGTGGTTTCTCCTGTGAACAGTAGATGATGTTTAATTAGCCTTACAGTCATCTACATTACAATCAAATCAAAGAACGAAGTTGCAACACATTCCGGATTTGTATTGTAAATGTGACCCTAACTGTGTTCCTAAAATCTCTGTCATGTGCTACAGCTGGGTACACTGACCTGATTGTAACATAAGCAGAAACTTAGTGCCCTAGCAGAAATTCCCATTCCTAAAATCATATTTGTTCTTTATAAATTGATACTTTTAATCTTTGAAGGTTACCACAAGAAGAAAAAAAAAAAAGTTTACTTCTCTAGTATTCTGTGCTCTCATTAACTATTCCATTTAATAGTGCTTCTCAAAATCAGCTCTTAGAAAAGGAATTTGGATTACACAATCTTGGAAAACAAATCTGTTGCCATCGAGCATGAGCTAACATGTTATAGTACTCACAGCTTATCACAAGTAAGACAGCTCCCAGTTTTGTAGACCAGAAAAAGTCTTGGTTGATTATCTGTGCAAATAAACTACGCTGTGCTGAGTATTCTATTTTTCTTTGAGTTGTATTCTGCTTGAGGACTTATTTAATACCTGTGCCTCTTTTCAGCTCTTCAGTAAGAGTTGTGAAATGGAAAACCTTTAGCATTTGCGAATGAAGTAGTAAACTCTATGGTTGTAAGTACTCCGAATGGGATTTAGATGAGCAACATACCTTTCTATGTGACTCTTACTGCTGTCCAACTAGAATAGTCTAATGACAGAATTAGTAACATTTTTCCAGTTTGTATGGATTAACAATTTGGATACTTTTAAATGTATCATTTAGCGTTGTCAATAAGTCTTCAGATTTCTGAAAAGCGATCTCCTGAGAGGAAAACAAACAAACCAACAACAACAACAACAAAAAGAAAGCATAAAAACCCCCTAGCTTTTAACAGAAATTAATTCTGCTAATTTAGCAACATCCTTAGAAGTCAGCATACACCACTGATTTGTAGATATTTCAGTGGCTGCTCAGTGCTGGTAAACAGAATGTTTATGTGTCTCAGCATGGATTTACATGTCTGACTGTGGGCACCTAGTTGAAAATATTTGGTTGTCACTTAGAGATAAATGGTTTCTTGAGAAAGCAGAGAGCTAATGTCATAATTTAAAATGTGGGTTTGGGACTGTCTCAAACTTGCGTAACTTGAATTAAACCATTAATGCTTGTTTATATCTGTGAAAAGGGTGTAAGACCATGCTTCCGTATCAGAGAACTGTGATATTCTGAATTTTAAGAATTTCTGAAATTAACAGTGAAGGGCACTGTAAAAGAATAAAACCTCAGCTAGATGTACATCAGCTTTTTGAAGTATGTGTATTGTTTCTCATAGAGCTCTGATTTTCATTCTCACTTTTGCTTGAAATTAACTCAGAGCAAGTATCCTGCCAGACTAATTTGAGAATGCTGAAAGCTATATTTAAATATTGATCATTTTCTATGCTTACTATCATTTGCCTGGTACAGTAGATACTCTGGAAAGATTTAAAACACACACAAACATTTTCCTGAAAAGGATTAATACAAAAATGTTATGAGAAATACCAATAAAGCTGTTGGAATTCAGACTTGGAAGAGGTGAGGAGATCAAGTGATAACCAAAGTCATTAAGATGTAGAATGCAGTTGTTTCTTGCATATTTACTTGTTGTCCTTGCATATTTACTTACTCTATAAAGTAAGCTCATTTCACAGTTCATAAACTATGGCTGTTTGAGATGGGTTTCCCCACTGCAATTAGCTGGGTGACTGAAAACTCACTCTAGAGCTTACCTGTAAAAATGGCAGAAGTAATGTTGAGGTGGTTACGATGTGTGTAAGATAAAGAAGCATACTTTTATCTATTTAACCTCCTAATGGAAAAACACTGGAAGACTTCAGGTACAGTATTAATATAGGTAGAGGTTAATAAGTCATTTGATTAGCTTGTCAAGAATGGTGTAGGTGATATTCTTAATCATTTCACTGACTGGTAAAAGATTTGACCAGTAGATCATCACAGTAAGAAGCAGGTATAGATACTCAGATAATGCCTACTTCAAAGTGTTTTCTATATATCTACACCATAACAAAAGAGACGCAAAGTATGAGGTCAAGGCTTTAATTTAAGTAGCTCAAAGGAATGGGATGTTCAAATGGAGATTAGGCATAGTAACGGTAGCCACGATAAATCATCAAGAACTTAGAGGAATAGAGAGGTCAACAAAGAAGCAAAACTTAGACTTTGAAGGCAGTTGTGCAGATGATGGCCACATACCACTGTGAGAGCTGGCCTTTGAGAAAAAAAATTAAAGAGTTAGAGGTGTTAGACAGAGGAAATTACTGAAAGAAAAAAAAAAAAATCTAAGATTCCTCACAAGAGAAAAGGTAATGTAACACCAGTGGGCGTTTCTACGTGCTCCATTTTAAAAAGTTGGTAGTAAAGATGGAACGAGGCAGAGATGGTTGTGAAAGGTCTATGTCTTAGCTTATATGTAGTGCACATATTTCTTATCCACTTTACACTCTTGCTTGAAAAGAATGATATTTAGAGTAGATGTATCTGTGTACAGCTAAGAATACAATTCTAACAAAAATGAGGACCAAAGGAGATGCAAGCTATGGACCCATTAAAGTCAGGGAGGAGTCGGCCATAAAGGAAAGAGGTTTCCATCTTGCTAAATGCCTCCTGAAACCTGATTACTCCTCACCCACGTGACATAACAGTATTTGACAGTATCATGAATTTCTTTTTTGTGCATGTGTTAATATCTGTACTGTGAAAGACTTGCTTGGTATTGCCATTTCCAGTTGGCAGCAGAACTATAAAAAGAGGGAATTTACCATTAAGAAGAAAGAGTTCCAATCTTATTTACAGCTCAGTAACTGCTAATTTGAAGCCCTAGACAATATGGACTTGATGTTTCATATAATAATGTAATTACTGTCAGTATTTATCATTTTCTTCACTGAATATCAGTTCTTTGAGCATTATGCTAATGGATGTATTCACAGTGTTTAAAAATTGTATTTTTAGAATGAGAAGGAAAGACATAAATACCTTTTCACTACTGTAACCATTACTAATAGCTGCAAACCATTCACAGGGTTTCAGGTCAAGACGATATGTGTGCACATAAATAACAGACATTTTTAAAAGGTTTGCTTTCTTCCTCCACCCTTCCAATATACTAGCAAGTGTTAAACAACCAACAACCTCTCCTTATTTTCAATTCTTTATATTGTTGAATAATGTTACTATTGTTTGTAGTAATGAGTCTATCAGTGTAACAGCTCAGCAGCTTTAAATTCAGAGGTTAACACTTCTGCAGAAGTTTGGAGACTATTAAAAATCACAATAACGCTTCTCTGCACACAAAACTGAGAGAATATTTTCCTGTGGTTAAAGTTATTCAGAGTAATTGCACTTAATCTGTAAGAGACACTTAAATGAAAGCAGAAACTGTAAGATAGTTTTATCTTGTAAAACACTCCAGTCCTAAAACACAAAAATGCATTTACTGTGGGCAGCTTTCTTACTATCATTTAGGACAGATAGGTGTTAGGGACTGAAGCACGGAGACTCATGGTCTTGTTAGATAATATTTTAACTGATGTAAGCTGGTGTCACCACTCTCTCCTGCATATCCTTGTTCTTCCTATCTATTGAGCTGCGTCGGAATTTATCTGACCCCACAGTGCAGCAGTTTGGAGACCAAAGCTGTATACAAGCTGATGTTACCAGAAAGGTCTTCGCCCAGTATAATACCCCTTACCAGTTTAAGCATCTCACCTGGCAGTTCAGATCAGCACCAAAGTTGTCATAAGGGAGCGGCATTGTGCAGGTGGGGGACAGGAGGGATGGTGGGAATGTGGCAACATTGCCTTGAGGTGTTTTAAACTGCCACAGAGCCGCACCCCTGGGTTCCTGTCCAGCACCTGCATGTGATTCACTGTGTCATCTTAGACAAGCCAGGTAACCTCAGTCACCTTCTCAGTACTAGGAAACCTACCTATTTGCATTTAGTAGGCTATACTGGGCAATGTATCACCAAACAATAGAGCAGCTGTAGGTATTTTATCCACTGATACCTTCATCCAGTTGACCCTAGTCAATATGAGCACTTCAGTAGCAGTTTCCCGTAGTAGGTAAGAAATACTATAATACTCACTGGAGAAACACCCCATTTGCTTTGGAAACACAGTTATAATTTGTAATTTGTAATATGCTGCGGTCTCTGATTTTGTTAATAAACTGTAAAAAAAGATTGTCCAGGTCACTTCAGCTTTTCTGAAAAATGTAAGACTAGGCAGTTAAGAAATCAAAGATGTAAGGTTCTCTGTGCATCCTAATGGCACCTTCCTTTACATTTGTTCTGTTCACTGAACAAGGTATGGGTTCTGCTGGGAAATGCAATTGTATGAAGGATAGGAAATCTAAGGATATATGACCAACCAAACATTGTATTTTACAACAGTAGTGCGCAGGTCTTTATTAGCGCAGACTTAACCTTGCAACTCCAGTGCTAACACCTAAACTGCCAGCTTCTCAGTTACCTACCCATATTGGCAGAGATGGAGAATTTTGTTTTCCAGAGGCAAGAGGCATCACTTAGTACAGGGTGGGGTTTGGGTGAGGCTAAGGAAAATGATCTGGCTTTCTTCTCTTTCACCCCCAACCTGGCAGAACATCTGCCTCTCCTGTGCCTCGACAGGGAAGCTGGGAAACTAGAATCACGTCAGACACAGAGCGCCTGGCCCACTTCTCTCTTTCGCTGGGTGAATGGGATTGCACCAGCTCCTCAGGTGCTCTTTAATGTGGGTGCATATGTGTGTGTGTGTATATATATATATATAGATATATGAAACAGGCATTATCTGACAGATTCTGAGTCTGGCAGGGAAGAATATGGGGGAAAAGCTTTGTCTTGTTTCTGTTCCTTGTGGTGTCCCGGCAGTGTGGGATTTTCTCATCAGAAGCTCTTTCCCTTACTTTCTTTTCTGGTTTTGTTCCATCGTGTGCTCTGACATGAGCTGCAGTAATATGAATCCAACATTCAGTGGGTTTTGTATTCTATTTACTGTTCTGCCCTTTACCAAAAATTATAGTATGGAATGCGGATGAGATATCGTAAATGGTGATTTTTAACATTTGGTAAGAACTGAATGGAATTTCAAGGAGAGAGAAAAGCTGCTTCACAAGGCTGAGGTAGTTCTCTCTGCTCAAAATCATGGGATGCTCCAAATTGGAGAATTTTGAAAGCCTCTTAGAAAGACCTCAAGAATTCTAGCCAATAGAGAGTTATAAAATAATAACAAGCATTAGGCAAACTGATGGTTGGTAACGCCCTTTATAACTTATTATTTGTTCATAGTATTTTACCTTATTCTCATATTTTACACTTCAATCTTACACTTACTAACATTTCTGTATCTTATACTTCTGATAACTAGTACATACAATACTTACAAAGCTAATGTACAAAATAAGGTAGATATGGCAAAAGAAAAAGCAAGTTTCTCTATTCTTCATGAGTTCTTTTCTCTTTCATAATAATTAGCTAGTTGCTGCAATAGCCAAGTAAAGGGTGCCAAATATGAAAGAATTCATTTGTAGTTCATTATCGACAGAAACCCAGTACAAATCTGACCATTCTTAGCAACAGGCTTCTGCACAAATATTCTCTCATATTCGAGTTTACAACCAGTGGCCAGGTTCTTTTTTTTTTAGCCTCAGCTATCCAGGCATTCATGAGACTCCATCTTAAAAGCTCTTTTGTTTTTCGTGCCCTGTAAGAACTCCGAAGGCTGTCTCTACTCATTTTTTCCCCTCCTGAAAATATGCCACTAATCTTGGAAGTTAAAGCTGTTTTGCTGAAGCCTTCCCTGAGGGATTCATCATGATGCAGTAGTTTAAATGCTGGTACTCCCTGTCCATCAGTGGTCCCACAATAGCATCCATAGTAACTAAAAATTCCTTCAGCTTCTGCAATTAGCTTACAATTAAGTAACATTTGTACTGTCAAATGAGAAACACTTACTGAACATAATATATACTGAGTATTTACTTCTCATAGAACATTTGTCCCTTATCCAGCAAGTGAATAACCCCTTCATTTCAGACTGGTCCTCTGCTTTCATGAATTATTTGCCAGTACTACTATGTCAGGGGTTTCCTACTCATCCAGTAGTTCTTGCTTCTCTGCTGTTCTGTGCTGTCCCCTCAGTAATGCCAGCAGAGTCATCTGTGCATGAAGTTAATCACAGAATTTTCTACCTTTAGTTTTTTGCAACCGTCATTTGTTAAGAGGCATTTATGATGGATTTGTTCGGTCAATTCAACGGCTTGTTGTTGTGTTCTGGGTCCAGTTTTCTAGTTTGGAGATTTTATAACAATGTGCTAGTGAGTTTGTTGCACTGTATTTATTTATAGTCAGAGCCCTTATGAGCTGACTGGTTTAACTTACCAAGGAAGACATGTTTAATGCAACTTCCTAAATGAGTCAAAGGACAGTGCTTGAGTAAATATGCTCAGAATGATTAGGAGAGGCAAGTAATTTAATTGGGTAGACTAATGGTTGGATCAGTAATTCCCAGACTCTGATGGAAAACACCATTCTGTTTCTAACCTGATCCACCGCTTCAGACTGGGGAACACCAGAGGAACCCTTTGGAAACCAGGGGAGGGCACAGGAGGTTTAAAAACCTTAAGCCTTCACCATTGCCATTTGAAGTCAGTGATCAGTGTGAGAAAACACTTAGAGAAAGTGGTTTGTTTGTTATCACCGGGGCAGTACAGCGAAAGGTCCCTATTCTTTTTCAACACTCAGGTTCTCTGCAGGAGACTGCATCTGGAGTATTGTGTCCAGTTACGGGCCCCTCAGTTCAAGAAGGACAGGGAGAGTCCAGCACAGAGCCATCAACATGATAGAGTGGAGCATCTCCCTTATGAGAAAAGGCTGAGGGAGTTGGGTCTCTTTAGCCTGGAGGAGACTGAGGGGTGACCTCATTAATGTTTATAAATATGTAAAGGGTGAAGTCACAAGGATGGAGCCAGGCTCTTCTCAGTGACAAACAATGGTAAGACAAGGGGTAATGGGTTCAAACTGGAACACAAGAGGTTCCGCTTAAATTTGAGAAGAAACTTCTTCACAGCAAGGGTGCCAGAGCACTGGGACAGGCTGCCCAGGGAGGTTGTGGGGTCTCCTTCTCTGGAGACATTCAAAACCCGCCTGGACACATTCCTGTGTAACCTCATCTGGGTGTTCCTGCTCCAGCAGGGGGATTGGACTGGATGATCTTTTGAAGTCCCTTCCAATCCCTAACATTCTGTGATTCTGTGAGCGGGAAAGTAATTTTGGACAAAAAGTCTGACGCTGCCGTTACACCCCGACACTTGCTGTCCTTGCGGCCGCACTTTCCTCACAGCCCTCTCCTCCCCGCCTCCCAGGCCACACCGAGGGGCTCCCCCGGTGCTTCGGCTCTGCAGGAAGACGCCGACCGCGCATCTTCGCCCCCCGCACCGGTGCCTGGGGCGGCGTTCCCAGCCCCCTCACGGCCGCTCGCCCCGCCCGGCAGTGGGCACCGGCCTGCGGGGCCAATCACGAGCCGCCTCCGCGCTGTCACCTCCAATGGAGTTTGAATGCTTCCGAACTAGCCAATCACGAGGGCCGGCGACTCGGCGCTGCGCCCTCATTGCTACCGAGACGAGGTCCGCGTGGCGAGCCGCGTCGCTGCCGGACCAATCAGCGCGCTCGGGGGAGCCAGTGCTTGGGCGTGTGGTAAACGGCCGCGGGGACAGCGGCAGCTTTGAGTAGCGGCGGGGAGCGCGTCCTGTCCCGTCGGCGGAGCTGAGCGACCCGGAGCCGGCGCTGAGGGTGTTTGAGTGCTTGCACCTGGACTCCGGTCGGCATTTGACAGTGAGTGGGCGAGCGGGGGCTCGGGGCTGCCCACTTCTGCGCGGCCGGGCGTGGTGCGGTGTCCCCCTGAGGGGACGCTGTGCTACCTGGTGAGGTTCGTGACAACCCGAGCCTCCCAGTCCCGGGTGGGCTCTGTTCGTCCGTCCTTGATACCTGATTTTAATTATTTTGAGGTAATTCTTCTCTCACAAATGATCTCTGAGCTGTGCTGGTGTTTCGAGAAAGCAAGCCAATGCCACATCTTCTGACGGTGAAGTAATTACAACAGTAAAAAATAAAATTGCATGAATTTATCAAACTTGTGTCTAAGGGCTAAGTGCCGTACAACTGTTTCTGCCAGTAAAGGACGTTCTCAGTGCCCCAAGCTCAGCACTGTTGGTTTGAAAATTTGCTGTAAAGAAAAGAGCAAAGCTCTTGCTTAAAACAAAGCCATGGGTTGTTGCAAGGCTTTCGGGTTAAACACCACAGAGGGACATACAATGCAGCCACAAGTGCTAATGACTTTCTGCAGTGTAAATTTCAAAATAAGATGTGGAGAGAAACTTTCTGAAATACAACAGTCAAATGTTATTATAAGAATACAAACCCTGTTATTGTTAGGAGATGGATCAACATTAAGATTTTTAAAATCTTAATTGAGCAAAAGTGTGTCAAAATAAGGCCTAATGTTAAAAGATGCTACTTGGTGTTCAGATCAGGAAACCTGCGTGGTTGTGAAATACTGTATTCTAACAACTGCTAAGCTTAGAAATGTAATTTATTTACAATTTTATTAAAATGGAGGCTTATTTAACCTCTTTCAAGGTCTAATTGTAGTTGTGTTTCAGGCATAGTACTATCCATTTTGTATTAAACAAGAATCCTGTCAATATGAGCTGGGCTGTGGAGGAATGGAAAGAAGGCCTCTCCCCAAGAGTCCTTCAGAAGATTCACGAGCTGGAAAGTCAAGTAGACAAGCTGAAAAAGGAGCGTCAGCAAAGACAATTCCAGTTAGAGTCTTTGGAGGCAGCTTTGCAAAAACAGAAGCAGAAGGTAATGCAGTTATTGCAGTCATTTCCCTAAAATGCCATTCTTCATGCCAAACACAATTATAAGAAATTATTATTTGTTTTTTTGTTAGGGAGTGCATTAGTGTTTTGTTTCTTCTCTATGTTTAGTTCTCATTGACTGCTAATAGAATTCTTGCTTCCTATACATGTTTGTTATGATTGTCTACCTCTAGGTGTTTATGTTTACTTCAAGGCTTTCCCACATCTCTTTATGATTGGGAGAAGAAATTACTTTATGACTGTTAAAAACATTAGTAATGACTGTGCCTGTGTTGTATAACAGAGCTGCACACTTGTCAGCCTTTTATTGTTTCACCTTTCCTGCAGATATCTATCATCTTTTACTTGATTTCTGCAGTTTGACAATTTTTCTTTGTAGAGACTTTGTTTTGGGATTTGGTTTTCTTTTTCTTTTCACCTTCCATGCTTCACAGCAGAAGTGACATGTTTGAGTGTATTTCTTTTTGTCATGTTTGAATACAGCTCAGAGGCAATTTACAAAGGTTGCCATTTATTCCCTTTAGGCTGCTACAACTTTCTAGCAAAACTTAAGCCTAGTAGTTTTCCTCGAGTTTCTTCCTGTGTGTTTCCAGGTACTTGTTTCAACCATCCAGAGGAACTGCTGTGCTCCCCAAATGAAAAGAAGGGGTGACTCGAATAGGTGTGCTTTGAAACTCTCGGAAGCAGCAGCTAATACTCACTACTTTTCAGTCGAAATAATAACATTGTGCAAAGATGTAGCCTGACCCTCAGAAGCTGGAGGGGAGGAGAAGGACATCCCTACTGCCAGGCTCCTTTTCCAATTTCAAAGCCATGACTCTTGATAATCATTGTGCATTTTCTGTTTAGTGAATCAAAGTATTCTGGTTGTTGAAGATGATAGACTCGAAAGCAAAGCGAGGTGATCAGTGAAGAATGCAGGCTACAGGGTGTTTCAAAAAATGGATCTAGTTTGAAATCACTATATCTTTGCAATCATGGACTACTCATGAATCAAACTCTTACCACTTGAAAGGGTGGGCCACAGAGTTTCAAATGATTACTGCTTGATAACTTATTAAACCATTTGTAAATCTTTGTGTAACTGTAAAGTGTTGCCATTGTGACATATGCTACTTTGAAATTGGGTCCGTCTTTTTGAAACATGCTATAGTGTGGGTTATGAATATTTAAGGTTTGAATTTTTTTTATGAGCTTGTATCTACTCAATAAATAGAAATTCTTAATGTCACCAAGTTGAATTTTAGGTAATGTGGTTTTGTTCACACCCAAGAATATTTAAACAATGCATATATCTGACTTCTAGTGCTGGCAGGATCTTGAAATGCTAGGAAGAAAATAACAGTATATAAACTTTGCTATTAAAATAATACTTGCACAGAAGCGTAGAGAGGACTTGAGACATTTTTGAAATGGTTTATATTCCAACTAGGTTGAAAATGAAAAAAATGAAGCTGCAACACTAAAAAGAGAGAACCAGAGCTTGATGGAATTGTGTGATAGTCTTGAGAAGGCAAAGCAGAAAATATCACATGATCTTCAAGTAAAAGAATCTCAAGTCAACATTCAGTCAGGGCAGCTGAATTCCAGCAAGAAAGACATCGAAAGGCTAGAACAAGAACTGAAAAGGTGAGGACTTGCTGTGTGTTTCTAACCTGTGTACAATGGTTATTTTCTCATGTTTTTGTTCATTTTGTGTCCTTCATGGCCTTGTAGTTTCTCTTCATCTCGTACTTCATTCAGATTTTGTGACCAAAATTTCAAAACATTGTCCTGTTTTTACATACGCATGTGTGTATATGGACTTCTACATAACTGCTTCAAGTGGCACACAGGTTTAGCCCCTATAGTTCCTGTTTAATTTGGGGTAATTTGGCAGTGTCATATGAAAAAGGAGCCATTCATTCTGTCAATAAAAAAAAAAAAAATAAAGTTATCTTAACTGAATCACTTGGTAAGAGCAATCTGCAAAGAGCTTGGAGCTACAACATCTTACAGACCAAACTGCCCATGTACTTTTGAAGTTTACCAATAAAATATGACCCCTAGAAGAAGGAGGCGTGAACATCTATTGCAATGGAAGAGGAAGCTGCCAAAAACAATGGTGTCATGTCTGAATCATTGAATCCAGTTGCTGTGGTAAAGAAGTGCCTAATTCATGATGCCTCAGCTTGGAAATTGCTCTCATACTAGAGTACCCCCCTATCCTTGAATAAAAGTGTTTCAGAAACTGTGTGTGTCAATAAGGCTGAGTACCCTACCTATGCAATAAACTGTTGAGCTAATGCTAGCAATGCAGAACTATTGTCACAGAGAGGGGTGAGTCTGTGATACTAGGTTTCTTAGAGATTTTTTTTTTTTTTTAATGGCCCAAATTATGTCTATTTCCTTTAACTTTTGGATGGTATGCCTCATACATGTCCTAATAGATGCCAATCAAGAAGAAGCTGTGTTGGTCTTTCTGATTTTTTTCCCCCTTCTCCTCCACCCCTCTGGGAAAACTGAAGATAGTTGAAGTATTTCATGTAAGAAGATTTGAAGTTCCAACAACACAATTTATGGCATGTAGAAACACCAGCTTACCACTCCTTACACAGGAGTTGCTGAGATCTGTTCAGGAATTTCGTGAGATTCAACAGGGCTGATCGAACCACACTCATGTTTTCTGTATCTACTGTCAAATGTTATGCCAGAGAGGCTGTGGGCTAATGATATTCTATGATCTATTACCAAAATTAAATTCAATTTACTGAATTCTCTCCTTCCCATTGTGTTACTTTACATAGCTGTTCACTACAAAGGCTGGGTTGGTTACTACACGTAGCTTGATCTTGACAATCAGTTTTGTGTTTTTATTTTGTTCTGTTTGGGTTTATGCTGATAACTGATCATTTAGCACCTAACAGCAACTGACAAGCCACTAGAAGAGAAGATATTGCTGTTGTATAGTAAAAGGGAGGGGAAATGTAAACACAAAGTTGTGTGGTCACTAATGTGATGGGCTGCAGCCTGAAACCATTGTCTTACCAACTTATATTTGCTGGGCAGAATGAAAGCTGCTGTATAACCTCCAAACCAGTTATCTGGTTTCAATGAATGAGCTCGTAACTCTTCAGGCTTACAAAAATCACTGGAATGGGTAGTCTGCTGTGGTGTTTTGGGTAGCCATATATATGGTACATGTGAAAAATAAACTGTTGGGTGGAAGGTATTTCCTTCCATTTTCATGAGGTATGTGTAGCTTTCTCACAGTGCACAGTATCAGAACATAGAATAAAAATAGTGTATTTCATACCATAAAGATGTTTACTGAAGAGTAAGAGCCTTATGTTACTAGTGTTTACAGTGATTTGAGTGTGTTTAGCTGGACTATGGCTACATACAGAGAGACCTTAAGCAGTTCTGATTTTCATCTACTTTGGGTTGGTTGGTTTGTTTGTTTTTTAGCTTTGGCTGCTGTGTAATTGATGAAATATGCTGAAACTGCAAATAAAATATACTCTTCATATTTCTGTGTTATAGTACCTAAAAATATTCAGGGTATGTATCCTGACTTGATCTTTAAACTAAGTTCTTAGAATCATGTAACTTATTTGTGTATTTCAGTCTCTTAAAAATAGATAATAACCTTTTAGTTTCTATTATTAATTTCTACTACTGCTTCTTTTTTCCTAAACAGATACAAATGTGAGCTTGAGAGAAGTCAACAAGCATCAATGGTAGGAGACTTATCATTCAGTGGCACCCCACAGAAAAGTTTTACTGGGCCGTTAACACCAGTTCAAAGTCATAATGGTAAATGAACATGACATTTGTACTGATTTACCTAGTCCCTATTATATAGCTTATTATAAGACTGTCATTCACAGCACCATAGGTTCCAGGTTTAAAAAATTTTAGTGCAGGTTGAACACTGATTGTAAATATCTTCAGCACTATGTTGATAGACAGGAATAGTAAGAATATCCATCAATGGACTGCAGCAATTTTTTTGAATGCCTGTTGTTAGTGTCAGCTCTTCCCTTCATGTAGTGAAGAGCAAATTTATTTCTTCATGTACCATAGGTACTTTAACTAAAATTCAGTCAACAGTCGTGTTATTTCTTTAGAAAATTATTTTTTATTTAGAGTATTATTTTGCATGATAATCTGCACAATTTATGCACTGTTTCCACTTCAAAACATCACTTTTATCTTCAAATTAGTGACATCAAATAGATTTAAACTATTTGAATTAACTGAGAAACCAAAAGGAAGTTTCCTTAACTGGAGAACTGCTCTACAGCTAGATGCCCTTATGCTGTCTATGCTGAAAAACTTTGAGTTCAATATTACGCATGCTCTTTACCACTTTATTTGCTGTGAAGAAATGTTCTATGAGTTTAGTGTCTCAGTCTTACTCTGATGAGAAATCTGAGATATGTTCTTGCACTCTTATTCCTTTTAATATCTTTACATATATCTGAAAAAGGGTACACTAGTGGCAATGTCAAACATTCCACTCAGAATTGCACTCCTGAAATGGGGATTAGATGGAAGTAATTTAAATAACTGTACTTAAAATGGTATACTGAGGAGTTTTTTCATTTGAAAGCTGGAGTCTTAAATTCTTTAAGATTGTATAAACATGGAATATCTCAAGTTGGAAGGGACCCATAAGGGTCATTGAGTCCAACTCCCTGCTCCTTGCAGGACTACCTAAAAACTTAATCATATGACTAAAAGCTTTGTCCAGATGCTCCTTGAACTCTGTCAGGCTTGATGCCATGACCAGTTCCCTGGAGATGCTGTTGCTGTGTCTGACCACGCTCCCAGTGATGAACCTTTTCCTAATGTCCAACCTGAACTTCCAATGATGCAGCTTCATTCCATTTTTTTTGTGTCCTGTTGCTGGTAACCAGAGAGAGGAGACCAGCACTTCCTTCTCCTCTCTGCCTCTTGAGAAAGCTGTAGACAGCCATGAGATCACTCCGTAGCCCTCTCTTTTCCTAGCTGAACAAGCCAAGTGATCTCAGCCACTCCTCATAAGTCTTGCCCTTTCACCATCTTGGTCGCCCTTCTCTGGACACACTCTAATACTGTGGTGTCCTTTTTGTGCTGAGGCACCCAAAACTGCACACAGTACTAGAGGTCTGGCTGTACCAGTGCAGTGTGGAATGAGACTATTGCCTCCCTCAATTGCTCCTTGGAATGTTACAAAGCAGTCTAGTTCTAGTGTTTTCTTGTGAGAGATGTAGAATCCCATACAAATTCAAGAAAAGTGAAGCAGGACTTTTGTTTTGGATTAATATGCTCCTCAGCAGAAGAATCCTGAATAAATTATTTGTCCAATTCCTATTGCATTTGGAAGGAACTTGAGGAAAAGATCCAACCTTATTTCTTTTGTCATTTTGTAGTAATATTAATGCTATTGGGTTGCTGGTAGGAAAACTTTTTTTTTTTAAGTGTATAATCTATGTGTATATACAATGCAACACGTCTATGTTATCTATATTTATTTTTTTAAATGTGTATATATTTATTTTATATACACATATTTTTCAGAGAGAGAGACTAAAAAAATAAGATTCTGTTGTGATTTCATTTTAATGTCAAGTTCCAGATATCCCACCAGTGTACTTTTGAGGTTCTAAATTACTGAACATATTGTCTATACAGTTATTTCTTCCTCATGATCTAACACTTCTTATAGCTGTTCATTTTTATCATTCCCATGATAGGAATAGGCTAGAAAAGATTACATGAGTACTAAGGTGAATTATGAAGAATTATTGATCATGTCTTTGTAGATGCTAAGTTTGAAGAATTAGAAGAAAAATACAAGAAAGAAGTACAAGAAAGAAAAAAGCTAGAATTAGAACTGAGAACCATACAGGTTAAGGTAAGTATCTCTTGAGAATTTTAGATGTGATATCAAAGAAAGTAACTGCTGAGGGAGTTTGGAAAATAGAGTGGAAAACTAGTGAAATATATTCTGCCTCCCTTAAAAGTATAATTTGAAATAAAAAAATAAGAAATAAATAAGATAATTAATCCCTGTGTACTACTATTCAGAAGTAATCTTGGCAAATCCAGAAAAGACAGCATAATTGAATAGCAAAGGAAAGAAGGACATAAAAATTGAGAACGCATCCTTCAAAAACTGGAAGCCTCATACAAGCAAGGACAAGAAAAAAAGTGTGACTTTTGCAAAGTTAAATATGGTAGAATAATAAAATAGCCTTGAAAAGATTATGAGAAATAGCCTGCCTAGCAAATAAAAACGAGTAAATTTTTCAAACACAAAAGCAGCAGGAACTGTATTAGGGAATTTCCAAGACTAATAGATCACCAAGATGTGAAAGCCCTCAAGGAAAAAGGGGCCATTGCAGAAAAGCTGAAATAATTTTTTATTTAGTATTTACTATCTAAAAGCTTAAAAAGTTTTCTATATCAGAGCTTTTCTTTATTGGGGTTGAATCTGTGGCACAACCTCAAAAGTCAGAGGTAGTCTTAAAATAGATTGATTAAACGAATAGTAATAAAAAAATTCACCAGATACAGATAACATTTATCCCTGAACTGATACGGCTCTGCAGTGTGGGACTGCTGAATCCCTGTGATGTGCAACTGATTTGATTCTTCTCTTGATACTGGAAGGTGACAAGGATGATGCCATTTTTTTAAAAAAAGCTTACAGTGCAGATTCCTAGACATGTAGTTTAGTTGGGCCAACTTTTTGTCCTGGGCAAATTGTTAGAAGGTTAAAGCAATATGCTTATTGATGCATACGTAAGTATGGTGTATGGAAAAAGATCAAGTGTTTATGTGTAAAGGGAAATTGTGCCTCACATACTTTCAGAGTCTTTATTTTTTTAAGAATAAGTCAGAGAATATGGGAGTTAAGTGTGACTCAGTATGATATCGGATATCCACAAAACTGAAAAAAATGAAACAATTTTGATAAAGAGGAGTTCTTGTGAGTGTGAAGGTAAAGACTGAGGGCTAGGAATAAATGGTCAGTTTTTACAGCTGAGGAATGATAACAGTGGTGCCTGAAAAGGATTGGTAGAGAGGACTGTGCTATTCAGTGTATTCATTAGTGATCTGAAAATGAGTTAAATAATATGGTTGGAGACCACACAGTATTTTGTAATACTAAATAATTGCAATAATTAAGATAGTTAATTTCACTGTAAAAAAAAAAAAGTGAAGTAATGCATCTGGAAAACATATGCATACCTAGTACATTCAGGCTCCAAATTTAATGAAATTATTCCAGGAAGAGATTCAGCAATTGTGGCTAGTTCTCAGAAAACTTCAGTATTGTGTTCAGCAATGATGAAAAATATTTTTTTAGGAAAAGAATTAAGAACTAATGAGAAAATATTCTTTGCCTGTATGTAACCAAATGGCGCTCACATCTTAAACTTTCACTGCAAATTCTGTTTTTCTCATCTCCAAACTGTTATGGTACAAGTGGATGGTACAAAGATGAGTGAGGATCAAGAGAGGAAACAGGGAATGGTCATTTCCCTATTTTTCCCTATTGTTCATTACAATAGCAGCTCTGCAGGCTCAGAACAAAAAGTATTTTAGTACACTGTACTGTGATAAATGGCAGAATTCTTTTTCACGGAGTATTGTAAAAAAAACAAAACACAAAGAGATCCAAAAGAGAAAGTATTTCAGCAAAAATTATTATTAATTTCTTTTAATTTCCTGGATTCAACTTTTGACTCAAAACTCTGTAAACTTAAATGGCATGTAAGGGGAATAATTAATAAGTGCATGGTTAAGTTTTTGTATTCTTTATCTATAAACAAGTTACTTTATAGGATTGGTGACAATATTCTCAACTATATAGGTTTCCAGTCTTAGCACAGCTACTCCTATGTAACAACATACTTTCTGGTTGGACTGTGAAGTCAGACTGGGTATTACCTGGTTTAGGCCTTTAGTTTAAAAAAAAATGAGAGGTATTTGAAAATCCAGTTAAAAAATACAACAGGGGCTTTAGTGTTTGATGTGGGGTTTTTTTGTTTTGTTTGTGTGGTTTTTTTTGTTGTTGTTGTTTTTATTGTTTTGTTTGGTTTGGTTTGGTTTGGTTTGGTTTTTGTTTTTTTTCATTTAAGGAGAAAAAACCTCCACATACTCTTTTGGCTCTGTTTAATTTTTCCGCAGGAAGAGACTGAAAGCTGATACCTGGCATATTTTATTACTGCAATTTTGGGGTATTCTGTGTGAATAAGTTTAAATAAATAACTCTGTTCTGAATTTACCTGTGTTTGTCCAAAAGAACTAAAAAGGGGTCAGGTATGTTAATCTAGACTTGTATATTTCTTGCAGCTTACTTGTGTCAGCACTTGCCTGTGACAATACAGACTTTCATTTTGAGAAATGTAGGAGGTAAATGATGGGAATTCTCTTGAAAAGGACAAAAATCTGAGTATGTTACTTATACACGAATCAAACTACATTTTTGAAGATCCTGGTTTATGTTTGTAAATATCAGCTGTTCTTGGATACTGGGTTAAAATTTTTTAATTTACGTAGTATAAGAAAATATTTATATGAATCAGTAGTTTGCACTGGTGGATGATGTGGTATATAAAAACAGGAAGTGACCACAACCCATTATCTACATATTAACAAATTAAGTATTTTGTTTTATGTTGGGTATGGAGCTGTGTAAAGGTAGACTCTTTTTTTTCTTGGGCACAGAAAATAAATCAGCCTCAACTTCAAAGCTCGTTGAGTCACAGGGAGATTGCTCGGCATCAGGCTTCCTCATCTGTGTTTTCATGGCAACAAGAAAAGACACCATCTAGAAATCAAGAAACACCTGCAAGAGGAAGTTCTACAACGTCCTTTTTTCCATGGGAAAAAGAAACAAATTCTAGCATACTATCAGAGAAGAACGAGCTCAACAACAGCTTTGCTGAGAATTGTAATTCTTCACTCCTGGTCCAGCTAAGAGCACAGAACCAAGGTATCAGCTATATTTCTTTTAAACCCAGAGGCAGTCTCCTATATGGTTTCATGAAAGCTGGTGTGTAGATAGAATAGAGGTATTAAAATTAGTGCTTTAGCAAGGAAAAGAGAAAAATACCTGTTGCTGCCTTTGGCAGCAAGCCCAGCTGGCTGCTGGTGTGTGTATTTCCTGTGATCAGCCAGTACATGGAGATTATGCACAACCTGTGATATCTTTTACATAGGGAGCATGAGAGTTAGAAGGGAGGAGTTTGTATTTTTTCGGGTGGGTAGGGGACATCATATGGAATTGGCCTTCTCCAAAAATTCCATTGCTCATAGAACAATTCTCTTAAAACAGAGTTAAAAAACTCTTCAGGATTTATTACATCTCACTGTTAAATTCAATTATATTGCTTCCTTAATTTTGTATGACTCTTGAGATTTATGACCAAGCAATACCCGTGTTAGAAATTCATTGATTGAACATGCTTAATACATAACTGAGTTAGCCCATACTGGATGTTACTGGAAGCACAGAATGAAGTGTGATGCCAAAAGTACAATGAAAAAGCAAAGTACGGTCTTGTATTGTGCATATTGATGTGAAGAAATAATAATTTGTGATACCTGATATTCAGAAGAGAGCAAATGGTTTGTTGTGGTTTTGGTGAATGTTTACTTAAGCCTACTGTTTGGACGAGCTTTTCCACAAACTGTTTCTTTTAGGACTCTTTTACAAGTTCCTGTACTCTCCAAGCTGTTTATTCAAACTCTTCCATCTAAGCAACATTTTCAACTTGGAAGCCATATAAATTCAGCATCAAGAAAACTTTTTTTTTTAAAAATAAAAATAATTACCAGATAATAGTAGTTCTGACTAACACTTCCTGTAGCTTATCAGTGTTTTCTACTGTTGTGATTTTGGATGGTAAACTCTTAATGGTATGTATTGTGACCAGATCACTTGGTTTCACTTTATAGGTATGCTGCTGTGGGACAGGAAAAAGATTAAAATATGAAATACTCTTTTTACAGATACCCAATAGCTGAAAAGCCTCTTTGAAGCAGAGGCTCACAGCTGCCCCAAACAAATGTTTGTAGTGGTTATGTTTCCTTTTAAAAATAATAAAAAATAGATATGTCATGTGAAATCTTTCTCTGTGTTTAAAAACAAGAACAAACCCAAGCAAATAAAAAACCCGAAACAGCAGAGGAACAAATTCTCTTTGCCTTTGCAGCATTTGTGCCTGACCTCGCACTTTGCTGTGTTCTCATATATTATGAATTGGAAAGAGTCAACTATCTTTTGATCTTGATAGTTTTGATAGTTTTTGATAGTTTTGTTTATTGATGTAGTAGTATAAGAGAGGCGAAAGTTTTGGTTTTAGCTTGCTGAACATTCTACGGGCTGTTTGCCTGTGTCAGGAACTGGGGTTTTTATCAAACATGCTAAATATTTTAGAATATGTAGACACTTGGAAATTTGAGTACCTGTAAGATGCACCTTTCCAAGCCGAAAGTATCCTTAACCTATACTGTTTTTAAAATTCAGAGTTAAATTCCATTGTGAAAGACCTAGAAGAGCAATTAGAAGCTCAAGAAAAAGTGACAAAATCCCATATGAATAAACATCAAGAGACTGAAGTGCAGCTGGACAGAATGAAGTTGGAATTAACAGAGAAGGATAAAGTTCTGAACAAAACCAGAGATAAACTGACTCAAATGAGAACACAACTTGATCAAGCTACCACACAGGTAAAATGTTGCATCACACATCTTCTGGCGGTCCTTTACAATTCATTCCCAGTATTAATGTGTGTCAGTTTTCAGTCATTTTAGTAAGAAACAAGATTCTCAGGTAAGTTTCTTGAGCGTTTGCTGAGGATCAAGTTTTGAGAAGTAGATTTTATTTTGATACATATTACCTGTAAAAATGAAAATACTCATGAGCAGTCACCCTTTTCTGGAAAGTTCTCCTACCACCTGAAGAAATCTTTTTCATGGGCAGGCAAGATTGACAGGAATTCTGAAAAACAGTTTCTGATCATGTTGCATAGAGCAACAATGACATCTGGTGGCAAGTTCTGACCTTAAGTGGGCTCTGTCATGCAGCTTCAGCAGAAAATCAGTATCTGTTGCTTATACGACAGGATATTGTGCATGCATAGGCTTTGGATTGTAAATTACTTCAGTAAAATAAAATCTAGGTAAAAATGCCATGCAAGACTGAGAATGTATCTATGTAGTTTCTAAATGGGATTTCACAACCTAATCCTAAGGATTTTGGATTCATAACAAAAAAACCCCAGTTTGCTTAGTCAAGAATTTACAGAGTGTATTTAAATACATACACATAAAAATGTGAAATGGTTCAGATTTTTTCTCACAATCACACAAAGAAGAGAATGCCAGTGTTTAAAATAATTTAATTCAAGCTGCAAAAGATAACAATTAAGAACAGTTGTCTCTTTTTCTTGGTTAATGAAGTCACGTTACCTTCCTAAAGTCCTTTTTCACAGCATTTGACAAATTTGAAAGTAGTGTACAGATGTCATAATTCCTTGAATCTTCATATTTCCATCTGTCTTTTTTACTTTTTTTTTTCTACTACTTCGACTCATCTACAAGATAGGAAAAAAGACATTTTTTGTATATCTCTTCAGGATGTAATAATTATCTGTCTTTGTCAGCAAGTTTCCACATGCTGCCTAAGTATATTGGAAAACTGCTGTTTCCCACAACTCCTGTATCTGTCCTTTAAAAATAAACCTTTGCATGTTGAGGATCAATCAGTCTGCCTTTTGAGAGAGTTATTGCTTTATTGCTAGCTCTGAGGAACAGGCTTAGGGGAAGTCTTGGCTGGGAGTGAGGTAAAATCATATGCTTGACACAGTCCGTTGACTGCCTGAAGGCACTGTCATTACAGTGAGTCTGTGGGAAGACAGCTGACCCAACCTAACACCTCAGTTCCTCTGAAAAAGTCTTTCTCTTAATTTATTGGATTCCCCAAATGCCCTGATTCAACTTCCTAGATGACTGAGATGTCACATGTTTCATTTTGCCCTGTTAACTTTCTACAAGTTTAAGAGAGCTGAATTGTTTTACGGAGGAATCAAAGGGGCATTAAATCCAGTGCAAGGGAGGAGTGAAGGTTATATAGCCAGGAGCGTGCCTGGGGAAGGACAAGGAGTGGTAGAACCGAGTGTCCCCATTTGAACCGAGGTGCAGCCCATCCTTAATGTGTAGCACAGCATCTTGTCCAAGAAGGTTCCTTTGGTCCTGCCAACTGAAGGTTGCTCCTTTCTGTTCTGTTTCTTCTTTCTCACACGGAAATTTGACCTTTGCCTGTCTCTGCCCCAGGCTCTGAACGTGGAACTGCACTGAGATTCTGGAATTTAGTTTCCTGCCTCATAGACTCAATTTAATTTTGTTGCATCCCTTGTACACTTTGACACTGGTACTATTCACAGACCTGGACCACAGCACCTCCTCTGTGTTGTCAAGTATTTTAACATTTTTTGAGATCTCCAGCCCTTCTGCAGGCAGGTTTCTGGGTACAGGAGCTCACGATCCCTGTAGTTTGCGGCTAATAACTGGACATTCCAATACTACTACCTGCCTCTTATTTTCTTATGACATAAATCAACTATTGTTTCACTAACTTATTAAACAGCCCTTGTTGCTGGAAAACAGTCCTGTTCATCCTTTGCCATTTTTCTTATCCCTTGGAAAAAAAAAAAAAAAAAGTACATATTTTGTGTTACCAGATTGTTTTGGGAATAAAAATGTGGTTTTCTGTTCAGGGACATTGCTTCATTCTCTGAGGTAAAATAGTATTAACCTGACAAACTGAATTAGATAAAAAGGTAACATACTCTTAATGTGGAGGTTAACCTAGAACATGATCTACTGATCTTTTTTAATTAAAGTTTAAAATGTGAAAGCCACTCTTCTGTTCTTGCTGAAGTAGACTAAGGTAATTACCTTTTTTTTTTCCTACACAAATCAATGTGCTGAATCACTCTGAAATTCAGTGGAATATCCACGTATTTTCATCCTAAATATGTAGTTCTTTAGCAGTTAGTTCATAGGGACCTGAGATACTGAAAATTTATGTTTTTTGTGTCAACTACAGTACATTTCTGTAAATTGTCAAAGATACTGATTTTCTGAAGATTTTTTAATTTTCTATGTGTATACACCAGTACATATATACACCACACACTTAACTATATGTATAAAAGTATATATATTCTCTTTATATATACACGTATTATCACTAATGTAAGCAAGTATGAGTTTAGAACTTTGGGTAGCTAAGAATTTATATGGTACCAGCTAAAGTTACGCTGTAGCTTATGTGAATGCTAGAATGATTGTAGTAGGTGAAATCGTTCTTTTCATATGAATGCATATAAATGTCAATAAAAGGTTACTTGCATTTTTAACACTTGTGGTTGATAACTGAATTATGTTAGGTCCAAATGATGGAGCAAAAGGTGAAAAGATTGTCAGAAGAACTGAATTGCCAAAGACAAAATGCTGAGAGTGCTCGTCAGTCTTTAGAACAGAAAATAAAGGCGAAGGAAAGGGAGTACCAACAGGTAAGGCAAGAACTTTGTAATTTTGACTTCCTGAGGAAATGAAATCACATGGCTTATTTTGTGCGTCTGCTTTTCAGTTAATTGCGATCACATCTGATAGAGAGGTAAAAGTTGCAAAGATAATTGAAAAACTGAAAACAATCATGCCAATAGAGGGAAGAGGCTGTTGGAGACACATGGAATTATGTTAGTATTTACTTCATGACAGAGAATATGTGTGAAAGACCCAGCTGAGATACAAATCCATGAGAAAGTAGGCTTCATTGTTCACAGAATTAGGTGTATGTGAGTTCAAACTTAATAACTGACTCCCTTGTTTCTATGTAATCTGAACTATTTTTTCATGTATTTTCTTGTACACAAGAAAATAATTTCTCTATTATTCTAATTTTGGTTTATGCTTCATTTTTAGCTTAGAAATAGGTAACTACTTTATTGACATCTAAAACTAGAAAAATCCTAGAATGATAGAATGGTTTGGGTTGGAGAGGACCTTAAAGATCATTTAGTTCCAACCCCCCTGCCATGGGCAGGGACACCTTCCATCAGACCAAGTTGCTCAAAGCCCCGTCTGGCCTGGCCTTGAACACTTCCAGGGATTGGGCATCCACAGCTTCTCCAGGCAGCATGTTCCAGTGCCTCACCACCCTCAGGGTGAAGAATTTCTTCCTTCTATCTAATCTAAATTTACCCTGTTTCACTTGATTTGTTTTGGGCATTTACTTAAACAAAGAAAGGTTTGCTTTGGTTTCTCTCATGCTATAACACATAGGGCTTAAAAAGCAGAGTCTTTTCAGTCCATCAGCTTCAGAAATAACGAAATTCTTTGGAACTTAAAGGCATTGAATTTATTATTAAATTAATAAGGGGTGCACTTGTTTCCAAAGGACCTCCTTGCATGAGCTCAGGAAACGCTTCTGACCAGAGGTTTGCAGAAGGGCTCTTTGGAGCTAATGTGTACTTTACTCAGCATTAGTTACTGGTGTCAGCTACTGTGACACCCAGCTGGTGTCACATCTTCCCCTTTGCAATTGTATAGTGCTTCTGACACCTTCTGGTGTGGGAATGCAGTTGCAGACTTAGCTATATTAGGTTCTATGTAAAAAAATGCTAAATTATACATATACACACATATATAGAACAATGATCTTTCAGGATTTTCTGTTTATGACAGTTCTACACTTATCTATACTTTTCCTGTTAAAAAAGAGCTGTTTGTTTACTGGATGCCTCACTGGTATAGGAAGTGTTTTGGCCTCTTGTGCTTTTTTTGCTCTCCAGCAGAATGTGATGGGTGCTGGCATCATTCCACATACACGACTGATGAAAATACACTGACTTGTGTGCAGGGGGTTCATGCACCTGGGAGCCACAGCCACATTGCAGAAAATGTTAGCTCTAGTTCCTTCATTCTGAACCTTTCCTTTGGTGTTATTAAGTAATTTATTTTAATTATTATTATTATTTTCTTTCTTTTTTTTTTTTAATTGTTTGTTTTGTTTGACTGGTGACAGTATGTTACTGTGTCTTTTAGTGAAGCATTTTGCCTGTGTGAAGTAACTATACCTCTACTCTAATAAGAGAAGCACAAGAGCTTTGCTGCCTTTTCCCCATCAGAAGGATCTTAGAATATGTTAGTAGAGCATAATGCAACTCTGGTGTAGCGCTTATTGCTGATAAATATCCCATTTTTTCCTTCATTGCTTATTATTGCCCTCATGTCTCTTGTTGTTTTGCATCCTAATGAGCCTCTGAAACCTGCAGAATCACAACTGTAAGGTCCAAAGGCAGAGGAACAGGCCTCATGAGAAATGACAAGTACAGCTGTTTATCCTAATGGATGCCTACTTGGCATGTTGTAAGATCCACAAGAACTATATTGTCCCTCTACAGACTTCAGGAAGTCTGCTTTGGGAACACTATGTTTTGTGCAATTCTCATGATTGCCCTTCTAAGATTATCTTGTTGCTCAGTCCCATGCTAGGTATTCTTTTAAGATTATTTTTAAATTTTTCTAGGAAAAAAATCAGGTCTATAGTATGGTGAGTAAATAATAGCAGAGAATAATTTGTCCACTTATACGAAAAATCTTCAAGATGAAGAATTTTAACACCATTACTTTCACTAATTTTTGATTTTTTTATTCCCTTTCTGTGATAGGAATGTTGCTGTAATGGAGTTTTTAAGCAGATGACATGAGTCAGGTTAGGGCCCTTCTTGCCCATGTGATGTTTGCAGCATGCATCAAGGTTGTTGTTAAACTGTTATTCACCATGTAAGACAACTGTCTCTGAGCAGGCAGTATCTGCTAATGAAAGTCATTCATTATCACTTTAGTAACCCAAATAGAGACTTGTTGCAGTTCTGTGTTTATTTAATTGCTGCTGTACTACTGTTTTCTAGGAACTCTCTTGTCAGCAACGTGCCTTGCAAACACTGGATCAGCAGTGCAACCAGATGAGAAACAAACTGAATCAGGAGCTACAGCAAGCCAAAAATGACTTCAATGCTCTACAGGCAGAATTTGACAAAGTAAGCTTTTTTATTTAATATATTCTACTAGAACTGGTATTTAGTTGTTTCAGCAGTACTGCCTTAATTTAGTTATACACAAAGAAAAAAAAAAAAGAAAAAAAAAAGATGTGGGGACTTGTATTAATGTTTTGTACAGTTTGTATTAGCTGTTTCGCAGTTACCATTTCTCACTGAGATACTGTGTATTTAAATGTGAATGAAAGGATTGTTAAAGTTTGGGGCTAGTCCACCTCCCACAGGGAAGGAGATGTGAATGCAGAACAGTGCAGCTAAAATAAATCTATTTGAGAGAGAAGCAACTAAGGCTAATCACAGGAGACATCACAGATAGAAAACATGCTGAGGTGTAGTTTGATGATAGAGCTAAACTAATCAACAGGTAGTTGACCTTTCGAACAGCAGCTCCATTTCATATACCCTGGCCTTGTACTCCTGGTGCTTCTTTTTTAGCAGTGCTACCCCTCATTTGACCTTACAGAGAGCTGAAACAGGAGCTAAAAGAGCAAATAAAAAATTATATATAAACTGGCCTATGTGTACAACGGCACAACAACACAGGCACAAGTGTTTGCTATCAGTTTAACACCCTGAACTGGTTCTCCACAAAATCAGATGAGCGTCAAGCCTTGTGTAAAGAGGAACATCAGTAGGAGGGTCTTCCACAGCTTTGGTAGCAACTAACTATTTGATCTTACTAGTAGTCACAAAATCACAATTTTAAGGAATTTAGAAAGCAGCACCAGCCTGAAGAGAGGGTGACCAGGAAAGAGGAATGTTTAAAATGTCAGAAAACTTGATAGCAGACATAAAGCAGCTGAGCTAACTGAATTTCTAAAAAGAGACACATGTTCTTGAAAGTTAGATTGAAAAGCTCCATTAGCAGCCCGGCTGAACTGGAACAGCATTCCTAAAACTGACAACCGCTTTCTCGCAGGCTTGCTTTGTTTTAGAAATATAGCTATGGGAATGCATTCAGTCAAATGTTCTCATTGAAGGTTTCTTTATATGCACACTCTTTTGTATATGCTCACTGAAGAAACCGATTTCATTGAGAGAAAATGAGGTGCTTTTTAGTTCTTATTCCAGTAAAGCTAATTTGTTACCTAATGACCTCAGAATATACTTTTTTTTTTTTTTTTTGACTTGATAATGGCGTTTTTTGATCTGGAGCATTATAAGACTGTTTTGAAAGAGTTAAGACCTGTTTAGTTTTTATGAAATCTGTGTAAATGAAGCAATAAGTGCAGTTATGATCCTAGCTTTCTGATTCTCATAGCTTTAGCAAAAAGGGTGTTACATTCCCAGTCTCATTTGTACCCTACAGATATCATTGTGGTGATGTAGCTGTAAGTTGGATGTATTAATCTAATTTCAGACAGTCTAGAAATATATGTATTTTAGAGACATACAATCTTTCTGGTCAGAGGCAAAGAAGTGGAAAGGCAATAAGCAGCTGTTTTCTAAACCATGGTAAAACAACCTTAGGTTTATGATGGTATAAAAGAATGTAGTTTTATTTTGTAATAGAATGTTAGAGTTCAAGAACTGGAGTTTAAAAAGAAAATTATATAAGCCTATGAATATAGTGTCAATTTTCAATGTTCTTGCAGGTAATGGCAGTGAAACAACGCTTGGAACATGACACCAGTAATCTCACCCAGCAGCTGTGCAGGGCAGAGCAGGCTTTATCAGCAGCACGGGCTAAGGAAGCTGATTTGACAAGAAGCTTTGAGGTAATTAATGCAGAAGAGTAGCTGGTAGAATTAATAGCATGAATTAGTAATCTGTAAACACCAGTACTGTTGAGCATTTACTCACATAGCCTATTTTCCTATAACCAGTCTTTAAACACTTTTGTGGATTGTCTTAATAAAGTATCTTAGTTGTAGCACAAAAGAAGGTCTTCACTAACGTCATGTAGATTAATGCATTTTGTGGAACTGGCTGTGTGGTTGGGGTTCATTGCTGTAATGTTGTTCATATGATTCTAGTTCATATTGGACTTACCTTTTATCAAAAATAGGTTTTTGTTTCAAGAGATTCTTGCTTTTGGTTCTGAAATAAAAATATTTCAATGCTTGACTGATTTTAAAAGTAAATTCTAGAATCATTGACTCTGCCAAACTCAGAGGTTGTATGCAAAGACTTCCTATATCCTCTTTTTTTTTTTTTTGAAAAAAAAAGGCATTTTTCCTAGGAAAATCACAGTCCAGCATATATACACTGCTGTAAAAACTTGCCCCAAAATGAAGATAAATTCAGAGAAGACTTTTGATGCTGCCGTGCTACCTCATATTCACACATGCAGAAATCTTTCACTTCAATGTCTTCTTCTTTGTCTTCCCAATCATATCATTTTGCTTTGGTGGCAGTTAGAGCAGCTACACTAGAAATTATTACAGTTGTGCCACTAGAGACCTCTCCATGCAATTTTTATCCTCTGGAGAATCAGGAGTAGAAAAAAAAAGAGAGCTCAATACCTATGTAATCCCTGTCTGTTTGTTTTATTTAAACATTATTATTTTGCTTGTTGCTTGTCATCATGAGCAGATACAAAATAATCTGGGATAATTTCTGCCAGAAATTTACCTGTCAAAACCCTATGAGCAAATGTAAAGTAAAATAGTTGGTTTTGTTCAGATCAGCACAAACGTTGGTACAGTTTTAGTATATTGTGAAACTTCAGGTACATCCATCCTGGTAGATTCAGCTGTCTGGGAACATTCCCAGGCATTGGGATGTGACTATTTATGCAGTTAATTGTTAGAACAGCACTTTGCATGACCTTGGCCCAGCTGACTAGCACTTTTTCATGCAATTCCCAGGCCTAGTTTGGGAGTTCACATGAGCCTGGGCCCATGCCTAGTCAAGCGATTTGATTAGAGCCACCTGTTTTAGAAGACAGACCTTTTGTGGTACAGATACGTGCTGTTCCCTGCCACTTGGCCTCAATCCTAGAGAGTAGCCCTTGAAACCTATTTAGTAAATAAACATAACCAATGCCTTCCAGTGGTAAGGCTAATCAAGATAATTTTTGTTCTTCCAATCAATGTATGCCAGCAGAGGAAAGCCTCCATCAAACTTCTGCACATTCTTAATCTAATCTTCCATATTTTTATTAAAAAAAAAAAAAAGAAAAAGAATGTTTATATCAGATATTGTGGGCCTGTGTACTTTCTGGCTTCAAAATTGTAGAGTGAGGTTAGATTTGATGCAGTTTTTTGAGATCCCGTTGTAAGAAAGCATCTAACTTGTGGAAATACCTTTTTGATGCAAATTCTTGGGAATGCTTCATTAGGCTGTAATTCGAGTCAGGTTTTTTGTCTTTGTATTTGTTTGTCTTGGTCAGACAAGTGAACACCTGGTGACAGTGATATTGTATTGGAACACAACCAAAAAATTTATAAGGAAGCTTAATCTGGGGGAGATTTTAATAGTTGAAGAGATCAGTAACATTACAGTTCTCTCTAGCTTAACACTCACACATGAGAAAGCACAGTATATGTCACCAGAACTTAGGAAACGGCTTGTCTTCCTCACTCTCATAAATAAGTATAATGCAAAAAATTACATGGGATTGTTTCAAAGTCCTAGATTCTTTGTTGATGGTAGATTTTGTTTATAGCAAAAGAAAACAAGACTAAGATTGGCTTTTCCTTTATCAAAGAGAGGTTTTTTTCAGTCTTATGCTAATGGTGTAACTACGGAGCGGAGAATACAGTTGTTTTCAGTTGGTTAATCCACTGCTGGTTTTAACCCTCACAGTGTAATAAGACTGGTATTCTAAAGAAGTCGCAAAACAGTTACACTTGTGAGACATGCTGGTTATGCTTACTATAAGGACAACTAAGCTTTGCAATGGTGATATCTCAATAGGTGAGCAGTTGTGGCATCTTAGCATATGGTTTACTTTTTGATGGCACAAGTAAAGCCCATAACTATTCTTGGAAAAACTGGTCAGTCTGTCCCTAAATTGCTTGTAAACCTGCTCCGTCAAAAGTTTCTCCAGGATAACAGTGCTGCCTGTATCTAAGTTCTGGAGTTTGCTTTGGTTTGGTTTTTGATTTTTAAAGGGACAGATGCAGAATGGCCTACTTGAGTAAAACAATATCCAAGTAGACTTGATAACTGGATTGAAACCAAACTGATTATTTTGCTTCTAACTATGGTAAGTGTAAATGGCTAGTTACTATCAGATACTTATGCCATTAAATTATGGGATCATGGTTTTGCTGAGAACTGATTATTGTGAATGTTTGCACCAAATCAAAATAATTGGACCTTTCACTCATTTAAATTCCTTATACTTCTTTGTTTTTCTTTCTTTAGATCTATCTAGATTTTCTAATGAACAGGTTTGTTTGGTTTGTGTACTTGTATTGCATCTGCATATGGTGCTTTGAATGCAAGAAGTTTGGACACTTGTACTTATTCAAAAAATTATTAAGATTACTAGAAAACTTTCTTCCTTAAAATTTATGGGACTGGATTTTTTTTTAATTGTGTGTAGGGAAGGCTATGAGTAGAAGGGAAGGTAACTGCTAGCGACAGTGACAATTTTAATCATGTTCTGGGGTGATTTATTTATGCTGTTGCAAAAACAAGCCTGCTGTGCCAGCAAGCTTCTAGTTTTTTCATCCAGACCTTTCTTTTTCTTGAGCTTGGCTTTTGTGAATTGCTGCCCATCTGCTAGTAGTAAATGGATGAATAATTGACGGCCTGTTTCCAATTGGGCCGTGCCAGTGCCATGCCATCTGTTGTCCAGCAGCACAAGAGTTTGGAGAAAAAGAATTCATTTCCTTAAAAGAACTTTTTTTTGGCTTCCTAGATCAAATGTATTTACATAGTTTTGTTTGTGTGTGATGTGGGGTTTGCTTGTTTGTTTGCTTGTTTTTTTAAAACTTAATTAATTTGGACCAAAATACTCTTAATGGCAAAACAACACTCTGAAAGAGTAAGCACTTCTAAATAAAATTTGACCAGTGTTGCCATGATGATGATGTTCAGTGGAAACAGAACTTGTCTCTATATGAGATGACAGGTGAAATCTGATCTATACATTACTTGTTAATCTTGATGCATTTGCAGGGATTGGTTTCCTTTGTTGCTTTGGAAAAGTAGCCGAACTTCATCAGCTCAGATTTTGTAGGACATGTCCTGTCCCATCTCAGTCTGTTTGGGCACGTCATGTGGAAGTGTTTGCTCTGTGCAAACAAGGGACACGCTAAACTACATCAACTGGCAGCATCTCTCGGATGCTGTGAAGAAGTTAAAAATATTTGAGCTTATGTTCCCAAGCAGTGCTTAGGAACCCAGACATGGCTGCCCAAAGACTTAATAGGACCTAATGGAATATCTTGCTTTTGATTTAAATGAACCGAATTCTTTGAGCCGCTTGGCAATTCACATGAAATATGTCCTTATTTGGTTTTGTTTTAGGAAGCGAAGCAGCAGAAAAACCTTCTTGACTGTCAATTGGAGAAAAAATTGCAAGAGATTCACCAACTTGAAGAAGAACTAAGTACGATCAAGCAGTCTCTAAAGCAGAGCCAGGATTTTGCAGCAGAGATGAAAAGTGAGTTATGTATTTAAATTTGCACAAGTCCTGTTGCATGTTTAATGGTGCATGTTTTCCTGCAGTCCTGGAAGTTTCATAATGAATTAGGTAAAAAGTTTCCACTATGGGATATGATTAGTGTTTTTAACCAGTATTGAGTTTGTCCTAAATGGAAATGCGTTTTTGTCTATGAACATATATAGTTCCTGAAGATACACAATTTTGAAATTAATCAAAGTGTACTGAAGTTTTCAGCAAGCTGAATTTAATACTATCTGTTCAAACCAGAAAACTCCTCTTTTGTAATTGTTTTATATGTATCACAGAATTATTGAAAAAAAAAAAAAAAAAAATAGGAAAATGTTGCATAACCACTGATAGTTGAGACTTGCTTGCAGTGTTTGTTTCTAGTTGAGAACACATTATTTCAGGAATTCAGTTAAAATATACTTTCTAGTTCTGCTGGATCTGACTGAAAAAAAGGGATAGCTTCCTGTTCATTTTTGTGCCTCAATCAATCTTCATGTAAGATTTCAAAATGAAGCTTTGGGTTGGAAAAGACCTCAGACATCATCAAGTCCAATCCTTGGTCCAACTCCAGTCCGTTTACTAGATCATGGCACTAAGTGCCATGTCCAATCTCAGTTTAAAAACCTCCAGGGATGGTGAGTCCACCACCTCCCTGGGCAGGCCATTCCAATGCCTGACCACTCTCTCTGTAAAGAATTTCTTTCTAATAGCCAGCCTAAATTTCCCCTGGCAGAGTTTAAGCCCATGCCCCCTTGTCCTATTGCTAACTGCCTGCGAGAAGAGACCAATCCCCACCTGACTATAACTTCCCTTCAGGTACTTATAGAGAGTGATGAGGTCTGTTCTTAAAATTAATGACCAAACTTTTCATTTTCTTTCAACTGATGATTTGTTTTCCATTGTATAGAAAATTTGCAACCTTCACTGTCTAGTTAGTGGGCCGTAATGCTTTTCCCCTCCCCATTCTTATTCTTGGGAGTTCTTAGTCTGTTCCTATGGAGGCAGGGAAGAAATTATGACAATTTGGAAAATGACTGTGTAAGTCAGACATTCTTTGGCAGAAACAGAGTGTAAGACTGACCCATGAGAAGGTCGCATACTGTAATGGACCTATCCTGTTTGAAAAATAAAAAAAAATAAATAAAACACCAGCGGTGCTATTTCATATAACAATTTGGTGAAAATGACTGGCAGAGATTTGATGGTGTTTTCTTTTACAGATATGAATGCATTTCAAGAAGCAGAGCTGAAGTTACTGGAAGAGAAATTTAAGAAGCAAGAGAGCTCCAGTTTGCTGGAAAATCTGAAAAGAGCTTTAGCTGACATGGAAAAGCAGCAAGATTCTACCCAAGACCTGCTGAAGGAAAAAGAAAATCAGATTAAAGAACAAAACTGTAAAATAAATAAAATGGAGGAAGAATCAGAAGCTTTGCAGATACTCCTTGGATTCAAGCAAAGAGAATGTGAAGAATTGCAAAAAGAGGCTACTGCTTTTTCTCAATGGAAAAATGAAAATGATCATCTTATAAATGAACTTAAGTCTGAAAAGGAAGGTATGCTGACTCATATTAATGACTTGGAGAGTTCCCTTCAAAGTCAGGAAATCAAAAATCATGAGTGTAGTGAGAAACTCAGAATAATGGAAACTGAAAGTGACAGGAAAAGCACAGAGATTAGAGAACTTAAAGACATGCTGGAATGTAAAAGTACAGAATTAGAAGAACAGAAGAAAGCTTCTGATGAACTTCAGCGTAAAGCAGAATTTTCTGATAAGAAGTACTGTAAAGAGACAGAAAATATGTCCTGTAAAATATTGCAGCTTACAAACCAAGTTAGTGAACTAGAAGAAAAGTTAGAATTATCGGTGAGTGAAGGACTGCAAAGGGAGCAATGTTATCATGACCTGCTTGGTGAATATGAAAAGATCTGTTGTCTTGTAAAAGCAAAAGATACTTCAGAAATGACGGAAGATGGAGAAGTTAATTTACAAAGTGATCAAGAGAAGACTGTTTTAGATAATGCACAACTTCCAGCAAATAACTCCATTGCTGAGGATCAGGCGTGTGCTAGAGCTCTTCTAGAAGTAGGAAAACCTAAGGATCTGGCCATTTTACGAGATCAGATCTCTTCTCTTGAGTTCTCCTTAGTGGCTCAAAAGCAGCTGAATACAAATCAGCAGCAGCAGTATGAAGACTTACTGCAAATCAAGGGTGAAACAGAAGAAAGATTATTTCATGTAGAACAGATGCATGAAACCTTCGTGACAGAAACTAAACAGCACATCAGTGACCTGCAAGCAGATATTTCAGCACGTCAGAAACTAGTTGAAAAAACTTTAGCTATTCTTGAGGAAAAGGACATGCAACTGCAAACTCTGAATGAAAGATTAGAAAACCAACAAGCTGAGCTTGAGGATTGGAAGATTAATAATAAATTGCTTGAGGATTCATTAAGACAGCTGAAGCTCATGTCTGGAACTTGGGATTCAGAGAAAAAGGACATGTCTTCAATTATTTGCTCATATAGCAAAAAAATTGAGGACCTTACTGCAGAAAATGCAACCCTTAGGGATTTAAGCAGAGCTTTAGAGCAAGAACAAATAACTTTACTGGAAGCTAATAAAAATATTTCTGATAGTTTAAAGGAAAAAGGAGAAATCATTTCTGAAATGTCTGGAAAACACAAGGAGGAAAGACATCGTATTGAATCAAGAACTGAAGAAATAAAAGCAGAGCTTAAAGTTTTGCAAGAAAAGTATAAATCAGTGGAAGAAGAAAATGCAAATTTGATGAGCATTCTGAGAGAGCAGGCAATTGAATCTGAGGAAAAGAACGCAAAATTAGAACGAGAGAAACTGGTGTTTAGTGAGAATAAAGATATCTTATGTAAACTAATAGCCTCAGAAGAAATAAAAAAGGATTTGATTCAAGAACTTCAGCAGCTGCACTCAGAATTTTCCAGTGTCCAACATGTACCTACTATGGAACTTCACTGTTCAAGACAGGAAATGTTAAATGTCAGGGCAACACAAAATACAATGCAAGAGAAATGTGATATTGTGTTTGAAGACAAGGAGCAATTGGGAAAGGGAGTAGAAACAAAAAGTGAACCACTAACATGTGATGTTTATTGTCAACAGAGACTCCATTCAGAACAGCTGAGAAAGTCCATGGAAGAAAAGGAAGCTGAGCTGAATAAATACCAAGTTAAACTTCAGCTTCTCCAAATGGATTTTGAGGACAGAGAACTCTCCCTGGAGAACTGCAAGTTAGAAGTGATGCAACTGGAGACTGCTTTAAAAGGCATGCAAGCAGAGCTTGAGAAAAGCGTGAGAGAGAAAGAGAAATTGCAGCAAGAACTACTGTCTGTTAAAGAATTGAAAACTTCAGATTCTTCACTTACAGGACTAGATGAAGATGGCCACTCATTGCAGTATAATTATGATAGTGATTCCCAAAATCGTGGCAAAAGAGGAATGGATGAAAGTTATTCATCTGTCTTGCTGGCATCCTCTTTGCAGGTAGCAATAAACCATCTGAGCGAGCTGGAGAAAATGTGTGAGAGGTTGCAGAGTGAGAACATTGTACTAGCCACTGGATTTAAAGGCTCAAAAACCAATGACATCACAAGTATTAATGAAGTGGCAGAGGAGGAAGAGAACAAAATGAACGCAGATAAAAAACTAAAAGTGGAGAAAGCTATTTTTCCTGATGAACTTATGGATCAAAGTGATAACAGCAATGTAAGAATGCATTTTGATAATAAGGAAATGTCCTTCAAACTTAAAGAATGCAGTACTGGACACAGTCCTGACTATGAAGACTTAAAATTGTCCAGCAAAGAAGTTACAACACACTTTGCTGAAATAAGAGAGAAGCTTTTGTCTTTCCAGAATGAACGTATGAAATTATATGAACAACATTGCAGTATGAGCTCAAAGATATCGGAGCTACAGTCTTGTATTGAAATATTGAAGGCAGAAAATTCTGCATTGTCAACAAGTCTGAGCAATGTTCATATAGCTTCCCTGAGAGTGCCACTGTCTTTTAGCCAAAATGATACCTTCTCTAAATTAGATGAAACCAAGTCCACAGTTTCTTCCTCAAATAATTTTGAAAGTCCCGGTTTTATGCAAGTAAGTGAGGTGGTTGATTCCTGTAACAGTGGTATGTACAAATGGGCAGAGGAAATGAATCAGCCAGACAGTTCTGCAGAAATAATTCCAGGAGGTGCAACAGAAGTTTTGGTTGAGAATTGTCACAATGGTTGCAAATTGGACTCTGATAGAGAGCCCGGCAGTATTACTCCTAGAAAATCTAGCCCTGAGAGTAGAATTGAAGAACTGCAGATGCTGTGTCAGATATATGAGAAAGCCATCAAAGTGCTCCAAGACCGATTTCACGTTCAGGAGAATATGAACAATGAGGAAATACAAGAGCTGAAAAAAGTTATACTCTCCGAAAGAGAAGAAATAGATCATCTCAGAAAGCAACATCTATCTGACAAGGAAGAATGGCAGCAGAAACTGAATAAAGTGACTATGGAGATGGAGTGCAAACTGGCAGCAGAAAGAAAACAAACTGAGAATCTGTCTTTGGAACTGGAAGCGGCAAGACTCCAACTACAAGTCCTTGATTTAAGTTCTCATTCATTGCTGTGCACAGATATTGAAAACGTGAGTAATTACTGTCCTGCAGATCAGTTTTATGTGAATCCTTTGATATATGGGAAGCCAAATTTAAATTCTGAAGTTGAATTTGTTTAAAATTGTGTCCCACAGAGGCAGTACTGTTCTTTAGAGAAAGCAGAAAAATAATCTGTACCTTGAATTCTGGTTTATGCATCACAGGGATCATGAAAAGTAGCAAACAATTAGTCTGTCAGAATTGTGTAATACTTTGCGCTACTTATTTTATCTTCAGGTCTGTGTCAGTGTGGATCCTGCCGTGTTAGTGGATGTGGACCCACGATGTGTGTCTGTACAGTCCTTACAAGCTTAGATCTCTGATTTAACACAGTCTGTTAAAGATACACACACTTCCCATGCCCCTTCACTGGACAACCTAGGACTTCTTCCACACCTCTTATTCCTTTCAGTACTGTCAACAACAGAACGAGCTGGTAACAGAATAGTTAATTTTCATTTTAACCTGAATTCCTTCAAAATACCAAAGGAAACAAGAAATGTGGCAGTTGGCTGTGTCTCTTTCAGCACTGTAGATGGCATGTAACCAGTGTACTAGAATTTGCTGCTCCTTGTAAGGAGTGGCAAACTCAAAACTTCACTCAGAATTGAGGAAAACCAGTTTAATACTTGCACATAGTGTATTAGACTAATTCTCCATAAAAAGAAATCTAACGAGTGCTTCTGAGCATTCCAGTTTCGACCATTAAGTCCTGTGTGCGTGGCCTCCAGTGCCCAGTCAACACAGACCCAGAAATTAGAGTTTAACACTGCTCTCACAGTCAGAGACATCTTGAAAGCTCCACATTTTGGCCAACTGTGCAACACTGAGCAACTCTTCCTTGCAGAGGAGAAAATCTTCCACATGCGTCTGTTACTTGTGGTTCACATAGAGCATCCACACTGATACACAGACACTTGTAGAAAAAAATACTGTTCCTTACTGTACATAGCTAGAGCTTTTTTAAGATGAAGTGCTCAATACAGATCATTCAGGTGCTGCCTTCAGGCCCAGTTCTCTTTTGAAGTCCTCAGGTTTTGAAATTACTCAGTTTTATTGTTTCAAATGAGACCATCGGGTGCCCCAAATGTAAGTCCAGTTCTGACAGATAGTGGTAATTTGGAAAAGGGAAAGTTTGAGGATGTGGGCCTGTGTCCCTTGAATATTCTCTGGTGTCTAATAGAAGGTGAGCAGTAAACCTTTCTCCCGTTAGTGGTGCTATTTATTTTTCACTGTTTTCCCAAAACACAGAGGCATATGATAACTTTGCACTTAGTCTTCCACTAAATTGGGCTGAAATTTCTCCGTAAGTATCTCCAAAACCTTTTGGCCAAAGATGCATGTGTGTGTAAATAAGTGTAAATCCTTTCTGTAAGCATGCAGATTCTGAAGTACAGAAGGATGCTATCAATTTATTTTGCATAAGAGGAAAAGCGGCTTTGCTAGTTTAAGGAAACTTTTATAATGTGCTTTTTTTTTTCCTTTTTTTTTTTAATGGATTGATTCTTAACCCTTGCAGAACACTGAACAAGAAAGCAATAGTCCCTATAAATTGAGAGTGCCTATTGCAAACTCAGCGCAGAAAAGCAACAATCCTAAACTGATCCCCATTGAGAAAATGGCTGTAGGGGACACCTCTGTGTGTGAAAATGTAACTGAGACCTCTGAAGCAAGATTAATGGAAGATGATACCAGGAAGATTTCTGGAGAACACGAGTGTAGAAATACGTCAGGAGAAATAACCAGCCCTTCAGACCCTGCCAGTGCATTGTCATTTTCCAATAGTGATGTAATTTTGAGTGCAGGGGACTTCTTTGGAAATCAAGTAACCCCTGAAACACTTCAGGAGGAGGCAAAACAACAAACTACTGAGAATGTGAAGTTGATCTATGAGACAGAAGAAAGCCATAAATACGTTGACTTACCAATGAAAGTTGAGCAATTAAACTCAGAGCTGAACTTTCAGAATGCACAATTCACTCCAAAGAGCTCAGCTTCTGCAGAACCGGAGCAAACTACTGTAGCCGTTAAGGAAGAAAACTATGACATAAAGGAAAAAACACAATCAGTCTCTGTCAATAAGCAGCAATTATCTCTCGGAGTAGTGTCATGGGAAAAAGAACCTGAGAAAGCAAAGTCTGAGCTGGAGATACATAAAGTAAGATTGTCTAATGCAGCAGACACATTGGATGAGGTAGAAATGATGAACAGAGATTGCCATGAACAATTTCTTGCAGCTGAAAATGAACATATTAGGCCAAAATCTGAGCCAGTTGTTATGGAGAACTGTGCCTCGTCCACAGAGAATTATATTGAAATGCTTCAGGCAAAATATCAGCAATTGGAAAGGGAGAGGGAAGTCAACCTGAAAACTATTGCTGGCTTACAGGAGCACCTTGTTTCAGTCACAGCTGAGAGAAACCATATTGGCCAAGAACTGAGTGTTTTGTCTGAAAATAAAAAAGAACTGGATCGGAAGTATCAGAAGCTCCAAGAGAAATTAAAAGAACTGGAGTCAACTAATGTGGGTTCTACTGAATTCATTAGAAGGTTAGAGAGTGAGGTAAGGACACAAATGAATCTGTTTGAGTCTGCAAAATCTGATGTAAATCAGTTATCAAATGAAAAAGATCAACTTCTGCAGAACTTGCAAAGTTTGGAGCAGGACGCTATGTCTTTTGCCTTAGAAAAACTCCAAAACAAAGCCACAGATTTGAATGAGGAGAAAGAGCTGCTTGTAAGAGAGTTAGAAATGATGCAGAGTAAATTAAGATCATCAGAAATGGAAAATTCAAAGCTTTCTAGATCTTTGGAAGGCTTGCTAATGGAAAAAGGTGAACTTGCTGCTAGACTTAGCTCAGCACAGAAAGAAGTAGACCAAATGCGGTACGGAATTGAGAAGCTGAAAGTAAAAATTGAATCCGATGAGAAGAAAAAATGCCATGTTGCTGAAAAACTGAAAGAGAGCGAACGGAAAGCTGACTCTCTTCTGGATAAAATAGAGAGACTTGAAAGAGAATTGGAGATGTCAGAGAAAAACCTAGAAGATGCGATTGTTCAGTCAGAGATTGCTAAAGCAGAGGCAGAAACAGTAACAATGGAGAAGGAAGAGATGGCTGAAAAACTGAAATGTTTCAACTTACAAATTGATGTCCTCACCTCACAAAAAGAGAGTTTGGATAAAGATTTAAAAGAAAAGCAAGAAAGAGTCCGTGAGCTAGAGTCCTCAAATTTGACTACAGCAAAACTGTTAGAAGAAAAGGAGGAAGAAAATATGCAGATCAGGGATGAGTTTGAAAATACTGTGGTACTGCTGAACTCTGAGCTCAAAGATGTACGCAAGAAATTTGAGTTTTCTTGCAAGGAGGAGTCAGATGCGAGAGCGAAAGAGCAGGTCTTCATTAATCAGGTGGCTTGTCTTGAGCAAGATAAAACAATACTATTACAGGAGTGTCAGGAAATAAAAAATGAAAATAAAAAGTTGGATCAAATGAAGGCAGTACTCGTTCAAGAATTAATGGATTGTAAACAAAAACTTGATGAAAAAGTGCAAGAGAATGGTGCACTTCAAAAGCAGGTGAAAGAAGCAGAGGAGCTGTCCTCAGAGATGACACACATGCAACAGGAGCATGAGTGCTGGCACCAGGAAAAGAAAAGCCTACAGAATTTGATTAGTGAGTTGAAGCTGAAGGAACAACATTTTTCTGATAATGAAACCTTTCAGGATATCCTGAATGTTCTAAAAGTGTCTTATAAAGGCCTTGAGAAGGAACTGGAATCTGCACTTTGTGAAAAGAGCACTTTATGTGAAAAGGTAATGCCATTTCCGTTAGGGCAGAGTTCCCCTTTTAGGAGCAAGGATAAAGTGTTCTCTGGGCTTACCACTTCCTTAATAAATTATATCCTAAAATAACTTTAACTTCAGACTTTCACAGGAAACATCCTATTTTAAAAATTATGTTTCCAATGCAATAATGAGTTTGCATTGAAGTTACAGAGCTGGAAAGCATGGTGTTGTTTTGTGTAGGATGAATGAGAAGGTTGCTTGAAAGTGGGCATAGAAGTTTAAGTAACTGAATAATGCAGAATAGTTTACTCTTTCCTGTAGACGAAAAAGAGGAAAGACAAATTAATGTTGGGTGGGTGACCTTTTATATCAAGAATAAGTACTTGGGGAGCTCAAAAGCAAGTGAAACAAGAATTGGACACTTGCTGTGTGAAAACAGCATTAACTTCTTGTGACCCTTGCTTGGAGTTGGGCCATCTATGAGAAGAAAAGAACCTATCTTAAAAACTGCTTGTTGCATATAAGGAAATTCCTTGGAAGTCATGACACATGTATTCAAAATAATTATGGAAAATTTGATTTCAGGTAAATGAACTGACTGAAAGTTGCATTGAGCTGCAAGTCAAGCTAAGTGATGCTGAACAGAGGATTTCCAAATTACAGGAAGAATCTACCAGAGAAAGGAACCAGCTTGCAGAAGAAATACAACTTCTTCAAGAACATTCAGAAAAGAGCAAAGTTAGTTACTCCATGTGTAGTATTTCTGTGTTCAAGTCCAGGTGCTCAAGTACAGTAAATGTGTGGAGGTTGGTCAAGGGAGCTGTGCTGATGTACAGTATCAGAGGTTTTTGCTTCCAAACTTCCAAAAATGTAATGTTCTGGTCTGGGATAGTATGATGATTAGTTAGTAGTTTTCCCCTCTTACTTCTATTGAAACTATGTTTTCTTGGCGTAAAGGCCACAGGTGGATATCCACAAATCTTTCAGTGCCTAGAAATTCTTCTACAGGCATTCAACCATTAGATGGAGCAAGTTAGATAAAAAATATAACATTTCTCAAGTTTGTTTTAAAACTAAGCTACTTTCAGTATTTCAGTAGCGTTAGACTACTTTAAGGACAAAGTCAAAGAATTAACAGTTTTAGAGTGTTTATTTTTCATTTGTTCATATTTATTTCTCAGAGGTTATTTTCCCATCTAGATAACTGTATGTCTTATTTGTGAACAATAGTGTGTGTTTAAGCCAGCTGAAGTTGTCTTCTGACCTACTAAGGTTATTTACAAAATTGTATAACCAGGGGCATGTTTCTGTTGTGCTGTTGAAGATTTTGAGAGGGGGAAAAAGAAAGGAAATTTCTGCAACATTCAGAAATCCTGTATGGAAATACAGGCCAGCTGTCCAAAAAATACAGTTATAAAAATGAATCAAAATGAAAATGCTTACAAAGTTTTGTCATCTTAGAGAGTGCGAGGGAAGTGACTCTTAATCTCTCAAGTCACTCTCAGAGGAATGATGTTTGGAAAGGTTAAGCCTTGATTTTGAAAGTACTGCTTGGTTTAACAGTGTTGGTAAACTTGCACTCAGTACATCCCTCAGATCATAATGTTTCTTTTTAGAAGACACTCCTTTGCCTCCTATCCTGCCTTTTGTGTTCACATGTTCCATTCTTTGATTAGTGTATTTAGCCGCTGTTATATATTTTTTCTTATTAAGTTGTTTTTGGAAAATGCAAACACATTTGAGGTGTAAAGTCAGGTGGTTTAATTGATAACTGTTTCTCCATTGAGAAAACTCTAAGTACCAAAGAATGTGCTATTACTGTTTACAGAATCAGCTGCATCTAACTATGTCAGAAAAAAATGAACTGACTAAGAATTTGGAGATGCTCCAGAAAGATCTACAGGAAAAAGAAAGTGAAATGAAAAGAGAAATATCAGTATACAAGGACAAACTGCTTCAAGCAGAGAAAGAGCATCAGGATACCCTGACAGAAGCAAACCGAAAGGTAAATCAGAAAATGGGAAGGATTTTGTGAGTTTTTAATTAAATTCTATGTATTCTACAAAATGTTGCTGATCCTATTGCAAAAGAAATAGTTTTTGCTAACAATATTTCCAAACTCTATATATACTCGCCTTGGAACTAGGTAAAAGTGTTAACTTTTTTCCATATAGCAAGCAGTGAAAGGTGAATATATCTCAGAACTCAGTAGGTGTTCAGGTATGTATAATTTATCTTAGACTATACATTTGAAAAAGGGAAACCAACAGTATGTTTCATTCCAAAAAGTGGTTCTTTTGGTATGAATGGGGAAGAAAGATTAACCACTTTAGTGTAGAAGGGCAAGTTTGTTGGAAATGCATTTGTCAGCCGTGCTGTATACAAGAAGTCATGATCTTTTCTGCAGAAATATGTCTGTGAATATGTACCTGAGGCCAGTAGGGCACAGGCAAAAAAATTATTGTAATTCTTAGCAATTTTCATTCTTGTAAATAAAAAGTAAATTAAAGAGCGAGTTATAGTAAAATGTAAGGGCTTTGTAATGGCAGAGTTCTTAGAGGCAAGATTCTGGTATTCAAAATGTATACTTGAGACAAATTGCTCTTTCAGTTTTAAACTCAAGAGATACCAAGCAAATTTGCTGTGGAATTCCTGTGGCCTGTGATTTGCTTTTAAGTACATCTTTAAAATACAACTCTATGTCCTTCTTAGTATCATAGTAATTAGGCACATTTTCTTTCTCTAGAATGAAGTAGAAATTGAGGCCTGTCAAGATAAGCTGAATTCACTGGAGCACTTCATCAGCTCACAAAAATTGGAAATTGAGCATTTGAAGTCAAATAAAGAAGAACTAAATAATTCCCTTAAAGAAGCTAATCAAACCTTAGAAGAACTCCTAAAAACTAAGGTAAGAAAAAAATATGCAAGCAATGCCAATTACATGAGACCTAAGGCACCAGGTAGTCAAATAAAGGGAGGACTAGGAGCCAGTGCTCCAGAACTTTGGCTTGACTTAGTTTTGCTAATGAGACGATAGAGCACAGAGGAAACATTGTTACTATTGATCTACATTAGAAAAATTCTGTAACATGTACCATGACTGAGATAACTTATAATTGGTTTATGTGATGCCAAACACAGCAATCTGTTGTCTATGCTAAACGTTGCAGCTGGGTTCTAACGTGGTTAGAATACACTCAAAGACACTTTGCAGTGCCTCTCTTTTCTGTCTGTGAATTACTTCGATGATAAAAGATATCATATTCTGCCTTAAGCATTAGTCTTGATACATTGCTTTTGATTCTTGAGAGTTTATCAGTTTCATTTTATATGGAGGTCTCATTACAGTTATTAACTAGTGTAATTCTCTAAATGACAGAGCTGTGATGATAGAATATGAACTCCACATACTGTGAACAACTGATAGCTGGGAACCATTCTAGATGAGCTTGAATTCCTTTCTAGTAGCACAGGTGAAGTTCAGCTGTTTGTATAACTTAATTTCCATATTATTTTCTCCTGCATTTTTCTCATCTACCTTATTTTTATTGTTCTGCTTCTGTGTGTGATTGATTGCTGGCTCCAACTCCGTACTTCCACTTCAGGAATGAGTATCTCTAAATGTACTCTTGAGGAAACACAGTCAATTCAGTTTACTTGCAAGTAACCACTGAATTGCAATACATTTATCTCGCTCAACATTCCTCTGTTCCATAGGGCCCTCCCCTGTGGTGTTAATTTGTTTAATGTCAGCAGTCCAATGATATATTACTATAGGATATGTGCCAGTTACAGAAAACAGTAACCATGGTAGTGTAAATGTAACATCCAAGGCTTCCAGCTGTGCTCCCTCGTGTGGTATTTGCACACTGGTTGATACCAGACCAGATGAGCAGGGAGCAGCCCCGAAGAGTGGAATTATCTGCTGCTGCTCAGAATAGTATTTTTAAGCTGGAATTTTGAGTACCAAGCAAGCCTGGGTTATCTTGCCTTTGTGGTAATATGGTGCATTGGGGACAAAAAGAATTAAGGAGATTCAGAGTAGGAGAGCGCACTTCAAAATTTAGAGTATTGATTTGAAAACCGTTACCTGGAAAGCAGCACTTTCTTATGCCACATCAATGAAGTGATAACAGGTGGAAAAAGGACTACTGCCTCAGAGTTTATACAGCTTTCTTATAGGTAGGATGCTAGTCTTGACATTGCTAATCTTAACCCTCATAATTTGTTGGTATTTCTGAAGAGAGTAAGTCTCCTGTATTGGTATTTAAATTCTTGTTTTTTCCACTGAGTTACCTGTACATACCCATCTAGTAAGAGGACCTTCATGTTTCCCACAGTAAAGGAACTGCTATAATGAGGTTGTACAGAAAGAGTCAAAGAAGTGTAACATTATAAAAATGCTCTATAGCTAATATTGCGTAACAGTTGAGATTCCATTTGACGCTGTAATGTGTAAATGGCAGAATTACGTTTCTGGTTTAATAACTACATTTCTTATTTTGTAGGCTGATAATATCAACATTATAGTTCAACTGAAGAAGGAAAATGAATTTGCCCACAGTAAAGTGAAACTGTGGATGAAAACCTGTAAGCAGATGGAACAGGAAAAGGAAACGTTGCAGAAACAACTGGTTGAATGTGATGAACTGTTGAAGAAGAAAAATCTAACTATGTCAAAGTGTGAGAAAGAAGGTAATGGAAGTTAGATTCAATCCTAATGCTTCCTTAGCTGTGCATTAGTTTGTAAAACTTCCTTTTTGCCCTAAAATGTCCATTTACATATACAGCTCTAATACACAGCATGATTATTAAGTACTATAAAAAAGTGTAACCGCAAATGTGTTACCCATTTTCAAAATCTAGTTCATCTTCTTTCTCTTAAAGTATCAGAGGCAACTCTGGATTATGAATAAATGTTTTAAATATTACACTTTCGTGGTTAAAAGTGACTTGAAGAGGAAGGCGAGTGTTTTTCTTAATAACAAAATTTTTCGTACAAGTTCTTTTATTGCTTTCCAGCAAACTTTCCTGTCTGATTCTTGGGCTTTACTGTTTATATTTCGACTCATCTCATGAGAGATTAGTAGATTCTGTTATTGTAAATGTTACTTAAAGAAAGTTAGGGCTACAAACTTGAGTGTTCAGAAGTTACAAAATGTCAGGGAAAATGTCTGCCCATGCACTGGTCAAGGATTCTTTTCAAATTTTGAATGTTTGTTCTCTATTTAGCAAATACATTATTGTGTCTAACATATTACTGATTTTGTTAGACATTGTCATTTATTTTTTTTACAGTTGCACAGTTATGAACATGGATAATTAATTAAAAGATGTGTGACCATTGCATTATAAATTCTTATATATGCTTTTTTTTAGATCAGTTATATGAATAATGATATTTTACTTTGAAAGGTGCTGATGAGAATGCCATTACAGAAGAAATTAAATTAAAACTGGAAGAATTACAGGAATCTACAGAAGTGAAAACCAGAGAAGCAAACGAGAACTTGGAGAAATATTGCTCTCTAATTGTTAAATATTATAAACTAGAGGAAGAAAATGAGATGCTAAAAACCCAAGTCAGTTTGTTGAGTGCTCAGCTGAAACAGCCCACGAGTGAGGCTGTCAGCACTCCTCTGCTGAATTCGGAGAACTCCTTAACAGTGAGCAATCAGTCTGTCAAACAGATGAGGGCAGATGGAGATACTACTAAGCTTTCAAGTAAAAGACAGAGATACGAAGACAACAGGAATGATAATGAAGAACCAAGATCTCCTGTTCCAGAGACTTTATCCAAAAAAAAAAGGAAAGATGATATCTGCCAACATTTGCTGGGTCAGGAGAACACAGACTATGAGCCAGATGGGCTTCCCGAAGTAGTGAAAAAAGGTATTTACAGCATTTTATAAAGGCAAATGTTCTCTTGACCATAGCAGGTGGGTTTTTTCTCTCTTGTTTTGCTGAATTAGTTTTACTCTGGTGAGTAGGTGACTATGCGAATATTTTTGGTGATGGTGATAGGTGAAAGTAGTCCACAGGAGATGTGCCAGTTAGTGCCAAGTTAGTGTTTGTGGAGCTGGGGTGTTAGACCAGCACGATACATTTATGTTGGTTTAATAAATACCGTTTCGCTAAGAGTGAAATGGTGCTGGAGTCGCAACTTTGTAGTTCCTTGTGGTGTGTATATTAAAGGCTAAGCATATGATCTGTAACAGGAACAAAGTTTTGCTGACAGAAGACTTGCTCTCATCATTTAAAAGCATTATTTGAACCATTTACTGTAGCGCATGGGAGAATAGATGTGGAGTGAATCTACTTTTGAAGGCAAATCTACTCTCAAAGATTGGAGTGTTAGAGCACCGTGCTGTGATGGAGTCACATTTGCTTCCTCCACAGCCCCACAGGTCCTTCAGCATCACTCCTGACAAGGTTGAAGAGGCTGTTAGTAGCTGTGGGTCTGACTGACAGGTGACTGGTGGTGAGGGCTGCAGGGGACACTGAGGAAGGAGGTCAGGGCTGCCCCATGCCAAACATGGTCGGGTTCAACTGGCTTCGAAGGACAAAAAACCGTGTGCCGAAACAGAACCAGTCAGAGGTGTTTTTTGTATCTCTGTGAAAACGTAGGAAAGGACAGTAAATGCCGAGATGAAGGAAAACCAGTGCTGGGGCTAGAGTGACAGGAGTGATGCTGAAGCAAAGTTTCACACTGAGCAGGGCACGGGGCTGAGGGTGGTGGTGGTGGCCTTGAGCAGGGCTGCGAGGAGACTGAGGAAGGTGGTGCGGGCCCAGAGGGATGACTGACAGTGGGTTCTTCCATGTCTTGAATTAAAAACGAGGAGCAGGATCTGACCCCCATCTCCTGCCGTCCCATCACCTGACGTCCCATCACCTCACTGAAGGTGTAGCATGTGGCAAGGCAATTGAAGACCAGAAACTGGGGAGGAGAGGTGTTTTCCCCAAGTGTGTGATTATTTGTGTGTTTTTGTTTCTTTCAATACCAGAATCGGTAATTAAAAGTGTGTTAATTGGCAATACATTAAGTCGGTTAAAATTCCCCAAGTCAAAACTGTCTTGACCACAGCAGTAGTATGTTAACATCTTCATGACAGTTCAGGTTCATTCTGTTTTGAATACAATGAAATTATAAGGGTTTGCTGTAACAGAAAGTAACACGAATCAGCGCTTGAAAAATATATTGTACATTCAGCTACCTCTTAAGTGCGCCTTTATAAAAATGCAATTGCAATCATTAAAGGACAAGCTATAGAGTTGCTGAATTACATCAACTTCAGAGATCACTCCCAGAAGTCAGAATTTTTAAGTCTACACGTTATTTACATTCCATTTTCTTCGCAGCGTTATTACCTTCTGGAAATACACCTGTCCTGAGGACATATGTGCCAGTTAATGTTTGACTTCTAGGCTAAATAGAGAGATAATAGATAATCCATAACACTATATGCAGAGAAAATTATGAAAAATCAAGAATATCTTGTCACAGTATTGTGTTCTGATTGAATTTTAGTAAAACCAGTACATGTTGTCAGACTGAAATTATTCTTGATGTAATATTGTACCTGTAAAGAAAAAGACCAAACACTTGTTTTAAAAACTTTGCTATAGAATTACTATTGTACTTTATCTACAGTTTACAGGGCTTGCATATGAATTTTGGAATACATGAGATCTGTTCAGCAATCTTTTTGTTCCATTTTCTTCAACAGAAAAAAACTATTTATTTTAATCACTTACTTTTATCTCCATTGTAAAAAAAAAAAAAAATTTAAAAAAATAGAAGATCTGTTCAAGAAAGTGTAACTTATATAGCTGTTTTTAACAGAAACTGTTTATTTTTCAGGGTTTGCTGATATCCCCACTGGAAAGGTCAGCCCTTACATTTTACGCAGAACAACCCTAAATCTAAGAACCAGTCCCCATCTGGCTTCCCCAAGTGAGAAATTGCCTTTGGCTGCACAAGATGTACAAAAATGCAGACCAGATAATCTTGGTGAGCACTCCCGTTCGACACCTGGTGGCAGCAAACCACAAAAGGTAAATTTAAAAAAATGTATCTGGGTATGAAAGTCATGGAGATAACTAATACATCCACTAAATGGGATCATCTTGCCAAGTAAGTTTGAGGACATATCATTCTTTACATTTCTCAACACTACAGTGAAGATAAGACCATAAATACTGTATCGCTAAAACATGACAGAGCTCTTGACCCTGCCAGCAACTTGCAAAATGTTCCTGTGATATAATTTGTGACTTCTTAGGGAAACCCATTGAGAAATGTAAACTAAATAGAGATATATTTTCAGTTTCTTATAATGAATGTTAAAGAGCACATATTCCTTATACTGTGGTTTCTCAGGTTTCAGAAAAAGTAAACAGCAAAAAACCTCTGGGAGTCTGAGTTGAGGCTTAAAGTTTTCTCCTAACAACTCTTCTTGGAATTCCAGATTTGAGATCCCGTGAAATAACTACAGTTGAGAGGCTTTTAAGCTATCAATGGAGAGCAATTAGATGGTAAAGAAACTACACTTCAATGTGTTTACCAGACTTTAAAGTTATGAAAACAAATCAATACTAGAGAGTTAGGTCTTGAAAGCCGATTTTTATTAAAAATAGTTTAGTAACTGAAGTTTACATTAACTTTGCAAGTGTTCTTAGTAATATGGCACACTGCTAAATGTTTCACAGTAAGATGTTCTTTTTAAGTTGTGCCAGTGCTTTGCAGATTATAGAAAAATGTTCAAGCTCCAGGACAGAAATAAACCTTTCATTATCCTAAATCTCCTCCGAAGGTTTTTAACCGTGCTATCTCAAGCTGAGCAATAAGACTATACTTATTATACATTGACGCTTCTTTAGATGAGAGCTACATAGAAATATGCCAGTAGGTAGAAACTCTTCCCGTTTGCCAGGTTACACAAAAGCATTCTCTTGGCAGTCAGTGGAGGCTGCCACACAGCCAAAAGCGAAGCCATAAAGCCAAGAATGCAACTTTCGTTGTTTTGGTTTTAATGCAGCTATTTTGTGTTAGCACATAAATTCTGTTGGCAAAATTGCAAACGTAAGTAAAGGCAAGAGCCACATACTTCAGCAGATGGATAGGTTGTGAGGCCAGAAAGCACCATTGGGATGACGAGCCAGATCAGAGACATGATTTTTTTTGAGCTATAGCAATAGGAAATCCGCATTTTGATAGTGAGAGTGAATTCACTGTCTATGGTTTCAAGGGTTAATTACCCTATTTACCAAAGTTAGTTGCTTCTTACAAAGTTACCTGGAGGTCTGTGGTTTATTACTGTTTCATTAAGTGATGCCAATAGATTTTATTTACGCTCATTTATGTATGTTTTCCCGTAACTTTAGAAACACATGGAGGGTCTTGCTTTTAAAGAAAATGAGTAGTGCGAAAAAGAAAGGAAGCCTTGGCAGCAGAAAGTTGTGTTGTAATCACCTGCCAGCGTGGTGTAAGATTGTTGGAGGCTCTTGCTGGCCATAGTCAAGGTTACACCAAATAACAAGTAATCAGTAATGAATTGTTTTTATCTTAATGGGGGAAGGGTTTCCCAAACAGTCCTCCTCTTTGCCTAAGCTTGCGTTGTCTAGGTCTAAGGACAGGCTACTCCTTACCTTCAACTATATAGGAGAAATAAAGATGTCAGAGTTGTTTTTTCCCCAAAGTGTAAATACGCAGTTCCAGGAATTTGTGCCCTTCTATCCTCTGCATTGCTGGATGTTATGTGTTTGTTTTATTTCAAGATGACGTACATCTGGGAATTTCTGGAGAAATTGTTCATAATATCATTTTATCATTTTCTGAAATCATCAAAACATGTTGTTTCATGCTTTATATGAATACAGTAAATGGTGTGTCTTATTTTAAAAGTAAAATAAGCCTTGTTTCCTTCTCTTTGACAAGTATTTAGATGTACGTCATTTCAGACATCCGTTTTCAAACTGTTGCAAATTTCTAAAGGTCTTTAAAATGTGCCCTGTCATATCCACATGCAAATTAATTCACTTTCCTATGTGAATTTGATGTAGAATTTAAATGGAGTACTTTGACTGTACATCAGTTAAAATGTGAAAGCAGTGGTTTTTGTCCAGAAGTCAGCAAAAAAAGTGACAACTATGTTTTGTGTCTGCAGGCTATGTACAGGAAAAATAAAATATAGATCTCAGTATACAATATCTGGTACCTCCACAAGCAGAGTAAGAATACTGTCTGTTCCTGGTTTAGCTTTTTCTCTTGCTCCTAGCAAATAGCTTTCCAGCTGTGTAGCGGATATTCCGTCTAACACCACACCAAAATGACTGATATCAAGTATCACTGTATTCTATATTCAAAGTGATAAATGTCTTCAAAATATATTTTGCCATATTCAATATTTGCGTATGTTTTTTTCAAAATCCCAATGTTTAGTCTTTTGCAGTGAGTCTTTTGACCTACTGCAGAAAGCTAATATGGTTTTCCATTACCAGTAAAACAGGAAATTTTTGTTTGTGTTACAGGTAAATGATGAACAGCAGTCCCCAGCAGTAACAGCTCTGCCACCGCTGAAATCTACTTCAAGGTCACCACTTTGCCTGTATAAACAATCCACAAAAACTGTCTCTGACAATACTAGGGAGAGTCGTATGATGCACAAAGCCAAAAATTCTGCAAACGAACAAGGACTATTCGAGCAAGATGAGCAAAAAGAAAATTGTAAGGTGCAGTAAAATTTTGTGGGCTTAATCGCAGCTCAGACTAACGGACAATCAAAACCCAGTTTGCGAAATAAATATCAGAACTGTACAGAGGGCACCATTTTCTCTTCACAGAATATTAGGGATTGGAAGGGACCTCAAAAGATCATCTAGTCCAATCCCCCTGCCGGAGCAGGAACACCCAGATGAGGTTACACAGGAATGTGTCCAGGCAGGTTTTGAATGTCTCCAGAGTAGGAGACTCGACAACCTTCCTGAGCAGCCTGTTCCAGTGTTCTGTTACCCTCACTGAGAAGAAGTTTCTTCTCATATTTAAGTGGAAACTCTTGTGTTCCAGTTTGAACCCGTTACCCCTTGTCTTACCATTGTCACTGAGAAGAGCCTGGCTCCATCCTCGTGACACTCACTCTTTGCATATTTATAAACATTAATAAGATCACCGCTTAGTCTCCTCTTCTCCAAACTAAAGAGACGCAGCTCCCTCAGCCTTTCCTCATAAAGGAGATGCTCCACTCCATCATCTTTGTTGCCCTGCACTGGACTCTCTCCAGCAATTCCCTGTCCTGGAACTGAGGGGCCCAGAACTGTACACAATATTCCAGGTGTGGTCTCACCAGGACAGAGTAGAGAGGAAAGAAAACCTCTCTGGATCTACTAACCACCCCCCTTCTAATACACCCCAGGATGCCATTGGCCTTCTTGGCCACAAGGGCACAGTGCTGGCTCATGGTCATCCTGCTGTCCACCAGGACCCCCAGGTCCCTTTCCCCTATACTGCTCTCTAACAGGTCATTCCCCAATTTATACTGGAACCTGGGGTTGTTCCTGCCCAGATGCAAGACTCTACACTTGCCCTTGTTATATTTTATGAAATTTTTCCCTGCCCAACTCTCCAGCCTGTCCAGATCTCTGGATGGCAGCACAGCCTTCTGGCGTGTCAGCCACTCCTCCCAGCTCGGTGTCATCAGCAAACTTGCTGACAGTGCACTCTGTTCCCTAGTCCAAGTCATTGATGAATACATTGAATAATAGTGGTCCCAGTACTGACCCTTGAGACACTCCACTAGATACAGGCCTTCAACTAGACTCTGGCCCATTAGCCATAACTCTCTGGCTTCTTCAGCCAGTTCACAGTCCACCTCACTGCCCGATTGTCCAGAGCACACTTCCTCAGTTTAGCTGTGAGGATGGTGTGGGAGACTGTCAAATGCTTTACTGAAATCCAGATAGACCACATCCACTGTTTTGCCATCATCTATCCACCTGGTTATGTCCTCATAAAAGGCTATGAGGCTGGTCAAGTATGACTTCCCCTTGGTGAAGCCATGTTAACTGTTCCTAATGACCCTCTTATCCTTGATGTGTCAAGGATGGCACCAAGGTTAAGTTGTTCCATCACTTTCCCAGGGATGCCCTTTCTTGCCCTTTCTTGCCCTTTTCTCTTATCCAATGATGAACAATATATGAGTTCTGCAGAGCTTATTCTTGAATATTTACTAATATCAACAATCACTCAAACATATGGAATAATAATGAAGGAACAGATATAATTAATCTTCTGTAGAATTTTCTGTAAATAATTCTTCATAAATCTTTTTTAAAAAAATTAAACCATGAAAAAAGTGGATTACATGTTGCCATTTAGTTCATTGTTGCTATTTTTACTCTGTACCAATGGTTGATTTAGAAATGGAAACTAAACTCACTTATCTCTAAAAATATTAGGTTCTGTGAAAAATGTGGCAAAAACACTATTGGATGATTCAAAATGAAGTAGTGGCTTCATTTGTAGGTGCCAGACCAAATATAAAACCAGATATAAGCTGCATTCAGTGCACCGGTCCAGTGCACTGCATCTTGGCATCCCTTCTTCCAGATGGAATAACATTGTGCAAGGGGGGATGAGATCTGATCTGAGCAAACCCAGCGAGGTCTGCCTGTTTTCCCTGAAGCTGAGCATCCACCAGTCCATCTCTTTGTACTTCCCAGTATGCCCTGGCTTTGACCATAGCCAAAGGTCTTAACGACATCAGTCTTCACCTTTGCAAAATGGCCCTTGGCCAGCCATTAATCCTCAGCAAGTTGGCCAGAAGGACACGACAACAACAAACTGTACTTGCTCTACGAATAACATCTGTCTGCTGATTCTCTGGGTCACCCTTCACCCTGACAAGTGCTTGGCCTCAAACGTGTCACTTTATGTGAAAATCATTGCAGGCTTGTACCTGATGTAATGAGAATGGATGTGTTGTAGAAATGGTCAGGTGTCAAGAAGTATCTACATAGAATGCCCTGAGTTAGCCTCTTTTCATTCAAGAAAAATCCTATTTGAGATCCTAAAAGAAGGTAATTCACCTGGAAGTAGCGCTTAAGATTCTGGTGTCATCAACAGAGGAAAATAACTCATCTAGTTCATGATAGTGCACTTGAATTTGGGATGATTCATTACAAAGAAGCTCACCACAACAAGCTTGTACTTGTGGATTTCAAACGTCTAATTGAGCTCGCTCGGTAGCGCAGAGCAATTCTGTGCAAGAGGAAAGGGTGACGTCAACTAAATCAGTCATTATCCAACTGAACAGAAATTACTCTCAAATAATTCATAATGCTTATGCTTGCCTACCCAGGCCAGGTGATAGGGAAATCAAGCTCCTCTACAGGAGCGGTAGTGCCCTAAGACTCCAAGTTGCACAGCAGAAGCATTTTCACGTTATTCTTCTATGAGAAAGATGTGCCTCCTTTCAACAAAAGTGGGTAAAAATGTGTACTAATCCTTGAAAAAGTTTCTTTATCTTAATATAAAAGACATTACTTTTGTTTCAAGTTGAACTTTCAAAGCATAACAAGTGCTTCTCTAATGAGACAAAGGTGAGATTCTACTTGAAGTTGAGTTAGTTTTGCACTCAGAGTGTTTTTCTGTATTTACATATACATGCACACCATTATTCTGCCTTGCTTACAGGATTGTCCATTAGAACACAGTTTATGAGATCAAATAATTACTCATCAGTCTAAATTGAAAGACCTTTAAAGAAATTTAGCATTTGTCTCAAATAAGACTAACAGAGTAACACAAACCAAAATATTCCATATAGTTCAAACTTAACAAAAACTTTATATACAAGCTATCCTTGGTAACTAGATATACAGAATCACAGAATGCTATGGATTGGAAGGGACCTTGAAAGATCATCTGGTCCAATCCCCCTGCCGGAGCAGGAACACCCAGATGAGGTTACACAGGAAGGCACCCAGGTGGGTTTTGAATGTCTCCAGAGAAGGAGATTCCACTACCTCCCTGGGCAGCCTGTTCCAGTGCTCTGTTACCCTCACTGAGAAGAAGTTTCTTCTCATATTTAAGTGGAACCTTTTGTGTTCCAGTTTGTACCCGATCAGTACAGCTTGTGGCATTTTCTTAAACATCTCTAGTTGTTTGTTAACTCAAGTATTAGGTAATTAAACAATCCTTGTGGCACTATGCCTGGAGGTATCATCCAGGGAGACTGAAAGAGGCCCGTCTTAAAGGGTGCATTTTGATAACAGCAAAGCTGCTTGTAAAAGTTATTTCAGATAAGGTTTGGTATCTTCAGATTATTTAGGGATCATGTGGGGAATTGTAGAAACTAAAAAAAAAAATATTAACTCTCTTGATGTAGAAGCATGGATGTGAAATAGACAATAGGGTGAAAAAAAACCCACAGCACCACTAAACGAAAAAAGCTGTTGTGTTTTATTTATCCCAATCATTGTTTTTCTATTTTAATCTGGTGCCTTGAAAAGTGTTCCACTTGGAGAAGAGTGTGGAATAAAAACATCTATCTTTAGCTGTCTAATCTTAAACAGACAAATCTGAACTACTATGTTATAATAAAATAAGTAAATATCATGGCTAAAAGAAAGGATTGAGGCTTTAGTAATTACATACTTTCCAACTTGTCCATGTTTGTATTTTATAAGCCTTTAGATTTCGGTAAGTATGAAATCTTTGCATTTTGAAAGATTACAATGCCTGTTATTTTTCAGTAACTAGTATGTATTCTAGTAGCTTTTTGGTATATGAGCTAATATGGGTTAAGATTTTCAAGAGATCTTAAGTTACTTAGACTAACACCTAAACCACTTAAAAATGGGACTTAATATTCTATGTCTTATTGCAAACCGATGAGACTTCAGGTCACAATTCATGTAATATTTTGAAATCTGTTTTGAAAACTTCATTTTCAACCTATCTGTAAATAAAGTGTGTGGTAGGAAAAAATCAAAATGCCTCATCAGAATTCCTAGGAAGAGCATTGCATAGGATGCGTTTTGTCAGTGTCAGCTACCCATAACGAATGAAAGGACACGTGTATCTGGCTTTCTATTCTGATTGTGAAGGTCCCTGTAGAAATGCAGTCTTCAGTGCTCTTGTATTGTTTTTAACATGCTAACCTGCTTGTTGCCATAGTGATATTCTGTTACATCACAGGAAGATGCATTACCTGGATCTCTGCTTCATTTTCCTGTTTGCCCAAGGTTTACGTTGTAATTGGTGTAAAATCTAGTTTGCTGTCCTAGCTAATTTTGAATGCTCTCTGAAATGCCCAGATTTGGAGGTTAACAGCATGTTGCAGGAATGCTGGCGTCCTTTTGCCGAGTGCAGTCACAGCTGATGGAAGGGTCTGGTTGGTCTGTGATGTTCAACTCTTTCTTCAGTCTTTGAACTATTCTCCTCCTTTTTACCTAGTAATGAAAGGAAAACATAAAAGGAGATTTGTTTGGCTTCTGCTCTTCCAGGATTATTATTCAGGGTCAATGTTTGAACTCATCTCTCATACGTCAGAATTGAAATTGCTCCCAGGTCAGATCCTGCTCTGACTTTGGGAGCCCACTCAGCTGGTCAGGAGCTCCCCAAGCCTTGAGCACAGGAGCAGCCCAGCAGTGGTGGCCTCATTCAGCCCTGTGCTTCACATGGCGTAGCCAAGATCTAACCAATGACCACTTTGGTAGAACTTGTTCAAATTTTTAAAAAATTGATAGAATCATAGAATGTCCTGAGTTGGAAGGGACCCACAAGGATCATCGACTCCAACTCCTGTCCCTGCATGTGACAACCCCACAGTTCACACCATGTGTCTGAGGGTGCTGTCCAGTCCCTTCTTGAACACTGTCAGGCTTGGGACCGTGACACCTCCCTGGGGAGCCTGTTCCAGTGTCCACCACCCTCTGGGGGAAGAACCTTTTCCTAATGTCCAGCCTAAACCTCCCCTGGCACATCTTCTGCCATTGCCTTGGGTTCTGTCACTGGTCACCAGAGAGGAGATCAGCACCTGCCCCTTCTCCTCCCCTTGAGAGGAAGCTGCAACCACAATGAGATCTCCTGTCAGTCTCCTCTTCTTCAGGCTGAACAAACCAAGTGACTTTAGCCACTCCTCATACGGCTTCCCCTCCAAAACCTTCACCAACTTTGTAGCCCTCTTCTGGACACTCTTCAGTAGCTTTATATCCTTTTTATCCTGTGACGCCCAGAACTGCACATGGTGCTCCAGGTGAGGCAGTTAACTCCTAGTAGGACAAACTACATGTATTGAACATGAGCCTGTGCTGCTTTCTCAAGCAGCAGCATCCCGAGGCCACTCTGTGTTGTGATTACGCTGGTGGGTTCAGCCCTGTGTTGCTGATGCCCATTGACTCCCAGCAGGGTCCCTCAGAAGGACTTGCCAGTTCAGTAATGACTGGTGAGAGGGAAGGATGGAGCTGAAAGAAGAAACATTCTCTTGCTCTCCAGCTTACTAATGTTATTGATGTGCTCTACAAATTAATATACTTTAAATAGAGGAAGAAAAATACCAGCTGGAACTGCGGTCAATCCAAATCTGTCTAATCTCAGGCTTGTGTAGTGGAAAATAATCTCATAGTGCCCTAAAAACTTAAAGGTGATGACAGAGAAAAGTGCAATACATGTTGAATGGGGATTTTCTTTATACTATACATTGCAATTAAGTTTCTTTTAGGTGTAGCTGAATAACATAAACACTCAGTAAAGTAGGGAAAGTAATTTCACTCCATGGCCCAGGTGCCACCTCCGTGGTGAGAACATACTGAATTTGTCCCAGAAATGGTTTCAGCTGCCTGATCCTTGCTCCTGCTGTTTGATATTTCAGCTGTCTAAGCCTTTAAATTACTCCATCTCCCTCTGCTTTTGCCATCTTATCCTAAATAGCCACAAATTGCAATAAGGCCACCAGTAATCTTCTGCAGAAAAGAGCTATTTGAACTTTTTAAAGATGCTGACAACTGAATAAATGGTGGACTACTGTGAAAGCAGATTGCAACTGCACTATTCAAAAAAATGTGGATGTGACAGGAGATAGGCAAATCTCCTGTTATCTCTATGTGTGTGTATTCCCTGAGATACTCAGAGACACAACCAAGCACCTACTTGGAACTTAGAAAACCAGGATGTAGTAAAAATAGCTAAATTTACTTAGCTTTTTGCGTTGTTTTGTTTGTCTTCCTGGAATCTTTTTTAGCAGTGGAGAAATCATGATCTCTATTCACAATTCAGCTGTTGCAACACTTACGTGAATGCACTGATGATTGATAGGCACACAGAAAGATCAGCAGCTTTCCGTATTTTGCTTTTCTGCTACTGTGCTTCATAAATTAAACAGACGAAAGCCTTAGTGAGAATCTGCTCTCACTACTGGATGGTGTTTCAGGGTTCCTCTATTTAGAAGGCCTGCTAAGTAACACATGAAATACAGTGTGAGTGCATCTGATATTGTGAAGCCTTTTTAGCGAAATCTGTGTATCCACGTCAGATTACTGATTTTTTTGTTTGTTTGTTTGTTTTCTGGGGGCAAACAGGGGAGTGGGGAATGATTAATTGTGGTTGGGGACTGCTTTGACTTTTCCACCATAGAGAAAGGGAAATGTTCTGTATTCTTTTGACCCCATGCTGAAAAAATAACCTGTTTTCAGGACTATTGTTGAGATTTGTTGATATATGTATGGCTTTAGTCATTGTCTGACACTGATTGAAGATTTTAGTTCTCCTGAGTAGTATAGTTTGTATCCTTTTGAATTAACTTAGTTTCAGACCACAGAGGCTAGAAGTAGGAATGGGGGTTACTGATACTTCAGAATTTGGATTTTTTTTCTTGTTCATTCCTTGTGAGCAATTACAGAGGGAAAGAACCTGTTTTGTGATTTCCAGATCTACTTGCTTAGCTGCTTGCTTAACTTGGTTAGCTGCTCTTTCATGACTCTTTTTATTTAAATGTTTGCTGTCTGGCTCCTGTTACTATCTTCAGATCAACAAATCTTCTGCTGAGACAGGCTGTCAAATATGGAAATATTGGCTTGAATAAAAGAATCTAAATAACAATCTCCCATTAACTATACATTGCCTTACATAGTGTTTTTAGGATGAATGGGAAGGGAACCAAATGATTGGTTTGCTCAGGTGTTTCGATCCCCATTGCTGGCTTCTTTGACACAGCAACATGCTGCCTGTGTTGTAAACATCCTTTTAATGTGCTAAAATGATGTTAAAAAAATGAAAGGTTAGTGAATCAACTAGAGGAAAGAGAATATAGCCTCGAAAGTTCTGCCAGAGCTTCCAAAATACAGATATGTTGCATTGGCAGAGTTCACACTCTGTTTGGTTACAGCTTAGAACTAATAGATGGGAAAACTAAAGTTTTGTCTTTGCTCTAAAGCTGCTGCTTTGCAAAAACACATATTCAACCTAACCCGTTGTAGGACTGGTGCGGAATAGCCATATTCCACACCCTGGGAACAGGTAAAGGGCTGTTCCGTGCTCTGATGGATGAGATCTGACAAAGGAGAATGAACATCAATGAAGATTTCTTCCCTACTTGTTCTTAACCCATATCTCTTCACCAGCAGAGGAAAATGTGGGATTACAGTCATTTTAGAGGCAAGTTTCCCGGTTTCAGCCACCACAGTTGCTATTTCTGCATTGCTGCCTCGGGTACATTGTAAAAATGTTGATGGGTACGTAAGCAATTGCTGGCTTGCTGTAGCAGGCAGGAGGATTCCACAAATTCGCATTGTCCCTGTGGTACACTGGAGATACGTCTATAAATTCAGTAATGCAGCTATGATTATTCTCCTCGTCTCTCAATTAACCGGTACTGCACATATTGTTCCCTGTCAAATGTCTTATTTTGTCAGATGCCAGAGAGCAGTGTTGTTCTCTTTTCAAATTGCTGGTTTGATTTCTGGCAGTACTTTATTGCTTTAAAATGTGCTTTCTACATCCATTTTCCTCAATTCTTAATTAACTGGAGAAAAAGACTGAAATGAGGTTTCAGTTAAGTAGGTGTTTCACTTTTGTCCCCACTACCTCATTCATTTATTTCCTGTAGCTCACTCAAGTCATCTCAGAGATTTTCTCTTTTGTTCGCAAGAAATTTTGCAGTCCAGATTATCTCCCTCACAGCTAAATCCCCCTGGAGAATGCATCCTGTGCTGGGAAGAAGGACTGAGGCAAAACTGCAGAAGAGGTGATGAAAAGCAATCCAATATCAGACCAAACCTGCCATGAATGTCAGTAAAGCAAATAAGAGCTGGTCATTGCAGATGACTGTTCAACCGACCATGGCAAAAAGCCACGTAACTGCAACAGCCGCCGCAGTGACAGCACGAGAGTTGAGTTCCTCAGGATGCACAACTCATTACAGGAAGATTTTTGTAACTTTAAAGTGAAGAGTTCAGTTTTAACATTGCGAATGCAGTTTCCATCTATGCTAAATACTACACAAAGTTAGAAGAAAGCGCTGCTTGACAAGATTGCAGCTATTACAGCACTCGCGATATTCAAGCAGCTTCTGAGGTACTTCTGTGCCTCTACAGGAACATCTTTAGGCACCTATAGTGCACGTAACAAAGCACTTGGCTCTCACCTTGGTGCCTCTTCCTTTGGTATGACCTATCATAAGTGCCCGTGGGAAGATAAGAGCCTGCTTGCAGTAAGCTGTCATGGAGCAAGAGCTGCACAAAACATGTTGATTAAGGTAGCAGCAAATTTAACTTTTCTTTGTGATAATAATGTGGAACACTGCTACTAAATCATAGCCCAGTTCTCCATATAATCCATGTGCACAGGTTCCTCAAAGGTAAGACACTGGCTTCAAGTTCCAGAACTCAGTGGAACAAAATGATTTTGTTGGTTGGTTGCTTGGGTTTTTGTTTGCTTGTTTGTTTTCTATTTTGGGGGGGTTTTGTTTCTCTGATATTTTTTTGCATTTTTTCCCGTGACCCATGTGTTCATCTGTTTCAGCCTCACAAAGAGCCAAGACTAACTGAGCTAAATACATCAGTGCTCCAGTGTAATCATAGCGGGCGAAAGGAAAACAGTGATGAAGTATGCAGTCTGCAGTTCAAATTCCAGCCAGTTAGGTGAACTTTTGGGTTGTTTGCTATCTGGAAAAATACAAGAGTAGATTCTGAATGGCAGATGATTCCTGAGAACCCTGGGAGCGCCTGACTGGATCAAGACTGAGGGAATTACTAATACTACAGTAAGAATGAATCAAGTGGAGAATGAATTGTGGGTTAATCAATTAGAATTGCTACAGCATCCCCATGGAATTTTGCTTTATTAAGAGATGTTCATCATGATGGCCTCTTCCTGTTCTGTGGAAGATGACCTATGGGTTATTCATGACACAAAATGGAGTCTAGAAGCTGTCATGCAGAGAGGGAAAAAATGTGTGGAGTTAGAAGCTGTTCTGCAGTTTCTGAGGATCTTACTGGGAAAATCTTAAGACTTGAGTTTGATTTGAAGGTCATTATGATGGGCATTCGATCTTAAGCATTTTAACGGTAAATTAGTCGTTCTTGTTGAAACGTATTAAGGATAATGGATAATCCACTTTCCATGAGCTAGAAACATATAATGTTCAATGCTTTAAAACAAATCACTTTTCTAGCTCAGCATACTGATGTTCAGAAAAAATCCAAACTCCTTGTGACAGCAATCCAATGGATTTCTCTGTGCATGTGCTTAGTTAACCTCACAGATAGACTTGCAGGCTTCAATGTCAAGTGATTTCTTAGTCTTTTGAGAAGTTTATGGCCTTAATAGACATTAAGAAATGACCAAGAACAGTGAAAAGAGCAACTTGAAAACCTCTTCCGTGGCTCTGAGGTGATTCTTACGATAATTTCTGAACTAATCTAAAAGTTATTAAAGCCTATCCACAGAACAGCTCTTTGTAAATATTATAAGATAATTTCATATGTTTTGTGTTCTGTTTGGCTGAGTTGACTGCTAAAGTGAACCTTCAACCAAAAGGAAAAATCCAGTGGAAGGCTGAGGACTGGGAGAGCTTGTGCCCAGCCCTGCACGGTGCTGAGCCAGCAGATTTCATCCTGTGTTTTAACAACATGAGTGTCCCCTTTTCCTCTCTTTTTCCCTCTAGATCTTCCTGGACTATAACTAGAGTATGGTCTGGGCTAAGCTTGGTTTCAGTGGCTAAAGTAAGGAAAGCTGACAGCAACTTGTGTGTGAAGATTCTGTTGTGTGCATGTCCTGTGGCTGTGAGATGGACCATGTTCAGTGATACTCATCTGTTTATATTTTCCAATTGTCTCTGTGTACGGAGATGCTGGTTTACAGACACAGATACCCATGTACTTGAAGAAAATGTTGTTTACCACTGCACACACACAGTTGAGAGTGCATATGGAATGGGAAGAACTGAAGTGACATTTCAGAATACTCAGCTATTCAGTATATGCTACCAGAGCAGTCAGTGAAATGAGTATATCCAGTCGAAACTTCAAAAGAAATGTAAAAAATTGAAATCAAGCTATTCATGCCGGAATTTCTATAAATGTTAGCCCTGCTATTTAGCCAAAAGACAAGATTCCTACTTTAGGTTCCATGCAGAAGAGAACTTGTTCTACAGAACATTTCCCCTTCTGTTTGCAATGGGGCCACCGGGTCAATACTGGTTTGAAAGAAAGTTTCCACATGGCAGATCACTGACGTTTTCTGTCGTGAGAAGAATAAACTTGGGTCCTCTGCTCAACTCAGGGCAGTCATTTTCATTTTTACTGGTTTACTTTTAAAACTTTCCCATACGCAGTATCTAATTATGGTACATTACAAAAAAAATCTGTATTTAAATGGTAACAGTGTGCAGTGCTGGAAGGGACTGTTGGTAAATTGCTTATTCACTTTGATGATTAAGCCAGTAATTATTGCATTAGCATCCTAAACCACACTCATCTGCTCATCTATCTCCTCCTAAGGCGATCCCATGAGACATGATGGGCTAAGTAGAAAGGGTACGGCACTTGAAGAAGGGAAGGGCAGAGAACATGTAGGAGATAGTGCCAGGGATTACGCGCAGGTTGCTTTCTCCGGTGTCTACTTCATTGTGACTCAGGATAGTGCTGGAGTGTGGTACAGAAAAAAAGATGTGTTGGTTTGTTTTTTTTTTTTGCATTAGAAATGTAAAAGTAGATCTTTCCACTACTGGCTATGAAAGACCCTAAGACACTTCTTGCTGGGTCTTACCACTGAGGCTATACTCGCGCAGTAATCAAAGCAAATAATTTTATTTGGTTGAGTAAAATGGCCTTTCAGCTTCCACACCACTGGGGCATTCAGCTGCCTGTGCTGTTCTGCGTTCCTGTCCCGGAATGTTCGGGAACCCTGCTGGATGCCATTTACCAGCTGTCTTCCACCTCCCCTTCACCTCAGCTAAATCATTTGGTGGCTTTACAGTGCAGTTTTTCAGAACAAACACTTTATGATCCTCCTAAAAGCAAAGGCATAAAACAAGTGTAAGATATGACTTTGGCTTTAAATGATGAAATTCCAGGAAATAAGTTACTTGGAATAGTTTGCTCACCGGGAGACAGATGGGCACCGGATCCCCCACCCCCTGCAGGTGGTGTGTTGGTTTCCCATGAAATTTCCTGAAATGATGCGGTCACAGACCCATTCCAGTGGCTATTTCAAGCTCAGGAGTGACATTTTTTCCACTTTACTGGATTGTAAGACCTATTATTTTACCCCTACCTCTTAGCAAGAATGAGCATTTTATTTCTTTTTAAGGAAACATTTTTCATGGAACTGATGGCTTCTTGAATTGTATCTGAGTATGGATCAAGTTTTGAGGCCACTTATTCGGCAGCTGAAATATCATCCTTGCACTTCTGATGTTGGTTTTGAAGAAGTGGCTAGATAAAAAAAAGACTTTTACAAGCTTTCCTGAGTGGAGATCATTTCATTACTACAGAAAATGAGAGAACCTGCATGGTGTGGTGCATGCCTGCTCCTGGGCATGTTATTTGCAATTGCATGTTCTAAAGCAAAGAAAACTGCTCCCCGGGTGCACCCTGATGAACCAGTTTAAAAATTGCCTTGGACTGGATTCCAGTGAAAGAACTTCCCTCTGTGCCCCCACTTTACATCAATAACTCTGCCATGTAGGTTTATAGAGAATAACACCAAGGGGGAAGGTGCTGGTCATTTTAAAAGGATCTTGTCTTTGTTCCTCTGTTCTCCATGTATGTTTTTCCTATAGTCTTTCTTCATTCTCTCCCTCCCTGCTACGCAGTTACCATCTTTTTTTTTTTTTTCTAACTGAATGAAGCAATTAATTGCTTTCTTCTCCTCCTCAGTCCCCATGTAACACCCCACTGAGTGCGCATCCTTTTCCCTGGAAGAGTGGTGCTGCTACTGTCTTTTTCAGAGCTTCAGAAGAGGCTACAGGTGCTTCAGCTGCAGGTGTAAGTGCTGGGGATTGCTCGGCTGCTTCATGGCCATACGTGGGCTGTGGGTCAGGTGATGTGGTTGGATGGGTTTAAGCATCCTCACAAAGCATGAACTGGCAGCAGACCTGTTGTTTTAGGGCACAGATCTCACACACCATGCTGGAGTCAGTGCCAGCAGGAATCTGGAGAAGGGCGTTGGTTTTGTACAGCAAGTACACAGAAGAGCGGAGCCCAGGGAAGCGAGTACCCAAATAACAAGCTGGCAGCTATCCAGCATGGGTAAAAAAACCACTGCAAAGACCTTGACAAATGTTTCCATCTTTTTATTTTGTCTGTCTCATCCAGAAAACAGTGATAGTGAATAAAAATAGTTTGGTTTGAAGACAAGAAACTAAAAGATAAAAATATATTTTTGTAGGACAAAAACTATAATCACTATGGAATTCCTTTCCATCTGCTGGCCAATTCATTTTTAAAAGTCTCAAAGCGATTCAGCTTCCATTAATTCTCTTGTGGGAACTGTGCCTGTTCTAATAAATGTCATTGCCCACAAGCTTCTCCTGGTGTAGACTATGCTTACATGTCTCACTTGATCTTTGAAAACAACGGTTATTCCTCCTGCACATGTTATATCCCTCTAATATATAGAGGCAGTTTGGTCTTTTTCTTTTCATCATTGCATGACTAAATATGCAAATATATGTTTTAAAAAATCCTTTAAATCTGTTCTCCGCCAGTTAATTTTATTTGTCTAAGTTTCTTCAGAGTCTTCAGTCAGTGTTTTTTTAGAGGAAAATACCAGGCTTAAGTTCTACTCAGGTGCAGAACAACACATTGCTAGACATCAAACATATCACAACAGGATATAGTAAAAATCCACTACTGTTTACAATTTCAATTTTCTGGAAGCTCTGAGAGCCTTCTAGAAGAAGGAATTAAGTTCCTTCAGTCTCCTTCTAAAGGATTCTCAGCTCTATCTCTAAGGCACTCAGAGCCTTGCAGGAGCTCATCTTAGAAATATGTTTGGCATCCTCTAGTCAGATGTGAATGAATGACATACCTTCTCAAACTGAGGTTCTGTTGCTGATTTTTTTCCCGAAAAAACTGACTTAAAATTCACTAATTTCAGCTTGGATCATTCCTCAAACATTCTTGCTACAAACTGACTGTCACAGCACCTAAACAAATATCAAACTAGCGTCTCCTAATTGTGACACTTTGAAAGACAAAATATCCTTCTGTGTTCTAATTATTTTATAATTCCTTTGATTATTGTTTATTCATTGTGCAAAGCATATGCGTAACTCCCACATGCCTAGTGTTAAAGAAAATACAAATTTGTAGAAACAAATCAGCAAAGGTAGCCCATTTAAAAGCCACACTCTGCCAGTTCCTCAGAAATGCTCCCACCTGAATCTGCTGCAGCACCGTGAGCTTTAAAATGAAAAGTCCAAACCTCTGACCATGAATCCTCAGGATCATCAGACCAAACAAAATGCCTTCTTGAATAGGCGCCCTTAAAATCAGATCTGTGGGAGGACTCGAGCATCAAATCTGTCTCAAGGCCAGAATTAGCAGATTCGCTTCCTACAGGACTTGGAAGAAGTGTGAGACAAAAGAGCCCCCAGACTCAAGCCCTGTGCTTGGGCTGGGACCCTCTGACAAGCAGCTGGTTGGCAGAGCAAGTGGAAGGCTGGGACTAAACTCTTACACCCTCTGTGGAGCTCAGACTTCTGTTCCAGACCTTTAGGAATGCCTTTTTTGTCTTTAATATAGGAACCGTAAAGAAGAAAGAGTCTATATTTTGCAGTTATTGGGAAGCAGGAAAACTCAGTGCTTTTTAAGTGAGTGCTGCAACCTTGGCTTATAGTGCAAGTGTCTCCCATTTTTTGCTCCTGTCGTCTAACCTAGAGGAGCTGCTTCAAAAGTCCAGTCGAGTCATCTGCTCACGAGGTGTGGTGTTGGATTTGGGTGTCCCCAGTTTGATTAAGGCCTTGGAGTCTGCCTCCCCCATTTCATGGGCAAATGTTTCAACTCGTCTTGGATAACAGCAAAGATAATGACGCCGCTAATACCGTGTTCTCTGTGAGTGACTTCAAAAAGTGAAACAGTGTGTTCTTCCAGATTTTTCAAACAGCAGTTACAAGCCCTGCTCTCAGGAGAGGGCTCTGAGATCTGGATTAACACAGGGAGAGGTGCTTTCACTCATCCCAGATCAGATGCCAGACTAACAGAGGAGAGAGGTACAACTGTGGCTGCGTGTTTGTGTCTGGCATTTTCTATTGTCTCTCCATAGGTGGTTTTCCTCTCAGCATGTGAGATTTTCAGATAAGCATTTTGAGATGTATAATTCTCAGCAGGCACCACATGGGGAACCTTAATGTTCAACGTTTAGAGTTTTATATTCTACTCTGGTGACAAAATACCTAAAAGCAAGCTGTTAAAAAACAGGGTCTTCTTACTGAATATAGTCGCAGCTTACAAGCCTCTCTTGCTATTCTACTCCAGAAAATAGCAGTCACAGCAAAAAAGTGCAACAACAAATGTTCTTTGTAAACAGGTTTTATGTAATTAAAGCCATTCTGCATTCTAAGTACATTATCTGTCTTATAGAAACCTTATTAGGGTAATACACAAAAACTTATAGGAAAAATCTCTCTTTAGCAGCCCTCAATGGAAAGCACCCTTCCTGCTGCTTTTGCAGAAGTAGTTTCTCCTCACCTGGTATTTAAATTGCATAGCAGTTGATCTGCCATAAATTGTTGCTCAGCATTGATATACACGTCCTAGTTTTATTAAAAATAAGTTTCTCTTTTAGTGAATTTGCATGTCAGCTAAAGCCTTCATGTTAGCTGCATTTTCCTGGAGAACCCAACACATGTATATACATGGTGTATAACATTCCATTCACGTGAATACTTCATATAAAAGTGGGAGATCACAAGGATCTCGTCCCTTTTTTCCTTCCCTTTTTTCCTCATGGCTGACATTAGGAGAGGACCTTGCTGGTCGTCCCTGTGAACGGAGGCCTAGTGAGAGACTGAATCCAGCTCCGGTTGGCTACAGAGTCTAATCCAGGACTTTGGGTCCTGGCTCTGCAGTTGCTGAGACTTACAAGATTGGTTTTGTATATTTTGTATTATTTTCTCTTTTCTTATTAGTAGCATTAGTAAAACATCTTTAACTTTTCCAGCTCTCTTCTCTCTGTCCTTCTTTCCCTCCCGATCGCCTGTCCTGAGTGGGAAGGGGGGAGAGGGAGGGGCAAAAGGGGGAAGTGGGGGGAGAGGAGGTTAACAATACATCTGCCAGGGTTTGATTGTCACCCCGCAATCTTAACCCTCGACAGATAATTGGCGCCCGAACAGGGACAAGAGAAAGGGGTAAATTTGGAGATTTTTGGCTTTTCTACTGCTCTGATGTACCTTTCCATTTTCTTGGCATGGTGCCAACTCATAGAGTTGTGATAGTCACGCGTCTGTTTGCTTCGGATATTATTTAGTGGTATTAAGGCAAAGTGAATTACATTGACTTAAAGATGTTGTGGCATAAGTTGTATCAGTTATTTTCTATATCGTGCTCGCTGATCCCATATCTGTGTTGGTGTTTCTTTCTGAATCGAAGTATTCATTATATAACAACAAGAAACTGGACAGCGGTCATGATGATACTGTGTGGTATGGCACTGGTTTATTTCATTATACTGCAGCCGTTAATGAATTTCTACTCGCTTCTGCTTTACCTTGAAAAACCTCCAGGAGAGATTAAAGAGCAGAATGGCTCTATATTTGCTAATTCGTCAAGCGAATCTTTAGAAAGGCTGACTAACAATACTTTTGTGTTTTCGCTAGGACAGTTTGCAAATGTTTTAGAGAACTTTGAATATCCTTGGAGCTTTGATAGAACTGTGATGGTGTTATCTCGTTTGCTGAATGTGTGTCAGTTTGTGTTACTGTTAAGAGAAATGAGGTTCAATAGGAGGTTTGCGTCTCTTTTTAGTCCTGAGATTTGCAGTGTGTTTTCGGAAGCTTTAGCAAAAAGCACTCCTAGCCGCTCGAGAAAAGGCAAAACAGCCAAAGCTGCTGCTGCAGCCACTGCCCCCCCAACCGCGGCTTCACAAGCTGAAGCTACAGCTCCTCCGCAGAGCTCCTCTGCCAAGGTCGCTGCAGATAACGTTACTTCTCCAGCCTCAAAGGCTAACAAGGCAGCCCCCCCGTCTTCACACACTGGGCACTGTTGCTGCTGTAACCACAGCAATCACTGTGACAGTCATTCAGACTCTGAAAATAAATCAGATGATGGTGAACCCGTATCAGCATCAGTTGCTGGTTGTAAGAAAGTCACTAGAAAGACTACCCGTGCAGCAGGTGATGGCACAGGGCCAACATCAACCCAAGGGGCATCATCAGGACAGGGTGGAGATGAAGTGACCACCACTCGGTCCTTTTCTCCAGGTGAGCTGAGAGATCTGCGAAAAGACTTTAGTCGTTGTGAAAGCGAGAATATTTTAACCTGGCTGCTGCGATGCTGGGACAATGGGGCAGAAACAATTGAATTAGAAGGTGGTGAAGCCAGGCAGCTGGGATCTCTGTCAAAAGATTCCACCATTGATAGGGCAATTTCAAGAGAATCTAATGCCGCTACTCTCTGGACCCGACTCCTGGCAGCTATGAAAGTCAGATTTCCCTACAAGGAAGATTGTATATCCAAGTTAGGGAAATGGAATACTATGGAGAGAGGTATCCAGTTCCTGAGAGAATTAGCTGTGCGAGAGATCATCTATCTAGGACCAAACAGCCAAGAGGGGACAGACCCAGATAGAATCAATTGTACAAAATCTATGTGGCGCAGATTTGTACAAAGTGCACCACCTGCATATGCTAAGTCATTGGCAGGAATGGTCTGGTCAGCTAGAGGTGCACAAGAAATTAATGAAGTGATTGAGCAGCTCCAGTACTTTGAGGACAGCCTTACTGGTTCTCTACGGGCTTGTGTCTCCGCTGTGGAGAAACTGTGTGAAAAATCTGATGATCGGTTTGAAAAGCTGTTGCAAGAAATCAAAGAGCTCAGAGAAGACTCGTACCGTTCACGACCTGCACAAACCTATGTTTCGGCTGTTAGGAGAAGGCGTTTCCAATCTCGAGAGAGAGGGCAGAGACAGCCCACAAAAAGAGGTTCACTGTGGTTCTTCCTACATGAGCAGGGAGAAAACATGAATAAGTGGCATGGAAGGCCTACCTCAGAACTTCAAGAACGAGTACGTGAGACAAAAGGAAAAACTCCTAGGAAGGTGGCTGCTCCAGTTTACAAAAGGAGCAGAAGAGATTCTGATGCTCTTGAAGGAACCTCTAATTCACACCCAGAGACTGCGCAAAACAGGAATTAGAGGTGCCCTGCCTCCAGCCAGGTGGAGGAAAGGGATAACAGAGTTTATTGGACTGTACAAATACTATGGCCTGGTACAACACACCCCCAGGAGTACAAAGCTTTAGTGGACACTGGTGCTCAGTGCACAGTAATTCCTTCTAATTATAAAGGAACGCAATCCATCAATATTGTTGGAGTGACTGGGGGATCCCAGGAGCTGACTGTTGTAGAGGCTGAAATGAGCCTAACTGGAAAAAACTGGCAAAAACATCCCATTGTGACTGGTCCAGATGCTCCATGCATCCTTGGTATAGACTACCTCAGGAGAGGGTATTTTAAGGACCCAAAAGGGTATAGGTGGGCATTTGGTATAGCAACTGTGGACACTGAGAAAATTGAACAGCTGTCTGATTTGCCTGGTCTTTCAGATGACCCTTCTGTTGTAGGACTGCTGATGGTTGACGATCAGCAGGTGCCAATTGCTACCACGACGGTGCATCGCCAGCAATATAGCACCAATCGAGACTCTTTGATTCCTATCCAGAAGCTGATCCGTCAATTGGAAAGCCAGGGTGTGATCAGTAAGACTCGCTCACCTTTTAACAGCCCAATCTGGCCAGTGCGTAAGTCTAGTGACGAGTGGAGACTAACTGTAGACTATCGTGGCCTGAATGAAGTTACACCACCACTGAGTGCTGCTGTGCCTGACATGCTAGAACTGCAATTTGAACTGGAGTCAAAGGCAGCCAAGTGGTATGCTACAATCGACATTGCTAATGCATTTTTCTCTATTCCCGTAGCAGCAGAGTGCAGGCCACAGTTTGCTTTCACCTGGAGGGGCATCCAGTACACATGGAATCGCTTGCCCCAGGGGTGGAAACACAGCCCTACCATCTGCCATGGACTGATCCAGACCACGCTGGAGCAAGGTGAAGCTCCAGAACACTTGCAGTATATTGATGACATCATCGTATGGGGCAACACAGCGAAAGAAGTCTTCGAGAAAGGTGAGAGAGTAATTCATATTCTTTTGGATGCTGGTTTTGCCATAAAACGAAGCAAGGTCAAGGGACCTGCACGAGAGATCCAGTTTTTAGGAATAAAATGGCAAGATGGCCATCGTCAGATCCCAATGGATGTGATCAACAAAGTTGCAGCAATGTCTCCACCTACTAATAAAAAGGAGACACAGACTTTCTTGGGCGTTGTAGGTTTTTGGAGAATGCATATTCCTGACTACAGCCACATTGTGAGCCCTCTCTATCGAGTGACTCGTAAAAAGAACCAATTTGAGTGGGGCCCTGAACAACGACAAGCCTTTGAACAAATTAAGCGTGAGATAACTCATGCGGTGGCCCTTGGACCAGTCCGAACTGGACTAGATGTTAAAAATGTGCTCTACACCGCAGCCGGAGATAATGGACTTACCTGGAGCCTCTGGCAGAAAGCACCAGGAGAAACCCGAGGTCGACCCTTAGGTTTTTGGAGTCGAGGATACAAAGGATCTGAGGCCAACTATACTCCAACTGAAAAGGAGATACTAGCAGCATATGAAGGAGTTCGAGCTGCTTCAGAAGTGATCGGCACTGAAGCACAGCTCCTCCTGGCACCTCGACTGCCGGTGCTGAGCTGGATGTTCAAAGGGACGGTTCCCTCTCCACATCATGCAACCGAAGTTACATGGATTGCACTGATCACACAACGAGCTCGAATTGGAAGTCCCAACCGTCCAGGGATATTAGAAGTTATTACAGACTGGCCAGAAAGCAAAGACTTTGGGATGTCTCCAGATGAGGAGGAAGTAAAACGTGCTGAAGAAGCACCACCATATAATACGCTTTCAGAGACTGATAAGCGGTATGCACTGTTCACAGATGGATCCTGTCGTCTTGTAGGAAAACATCGAAGGTGGAAAGCTGCTGTGTGGAGTCCCACACGACATGTTACAGAAGCCACTGAAGGACAAGGTGAATCCAGTCAGTTTCCAGAAGTGAAAGCCATCCAGCTGGCTTTGGACATTGCTGAGCAAGAGAAGTGGCCAATACTTTATCTCTATACTGACTCATGGATGGTAGCAAATGCCTTGTGGGGGTGGCTACAGCAATGGAAGAAAAGCAACTGGCAGCGCAGAGGTAAACCCATTTGGGCTGCCACACTGTGGCAAGACATTGCTGCTCGGCTAGAGAGCCTGCCTGTGAAAGTTCGTCATGTAGATGCTCATGTGCCTAAAAGTCAAGCCACCGAGGAACAGCTAAACAACCAACAAGCAGATCAAGCTGCTAAGATTAAAGTAGCTGAGGTGGACTTGGACTGGCAACATAAAGGTGAACTTTTCCTAGCTCGGTGGGCCCATGATGCTTCAGGGCATCAAGGTAGAGATGCAACATACAAATGGGCTCGTGATCGAGGGGTGGATTTAACTATGGACACTATTTCACAGGTTATTCATGAATGTGAAACTTGCGCCGAAATCAAACAAGCAAAACGGTTAAAACCTGTATGGTATGGGGGGCGATGGTTAAAGTATAAGTATGGAGAAGCTCGGCAGATTGATTATATTACACTTCCACAAACACGTCAAGGTAAGCGTTATGTACTTACAATGGTGGAAGCAACCACTGGATGGTTGGAAACATATGCCGTACCTCATGCTACAGCCCGAAATACTATCTTGGGCCTTGAGAAGCAAGTCCTTTGGTGGCACGGTACGCCAGAAAGAATTGAATCAGACAGTGGTACTCATTTCAAAAACAGTATTATAGACAATTGGGCCAAAGAACATGGTATTGAGTGGGTATATCGTGTTCCATATCATGCACCAGCCTCTGGGAAAATTGAAAGGTACAATGGTTTGTTAAAAACTGCACTAAAGGCACTTGGTGGTGGAACCTTTAAAAACTGGGATTCACATTTAGCAAAAGCCACTTGGTTGGTCAACACTAGGGGATCAACCAATTGAGCCGGGCCTGCCCAATCAGAAATTCTACGGACTGTAGAAGGAGATAAAGTCCCTGTAGTACACATGAAAAATATGTTAGGAAAGGCAGTCTGAGTTACTCCTGCCTCAGGCAAAGGCAAACCTATTCGTGGGATTGTTTTTGCCCAGGGACCTGGCAGCACCTGGTGGGTGATGCTTAAGGATGGAGAAGTTCGGTGTGTACCTCAAGGGGATTTGATTTTAGGTGAAAATATGCAATGCTGAACTGTATGATGTGAATTGCCGCACTAACAATGTTTAATAAGTGTCTTTCAGATCAAGACAATGGTGATGAAACTAGAGCTAGCTTCTTCGAGTGGCGCCCGACACCTTCTTCGAAGTTGGTGTCCTTAACCCACAAACAGTGGTCATGAGATGCACTTGTACCATTTTTCCTGCCCTGGGAGACTGTTGTGACAAAATGAACTTAATGAACTTTTCAAAGGATGGTCCACTGATTAATTACTCCTGTGTATATATGTACATATGTATATATATATATATAGTAGTAGTGATTAATTAGATTGTATTGCTAAGGTTAAAGTATTCAGTGAATGTCATATTATAAGGGGTGGAATGTCCTGGTTTTGTTAAAAACAAGTTTCTCTTTTAGTGAATTTGCCTGTCAGCTAAAGCCTTCATGTTAGCTGCATTTTCGTGGAGAACCCAACACATGTTTTGGTTAAACCTAGCAATGGAATGCAAACTTATTGATAAGCACGGATGGACATCTCGCGAGAGGGGCAACGAGAAACTGATGACCGAGAGACTGACCAATGGTGTATAACATTCCATTCACATGAATACTTCATATAAAAGTGGGAGATCACGAGGATCTCGGCCCTCTTTTTTCCCTTTTTCCCTCATGGCTGACATTAGGAGAGGACCTTGCTGGTCGTCCCTGTGAACGGAGGCCTAGTGAGAGACTGAATCCAGCTCCGGTTGGCTACAGAGTCTAATCCAGGACTTTGGGTGCTGGCTCTGCAGTTGCTGAGACTTACAAGATTGGTTTTGTATATTTTGTATTATTTTCTCTTTTCTTATTAGTAGCATTAGTAAAACATCTTTAACTTTTCCAACTCTCTTCTCTCTGTCCTTCTTTCCCTCCCGATCACCTCTCCTGAGTGGGAAGGGGGGAGAGGGAGGGGAAAAAGGGGGAAGTGGGGGGGAGAGGTTAACAATACATCTGCCAGGGTTTGATTGTCACCCCGCAATCTTAACCCTCGACAATTTCACAGGCTGGTAATTTGGGCCCAGACTTTGGAAACAGATCCATATATAACAGAATTAAAATAATTATAGTGCTCATGGCCACTCACATGATGTCATTTTTCAAGACCTTCGTAGAACCTCTTAAAATGAAGATATGCCATATGTGGCTCCTTGTGATAGATACGTCGACAGTTTCGCATATCTATTTTTCACAACTTTCCACCAAAAGCTCTAAAAAAGTTAACATTTCATCTAAAGGCATGACATCTGAAGCCAGGTAAATATTTTAAAACACCACATTTTTTAATTAGATTTCTTGGTTTTTGTTTGCAGTGACAAGCTGGAAATATGAGTTGTAGTTGACAAAGACCAAATAAAATTATATCATAGTAGTCATTTTAATTAACTTTAAAACTTAATACTTATCAAGAGCTTGACAGCTATGATGAAGATGTAGATACAAATTAAAGCAAAATCTGCCTTGCAGCAAGATTTAGTTATGTGTTATTTCTTAATAAGTCACTAGTGCAATGAATTCTTTAAACTAGAGAATGTTTTCTGGCTTTGTGCATTTTAAGTACAGGATCCTACCCACTCTGTAAGCAACTGCGTACACGAACAGTTCTGATAGAAAATGCTCCTCTAATCCCATTTAATTTAAAGTAATACAGATCTTTTGATCCAGCTTTCTGTCTCTCTTTGAAAACAAACATGTCAGTGCTGCCACCTAAGAATCAACAAAAATCAATCCCAAAGAAAACCAAGTCTCAAGAATTTTAGGTCAAAAATAAGTAGGAAGTTCTTGGAACTAAAAGAAGCATCAAAGATGGTCAAAGTGAGCCCAGCACTGAGCTGAAAGCATAAATTGTCTAGAAAGACTTTCCACATAGCATGCTTTTCTGCTCAAATTCTGTTTTGATTGCTTGGCTTTTTTCTGCAGACAAAAACATTCTCCTGGTGTGCATGTCTACAAAAATGCTTTCAGATGATCATTCTCTTTACTTAAACCATTTTTGATCATTTGGATATTACACAAGCAAGCAAATTGCCTGTTCTCATTTCCCATTTCTGTAAGTTGTGTAACTCGTTTCTGTGAGCAATTGCTACAACCCTCTGTAAATCTAGTGTGCATGCTCTTGTGTACTGACAATAATTAGGAATGTATGAAATGAATTCATTTAATATGAGTCAGTTGATGAAGATCTTTGAATGCAAAACCAGAGTGGGGGAAGAATCAGAGTCTCTGAATCAGAGATTAATTAACAGGTTTTCTTGGAATTCCTAGAGGAATGGGAACTCTGCTGGATTGTCCCCTGAGAAATAGGCGACAGATCAACACTCAGTAAGTCCGCAAGTCCTTCAGTTTAAAGCCCACCTCACCAAGTTGGCCAGCCTGCTGCCAAATATTCTCTTGCTTCTTCCAGACAGGTGGATCACATCCCTCCCTGACAAGTAATAGTCCTCAAAGAATGTCGCATTGTCATAAAAGCCAAAACCTTCAGGATGTCACCAGCCACAAAGCCATGAGTTAATGTGCATTATACATCTATTTCTGGCTGCCCCCTTTCCTCCCACTGGTAGAAGGAAGGGAAAGATCACTTGGGCACCAGTGATATTCACTTGCGGCCCCAGGGCTTGATATCTTCCTTGATTCTACCCAGGTTCCACTTGCAGTGTCATTCATGCCTACACGGAAGAGTAACCGTGCTCTACAGATGCAGAGTGAGATCAGAGACTGGAAAGGGATGACCATTAACTGTGAGGGAAACCTCAGCTACTGCCTGAACCAGCTGGAGAAAAACCTTTCTGAGGGGTGAGGATGGCTGCCAGGCATGCCGGGATGGTTGGGAAGAACCTCTTAAGGCAACATGGGAGTATAATTGGTTGAGATTAGGAATTTGGTGGAGGGGGCAGATTAGTACACCCATAACCACCATCAAGGGGTTTCGTCCCCATCCCCTGCTGCCCAGCCTGCACTGGAGTGCCCGTGTCACAGAGGTGTGATGTCAGCACCCGTGTTCCACCTGCAACGCTGGTCCCTGGCAACGAGCACAACACAGCCCCTTCATCCCCCCGCTGCAGCTCACCCCATCCTGTCTTGTCTTCTTACCTTCTGCTTTGCCCTACCACCACTCCACCCATTCTCTCCTGCTCCCGCTTACCTTTGCCATTCAACCTAACCCTTTTCACCAGTTCCCACCACCTCCACCCCATCTTGCCACTGCTGTCGCAATTGTAAATCACAAAGGTTCGGAGGAAGAGAACACTTCTACTGTTGGAGGTAAAGCCCCGCTCCATGGTGGTGGGCGGGCGCATTGCCCAGGCAGGATGGAGCAGGCATCGCGGGGATGGCATGGGGTGGGGACCCTGCTCTAGGGCTCTCAGGGGGCTGAGAGCTTGGCTCACCCTCTCCACCCAGCCCTGCAAGGCCAAGGGCTGGAAGAAGCCCTGCTGGGCTGCTGGTCCCCTGCTGAAATCAAGCATTCCTGCCTGGGTGGACACATGCCCAGCAGAGCCTGTGGTGCCCTGGGCTCGTGCTGGAGGGATGCTCGCCGGGAACACCTGGTGCCACCTGAGCTGGTACCTCCTCTGCCCCTTTCCAGGCTGGAGCCTGGGCAGCCCAGCCCTGCCTGCAGAGCAGCACGTAGCCAAAAGCCACCTGTGTAGGGTCAGGGGATTCTAGGCACTGAGTCAGGTTGGGGGCTGGCGTTTGTGCCAGGGACCCCCCATCGGGCAGAGACATGGCTGCCTACCCCTGCCCTCTCTGCTCCAGGAGGTCCGCAAGAATGCTCCACTCCCGATGTTGCTGAGGCACATGGGAGCGCAGGATCTTTTATCTGCAGGCGCTGTCCTGCGGGTGCTGGTGGCCCAGGAGCTGCCAAGCCTCCAGGCCACTCCTGCTGGGGGACATGCCCAGGGGCCCATTCACCCCACGGCTCTTCCCGGGCGGCAAGAGGGGGCAGGGGTGCCGAGAACCCCATCCCACGGGTCTGCTGGGCTGGCCAGGGCAGGACCAATGCACTTTTCTGCTTGGCTTTTCCCTTACGATACACCACCTTGTGTCGCGGGCTGCAGTGCTGGCTGTTTGAAGAGGAAGAGAGGAGGTTGGAGAGGATGTTTGAGAGGAAGAAGAGGAGGGTGGAGATGATGACGGAAGAAGCCATGGAGATCGATGCGGTGGTGGAAGTAGAGGAGATGGACGTTGATACACAGACAGATGAAGAGATGGATGTTGATATACAGGGGGACGAAGAGATGGACGTTGATGTACAGGGGGATGAAGAGATGGATGTTGATGTACAGGGGGATGAAGAGATGGACATTGATGTACAGGGGGAGGAAGAGATGGAAGTTGATGGCTAGCTACACTGCTGTGGATGTTGGGTGGGGTGGGGTGGGTGGGGTGGAGTGGGATGGGATGGGGTGGGAGGTGGGATGGGGTGGGGTGGGATGGGGTGGGAGGTGGGGTGAGGTGGGATGGGGTGGGGTGGGATGGGATGGGGTGGGATGGGATGGGATGGGGTGGGAGGTGGGATGGGGTGGGACGGGGGGATGGGGTGGGATGATGGGGGCCATACTGGGGGGAGAGTTTTGGTTTGTTATATTTAGTTGGGTGTTTTTCTGTAAATATATATATTTATGTTTTCTCAGACATGAGCTCTCTGTCTTTTTCTTGTGTTTGCTGGATTGTGATTGCCGCTTGCTCTGGGTTCCTGGGACTGGAGGCAGCTGGGGGTGCTGGCACGGCCACCTGGGGGTCAGGGGTTCCCTGTGCACAGAAGGGGTCCCACTTGCAGAGGTCAGGGCACTGGGCACCAGTGAGGCTCATGGGCTGCTGGGGAGTCATGTCCCCAACAGCAAAGCTGCCACCAGCAACAACTGAGCTCTGATGTGATCAAGTTCTGCATTGATGCTATCAAAGCAAATAGCGAAGGACCCATGGGCAACGGGTCTGTTGGGTGTTGCACAGTGGTCATGAAATTATTGAGTTTTCTATTCTTGGAGAAGCTAAAAGAGTGGTCAGCAGAACTGCTACTTTGGACTTCTGAAGGGCAGACTTTGACCTGTTCAGAAGCCTGGTTGGCAGAGTCCCTTGAGAAGCAGACCCGAAGGACAAAGGATTCCAGGAAGGATGGTCTCTTTTCCAGAACGTCATCTTTGAGGCGCAGGAGAACTCTCTTCTCTCTGTCCTTCTTTCCCTCCCGATCGCCTGTCCTGAGTGGGAAGTGGGGAGAGGGAGGGGAAAAAGGAGGAAGTGGGGGGAGAGGAGGTTAACAATACATCTGCCAGGGTTTGATTGTCAGCCCGCAATCTTAACCCTCGACAATACAACCTTTCTACTGGAGGTGACAGAGTATTTAATAATAGATGTTTTTTTTCTCACCTCATCAAGGTTATGTCTCTTACTTTTGATGTGCATTTGAAACACATCTTCTAATGCCCTTAAAAAAAGAATAAAAAGGAACATCAGTGTAAAAAAAAAAAAAAAAAGACTGCTCAAAGGCCACATACTTCCAAATGAAAAATACCACTCAGCATGTCTTTCAGATCACTTAAAATACATGTTATCACTTTTGCTCCATTCCCTCCCTGTCCCTACCGTACTCAAAAATGGATTTAAAAAAGAAATTTTTAAACTTTTTAAGGTTGTTGAATATTATCATTCCAAGCGGATGCGGTTTGGCAGGACCTGCACCAGGGACAGTCTTTTATGTGTATAATTCCAATTTCTTCTTCCACATTTAACACAAGTGTATTGGTGCTTTCTATTGCAGTGCAATGTACTTTGACGGGGCCCGAGTCTCCCTGTTGCTGCTGTGAAGCATTGTCCCACCACTTTTCAGTAACCCTTAAGGGAAACATTGAAGGTTGAGGTTTTGTTAACTGGGGGTGCTAGGGAAAGAGAGATGCCTTCAGAAAGTGCTCTTGGTATTTTTTTGGATAGCTATCACAAGCAAAAGATCTGCTCATGGTGATGAGCATCAGTAAAAACTAAGACCTAACTGCCTGGGGAAATTAGGTGTCCAGGTTACACAGTCATAACTCATTTAAATCTAACCTGACGGTTGCATTTTCAATCACAAAAGTGAAAATATCTGCAATGATCTGGAGGGCCCAGTGGCACTGTTTTGGTTGTATTCCGTATATTTAAATTGGGAAGGAATTTACAATTTTATCTGCAGAGAAACTGGTCTAAATAAACTGTAATCCTGAAGCAGGTTAGCTAAGACCATTAGTTGTGTCTTTTCTAGTCTGTCACAAAATCTATTTAGAAATTCAACTTTTGATTTAAAATAAAAGGACGCTATTGATTATTCACTTTTATTCTGCAGAGAAATTAAGTTCTGTCATTAGAGGCTATCCAAGAAAACAATGGATGACTTTTCATGTTTTCTTAGTAACTTTTCTTTCTGAGGGAAGAGTGCACAGCATCTGAACAACCTCCATCTAAAGCCAACAGAGAGAACCCTTATTTTCTGAAGGATAGTAATCCTCCTGTTAATATAGTGGCTGACACACAGCAGCTTTTTGAGGGTCTATATTATTTTGATGTTATCTTCTTTTTAACTATACGTATGGCAGGCATGATACTTGGCAACCTTTTGAACGTGTGGTGAGTCAGTGGTTTTTAGATCTACTACTGTTTCTCCCAGTGTAACCAGAAAATTCACTTTCAACTTGGGCCTTGAAGTTTGTCTGAAAATGGCTATGCCTAGAAAGAAGGAGGAGAACTCTTACCTTTAACTGATTGCTCAGAAAACAAACTAACCAACCACCTGTGTTGTTGCTTAAAAAATACAGGGTGTTTCAAAAATATGGACCCAATTTGAAATCACTATAGCTTTGAAATTGGGTCCATCTTTTTGAAACACCCTGTATATTTAAAAGAGACTTAGAGATTTTAACTGAAATCCTCTAGATTGACAGGGAAGCATCCTGGTTTGGTGTCAGACTGAGTTTGTCTGATTCCAGGGGGTTAGCACCTCTCCAGCATCAAAGCACCGCATTTGACAAAGACTGAAATCTTAAACATTTGGGTTATATCCTCTATTGAAGGAAGAGTTTCTCCCATTTAAGATGCTGGCCAGGAAATGGTATAAAAAAGAAGCACACAACATTGTCACTTTTAGCAGGCCTACAAACAGACCAATGGTTTACCACATTTCTCTAAATATTAGAAATGTGACAGGTTTCTATTAGAAATGGGAGTGCGAGGTGGTGCGTGTGTGTGACAGGACGTCACGTACGGAACATGAAACCAGCAGAGGATGCTGCAGTTAGACACCAGCAGCACCAGCTGCATTTGGCTCTCGTCTTTGCCTGTGGATCATTAATGTGATAGCACATACATCCTCAAGAAAGCAATTATTTATTTTGCTCTCATAGGAGGGAGGAAGAACTCTAAATACAAAATCTTGCTGTGATGCACTCTGCTAGGGAAGACTCATTGTAGTTCCTTGGCTTGCTAGCTCAGGATTGATGGGGAACTGGAATGAGACTTGTATTATGTCAATAATGTCTCTCACCCCACTACATTGCATAATGGAACGAGCTTGAGAACAGGGTCAGAAAATATGATGTTTCCATGTTTCTACTAGGAGTCTGTGGGAAATACGAGTCTGTCTGAAAATATTTTCTGTTTAAATCACGACTCCTATAAGGTGCAGTCACAAAAATATTCATCAAATTAAACTTAAAATTTCAAGTTTCACTTTAATCTCATGAAAGCCACCAATTATTTACACTGATTGAATAATTGGTCAAAATTTTGCTACTTAAAGGAATAAATAAGAAATGCAAAGCACTTACTCTTTGTGATAACAATTTCTAATCAAGATATCATTTGTAAGATCTTGAAGAAAACGAAGATACTCTTCTTCTCTATACAAATACACAAGCTGTCAGCATCTTTCTTTAACATACACTGAATACAAATAAGGTTTACAAATACCATGCAAAGAGGTAGTAGTTTGAGAGTAATCAAGTAACCCAAAGAATTTTGCCAACGTATTCAAAAGTGATGAACCTGTTTACTAGTCTGCATTTTGTTTTACTATCCAGGTTAATGCTTTTTCAAATGACTGATTTTCACAGCTCTGTTGGTCAACTATGTAATTATGTTGATCTATTAATTTAATGCATTAATTTAATTAATCAAGAATATCTATGCCTTTTGTGAATAATCAGTTAAAGAAAATAGTTCCAAAGAACAAATTTTTATTAACATTGTTTACTTATTCATTATTTACTTATTCTTAACGTATTTAGTTTGCCAACAGGAAGAGGGGATGGAACAACTTGGAAAATATTTTCCAACTTTCTAATCCCACACTTTCCAAGCAAGTAGCTGAATCCTGTATCCCTGTCAGAGTCCCTTCTCCTCACCGCACACATCTGCTGGTGATTGGCTCTTGTGCCATGTTTTCAACTTTTCACTAGATTCTTACTTGAATATTTTGATATAAACCTTAGAAATAGATAAAAGGGACAAACAAATATTTAACTTACTTTTCTTCAAGTTGTGATCCTGGAGAAAGTGACATTTCAGAACTGGAAATCCATAATTCATTGTTCTGCCACAAAAAAGTAAAGAGGAAGCGCAGATTTTAAAAATTATCTTCATATTAACATTTTATATTTCCATTCAGAGCATCAGGGAGAATGATCTGATGTCATAACATAAAAAATCACAACAACAACATCACACAACTGACAGGCCAGCTCCATGAAATAAGGGTCTTGAGTGTCAACCACTCATCTAAAAATATAACAAGTATTATTATTAAGTAGGTTTGTCTTAGCAGAGATGGAAACAAACAGGTATAACCTGAGAAAAAGGATGCAAATGCTATAAAGGAATGAAAATTTCTGACAAAATAGAAAGTATTAGCACATCTCATTCAAATAAGGTAAACTTTTTTTTTTTTTTAAGAGGACACGCAAAATACATTTGTAACTGTGAAAGAAGACTTAGAAAAGCAGATTGTTGTTGAAATTATCTTTTGCTGTGGGTTATCAAATGGGAAAAGGAGCTTCTGTTGATAACGTTGTAAAATGAAGGTTTCGGTGGCTGGAACAAGGGATGGAGTAGTTCCAGGTAGCACAAGGCTACCACAAATCACGGTTGTGGTGCCTTGCTTGGCTTTATAGAAATTCAACACTGAATCTGCAAAGGGGTGAGCAGGCCAAGGAATCACACAAAACCTCTCTATCATGCATGGCCTTGACTACTGTTAAACATCCCTGATTTTGAAGAGCACTAAAATTCACTACACTCATCCCCCATTCATCTTGAAAATCCAGGTGACTAATGGAGTGCGGCCCGCAGCCAAAGTCCTGTGCGGCACAGTGCAGTACCGCCTGTGGGCGGCATGATGGGCGCTTCACCTGGATGTGTCTGGGCTCCAAGTTATTATTTGAATGGAGCGAAAGGCTGTAAATCAACGAAAAGCTGGAATGACTGCTTGAAATTTTAGTGTGCAGCAAGATGCCAGTCAAGTAGGAAAAAGCTCTGGTTTCAGAAGAACACATTTGTGTTGGAATACACTCTTCTTCACATCGCATAACGCCTGATCTATGTTGCTTAGAGAGACCAGTTACTTTAGCTGTTCTTGTTTTATTCACAGAAGTCAGTTGACCTCATCTAGCCACACATGATATGGATCTCTCAGTTGCAATCTTAATGACGTTTCACAAGACAATTCAATTTTTTGGTTTTGCTCTTAATGTATCTTTCCCAAAGCCACTGATTCTGTTACCATCTCTTTTCCGCACAACCAGGACAACTTTTTTGTATGAACTGTGGGCTCCATTCCTTTCTTTTGGATCAAACTGGTTGCACCAACCTCAGCTGGCTGCAGAGAAAAAGGATCTGAATGTGGTCTCACTTGTGCATCTTCTAAAAATCTGAAAGATTGAAAGCACAGTGAAAATCAGTTATTCTTAAAATGATGTGTTTGAAAGTAAAATTACTTCACATTTAGCACCGATGTATAAACAGAGGAAGTACCTATGCAACTCTCTTTTCATCAGTGACATCTGCTGATCGAAGTGATGGTCTGCCAGGAGAGACCTTTTTTGGAGGAGGAGGATTATAGTACCTATATTTTACAAGAAAAGATTGGTGTGATGTCTTTAAGATTCGAGGGGTAAAATACTGCGCCTTTTCTGTGAAGTAAATCGAATGTTTATTAAGGAGGTCCCCAGAATATGTTTTATTGAAAGAGTTTGGAAATGTTTTCTTCATGTTACGACTGCTTAAATGCACGTGAGACCGCTGGAGTGGTGAAGCAGATGATCTGTCTGTACCAGAGCTGTGGACAGGAGTCTGAGACAAAGCATTCTGAGCACTGCTTTGGGTATTCTTTCTTGCAGTAGAACGTGGCAACAGAGTTCTTGAAATGATCTTCTGAGATGATACAGCAGGGGCCTGCTCTCTCTTTGTCTTGGAGCAGCTGTTCCGACCCGATGTCAAATACAGGTGACCATTTTCCAACAGTGACCACCCTGCCTAT